>NC_138369.1:19688482-19820001 GCF_054177405.1 Leptonychotes weddellii
TACCCCTTCGGATCCCTACTTTTGTATCTTTGGGGTAAATACCCAGTAGTGCAATTGCTGGATCTTATGGTAGCAGAGCAGAAATCTTGATCTCCCTCCACCAAACTCTTTCCTTCCACCTGACTCAGCTTCTCAGACCAAACTCCTCGGAGACTCTCTTGTCTGCTCGTTCCTTCTCAGCCCATCACTCAGAGAGTCTCGTTTCAACAATAATGGGGCTATATGGTATTAGGACCTTCGGAAAGTGACGTTCCTCCTCATGTCTTTGTTTCTTCATCCATAAAAGAGATGGTAATCACGTTTACTCCCTAGGTTGGATGTGAGAATCACACAGGTTAATCAAACAACGAAGGTATTTTTTTTTTAAAGATTTTATTTATTTATTTGACAGAGAGAGACACAGCGAGAGACGGAACACCAGCAGGGGGAGGGGGAGAAGGAGAAGCAGGCTCCCCGCAGAGCAGGGAGCCCGATGTGGGACTTGATCCCAGGACCCTGGGATCATGACCTGAGCCGAAGGCAGTCGCTTAACCGACTGAGCCACCCAGGCGCCCAACAACGAAGGTATTTTTAAAGAGCACCAGACAGAGAATCAGATCTCAGGAAACGTTCACTGCTAGGTTTGTGATAGTTCATGGTGCTTTTATTTTTATTATATGCCAAACACTGTTCTAAGAGCTGGAGACAAAGCCACAGATGGTATCAGAGAAGTCCTTGCCCTCGTAGAGCTACAATAGAGTAGGAGAAATAAAAAATAAAGCTATTCTGAATACCAGCGAAAGCAAAAGTGAAAGCGTTACATAGCACACCTAGTTACTAAAATTTTGGCTAGGACATTCAGTATACAGTTGACCCTTGAACAGCGCAGGGTTAAGGGGTACCAACTCCCCGCCTCCCATGCAGCTGAAAATCTATGTACAACTTTTGACTCCCCAAAACCTTAACTACTAATAATAGCCTACTATTGACCGGAAGCCTTACAGATAACCTAAATAGTCAACTAACACATATTTTGTGTGTTATATGTATTATAAACTGTATTCTTACAATAAAGTAAGCTAGAGAAAAGAAAATATTAGAAAATCATAAGGAAGAGAAAATGCATTCACAGGTATGTACTGTATTTATAAAAAAAAACAAAAACAAAAATCCTCCCACAAAAACAAATCAGTGTGTAGAGGGACCTGCACAGTTCAATCCCATGTTGTTCAAGGGTCACCTGTAATTGGTAACAGATTCAGAGGCGCCTATAACTCATTATAGTGTAACATTGCAACAGTGCTTTTCCAAAGAGAGAAAGCTTTCACATATATATACACATGGATATCCATATTTAATTATATAAAATATGTATATATAGAATCAATAAAATTAATAAAAATATAGAAAAATTGCAATATTTATTGAGGGTAGAATAGTAATAAAACTTGGGGCGCCTGGGTGGCTCAGTCAGTTAAGTGTCTGCCTTCAGCTCAGGTCATGATCCTGGGGTCCTGGGATCAAGTCCCACGTTGGGCTCCCTGCTCAGCGGGGTGCCCGCTTCTCCCTCTCCCTCTGTTGCTCCTCCAGCTTGTGGTCTCTCTCACTCTCTCTCCCACTCTCTGTCAAATAAATAAATAAAATATTTAAAATAAATAAAAAAATATAACACAGCACAGACAAGAACACAGTATTGAGACAATGTAGTTCCCTAGAGTAAGATAGTTATGGTGGTGGTAAAAACTACGGCTTAATACGTAAAACAGTTTAAGCTAAGGAAATGTTGCATTATTATTTCAATTATGAACAGCACATAGCACTACAGAGGATAATATTTCTGTTGTTATAAGAGACTACAGTAAAATATTAAAATTATAGGCAGAAGAGCACAATGTTATTACTATCAATATTGGAGGTTGTAATAATTTAACAGACACTCGAGGGGTATTTGATTGTTTGCAGTTTGGGAGCTTTGTACCGATGCTCCTAATTGGCGTGTATGTACTGGAGAGACAGAAGGGGACATTTCCCATGAATGATGGCCACATACTCCTGCTGGGGGCTTGGCAGACATCATTTTCCCTAAGCCAGTGATGACAAACCTTGGGCAAATTTGCCCCACCCCCACCCCCAGAGGGGGGGACATTTATCAGTGTCTGGAGACATTTCTTGGTTGTCACAATTTAGGGCAAGGGGAGATGCTGCGGGCATCGAGTGGGTAGAGCCAAGGATGCCGTTAAACATCCTACAAAGCCCAGGACAGCCTCCACAACAAAGAATTGTTCAACCAAGTATTTCAGTAAGCTCAAGTTGAGAAATCCCGCTCTAATCTTGTAGCAATTATTAGCTTATGTCTTTACAAATTAGAAGATGCCACTGGCCTTCTGGATCCCTGCATGGCATCAGTATTGTGGACGTTGGCCCCACCAATGTCAGGAATCCCTTACACGGTGGGAGACACTACGCTGCAGATTTAATTCAGTAGCCAGCCAGCTAGATCACCTCCTAAAATGTTCAGATGCGGGCTTCGCCTTGCCATCCAGACCCCAGCAGCCTTCCAATGAGCACCCAGCAACACTCTCTCTCTGCCCACTCGCCTGCTCTTTCATTTATGGCGTGGTGCTCATGAGACCCAACTTGTTCCTGCTTGCTGTCAGTCCCCCCCTCCCACACCCTGGGAGCGAGGCCTGGCCTGTTCACAGCAGTATTCCCGATGCTTGGAATTACTCCTCAACTTCGGTGACACCCAGGAAGTATCTGCTGGACGCATAAATGAACCACCCCACATCTATCAAAGCCTTCTATTTACAAGGTACCATGCAGAGCACTTGACATCACCATTTCATGCACCTGCTATTATTCCTAACTCCTAATGAGGAAGCCAAGGCTCCACAAGCAAGTTATTTAAAGGTTCTAGAGCCAGTAAGAGGCAGGGTCTTACTCCACACCCTCAACCTTTCACCATTGCCATACCACGCACCATATTCATAGGTCTCCACTGCAGCAGACCCCAGACACTACAGGTAGGTGGTAAGACAAGACGACAACACTTTCAGATTTCGGAGGCTACACTGCAGCAGCATTCGGACACATAGAGGCGATCTGGAGCGGTGGACTAGAGTGGTATTTTTGTTAACTATGATTACAAACAGCATATGGTAATAAGACACTATGGCTACCTTTCTTCTACACCCAAAATACAGTACTTTCTACTCCCGTACGCATTTCGGGTAACGCAGGGTGGTTTAAACCAAGAGTCAGCAAGCTTTTCCTGCAGTGGGCCGGAGAAGTACTTCGGGCCTTGCATGCCCTTATGGGCCCTGGCACCACTATTTACCTCTGCCACGGTAGCCAATAAGCACCGCTGTTTCAACAGAACTTTCTGGAGGGAGACTGAAATTCGAATTTCATAAATTTCCACGTGCCACAAAATATTAGTCTTCTTTTGAGGTTTTTTCAGACACTGGGAAGTGTAACCACTGCTCTTCGCCCACAAACTGTGCAAAACAGGTGCAAGGTCAGATGTGACACGTGGGCCATGGTCTGCCAACCCCCTGACTGACAGTGTTGCTGATGTCGATTTTTGAGGCTATCACAATCCGATGAATTAGAAATATCCTTGCAACATGCAGGCCTGTGTGTAGAGAGGCTATCCATATTGGAGCTATGGGACGCCTGGGTGGCTCGGTCAGTTAAGCATCTGCCTTCGGCTCAGGTCATGATCCCAGGGTCCTGGGATCGAGCCCCGTGTCGGGCTCCCTGCTCAGTGGGGAGCCTGCTTCTCCCTCTCCCTCTGCCTCTCCCCCTGCTTGCTCTCTCTCAAATAAATACATAAATAAAATCTTTAAGAAAAATATTGGAGCTGTGATGGGACACATATAACCACATGATTTTTACTTTAGCATCGTGCAAACTAGCACTATTTCAAGCCCCATAAGGATCTTAGTATAATCTAATGTCTTTATATTCATGTAACTGCAAATATAAAGGGCACAGCTCACCGCAGTGTGCTGGCAATCCTGCTACTTGAATGTAAGGTGAAGGCTATAGGCCGACGTAATGCGGCTCAGCACAGTGTATTATTGTCTCTGTTCCCACGATTATATGTAATAAAGTGAAGCAGGAACTCACATTGCTCTGCTGGCAGGAGCTGTCTGCAGGGCGGTCCCTCCTCTCACCCACGCTGAGTCGCGCAGCCCTAAACTCTAAGATCGTGTTTTCTATGACTGCGACAGCCCGTATGGTAGGCTGCTAAGAATCTTGTTAACGAAAAACCTACCACAAAACCCTACACCAAACAACACCATATTGTAATTATCCTAGCTCCAAGTGGTTGACAATAGTGAGTTATGAGAAAGAAATACTTGAGTGTATCTTTGTAATAAGCTATTGTTACTCTGGCATGACATGCCCTTACTGACCGCAGCATCAAGACGAGTACTCAGTTGCAGTTACACTGCCCTTGTATTTATAAATAAGCCTCCATTGTCCTTGACTGTGCCTTTCAGTTACGCTTCCATATAACCTCCACGCAATAGCAATGAGCTCTGGGTAGGGATGGCGCATGCACAGTGTGCTCGCCATGGACAGTGCTCCCTGGTGAGCACTGCACACACTGTCCCTTACGCTGCAAGTGGCTGCGCGCCATGCACAGACATATCTTGAAGACGAAATGTCTGAAGTTCAGGGATTACACGACTTGACTGAGTCACATGGGCAGTCATGGACAAAGCCAGAATTTGAAGGCAGCTTCCTGGACCCGAGAGCCTGTGTTCTGCTCACTTTGCCACCAAGTTAACTTTCACCACGTGGCTCTTTTTCGTGCCACGTGCCATCGGGATTCAGTAAGGAGCAATTCCAGAGCCACATGGCATCATGTTGTCGGTAATGCTCTCACGTCATGACTCCTGGGTCGTTCTGTTGTACTCTTTTAACAGAAAGACTGACGTATCACGATTGCACAATAGGGTGAGTCAATGCCACTGTCCTCAATTTCAGTAGGAACAGCACAGTGACATTCTTTATACTTCTCAGAACAATAACACTGCCCCCCCCACCCCATACAGAATCCCTCCTTCCTTCTAGATATGAGAACGATGCAGCTACTACGCTAATGTGGCCTATAGTTTTAGCAGCAAGAACAAAAGTGCCTTCATGGAGCCCCGGGGACCACACTCTCCTACATTCTGTGTCTGGACATCCAGCATTTTCACGTCAAGTTTACAGTGAACTAGTTAACCACGCATCACTGTGCCTCAAAGCAGGACTGGGGACTGTGACCTCCTCATCTTTGCTTCACTTCTACCTTGCAAAGTGCCCGACACTCCTAGCCATCCCTTAGGCGCTATGGAATCTCTGATACCGAAAGTAATACCTTGATGCGCCTCTGTATCCGATGGTCCTATAATTGCAGCATCTGCGAGGATATTACTGCTGAGCCATATCAGATTTGCTTCTGGAAGCAACTCTGTCACAATAATAACTAGCGTGTGATAGCTATAATTTTAGCAAAAGTACTAATACAACTTTCCTAACACTTAATAGCAAGTATTCACTGACAAGACACACTATTCAATTATCTGCAAAATTGATATACCAGGATGCATTTTGGTTTAGTACGGTGATAAAACAGAATTCTGATTGACCACACATATTATGAGTGTCCCGATGTTAGGAATTGATGGTTTTATGTCAGTACCTATACTATGCTGAGGATATTTACAATCAATCATGTTCTCGTTCTTTAAGAGATATATTGCATGTAATAGACACAGTGCGATGAGATATAGTGATTAGAAGTACAGTTCAATAATACACGAATAGTGGGCCCTGATGAGAGATCATGTTGTTTTACGTTATTACTCGGGGATATCGTAATGTTCTGCTAACATGTACTTCTTCTAATGTCAGGGTAAATAGTCATCTATACCCCATTTTCTTTTAGTTCTATAAATCCAGAAACAACAGTGATACCATAATAAATCGCTCCCTCCAAAATGGGTAGCTGCACTTACGGTTGATGGGGTGGTTGTACCATTACTTACCATCAGTTTGTGACCAGACGCCATGTACTAAAATATAACACGCACCATTTCTTAACTTGTAACACTAACAGCCAAGTACCAACCTACCATGAGTATTATCTCAGTTTTTATTAGTATTATTTTTAGTCTGAGTGTTGCTATTGCTACACTATGCCACATTTTACATACCACTCTGACACCCCCAAAAGGAATAGAATGAATATTATATAATGCATGGTCTTTGAAGTCGGACGTGGTCAAACTTAGGCTCGAGTGACAGCTTCACTACTCACTTCTTGTGTGCTTTCGCTCAAAGAACCTGATAGTTTTAACCCTCAGTTTCCTCATCTGTGTGGTGGAGCTAATCACAGGACCCAAGTCCCAGTATTCCTCTGTGCTTTATTTATTTACTTTTTCCTGCGTTTTAAATGAGACCATCTATCTAAAGGAGGAATCCTTCTGATTGCTTAGGATGTGGTAATTTTAATAGTTATATGCCGCTATTGTGTTAATTATCTTTACTATTAGTACCTTATACTCATTCTGGTAATTTTCATCCTGCTAGGCTACTTAGAAATAATATTACTGCCTAATATGCTGTCAATTTCTTGAACCAGTTTTGTAAAAGCAAAGCGGCATATCGTCCTATGCTGCATTGACCTCCTCTACTTTCTTCTGCTTTAATGCTATTAATGGTACTTTTAACTCTTTCCTTTTACCCACACTTCAAGCCATTCCATCCTACATTTCACCATACCTCTAAGGATGGCCATATTCAGACATTACTGCTCATCCTGTGCTGTCTGTTAAGCTGGCAAAAAAAAAAAAATGTATTTACATAACATATCCTACAGATTGTCCTATTTTAATTTTAAATTTAGTACTGAATAGTAACACCGCTAGCTGTAGAGTGCCACATTCTATTTTCACCTACACTGCATCCCGCATGGGCGCGGCGACAGTAATAATATTCCATCGTGCACACTGGTAGACCATAGCATACATTACCTCTAACAGTGTGGATGTAAGAACTTTATCTCCTACTGCTGCTCACACTAGTTTCAATGTCCTTAGTCAATAAATGCAATGTATACATTTAATCAGAACTGCAGCACACTGTGCTCTACTCTGTTGGATGTATCATACCATCGGTGACAACAATTGGTCCTCGCTATGCTACCTGTAATTATAATAGTGATGAAAGCACAGTATCAGCAGAGTGGACTGCCCTGATCTCAACTGTGGTGATGATAAAGTGGTATACCATTCACTACTATACTGCCCACTTGGTGACATCACATCCAATATTGTTAACTTTAATGCCATGACATTCTACACTCTTCTGCCTATAGCTTAAGTAGCTTAGTAGTGGCAAGTGCCAGCCAATGCTGGGAAACAGCACTGTTGCTAGGCTAGCATCCTGTTAGCAATCACACCAGTTGGGGATAGTTGCTGTTCTGCATATAATTTAGTAATAGTATTTCTTTGTATTGCTAATTTTGTAACACAAAAAGTTCAATGCTGTTCTTTACTGTGCCACATAATGATGAGATGGCCTTATATATCTTAAAATATTTTAGTTCTATCAAGTCCCAACAGAACTCAATTCATTTTAGTTATGTCAAATGGCATTCTTAAACACTTAATGGCCTTCAACATTTAGTCTTTAAGCATTTAAACATCTGATAATTCAGTGAATCTCCAAAATTCCCCATGCAATCCCCTAGGTTGCTGGATTCCAGGCTAATAACATATATTAAAGACGTTTAGTTACATACTAGGAGCTGGATCATGTTAATGTGATAACTATTGGTATCACTGGTCTCTTATTGGGAAGTGTACACTCAGAATACTTCTCAGTTCTGATCCCACATTCATATCGCCAAAGCCTGTGTACAGATCTGACTTTAGTTTTATGAAGGGAAAGAAAATTTTACAGAGCCTGGAGGGGGTATATGTGTATGGAAAACAAATAAATCTCAGATTTTGACCAAATGGGTCAAATGTTTTAGGACGGTTCTGGAAGTGACTTCATTAGATATGAAGTTTATGGAGGTCATCGTGAACACAAAGAAGAGAAAGGATCAGAGGGGCCAAGAATAAAAGGAAAATAAACAGTTATTAGGTATTGCAATAAACTAGCAGTGGGCACTGATATAAATGGACACATTTATAATGTAGTTAGGGGAAGTCTTAATCATGGTCCAGTTGTGGCAGTGAGGGAAAGAAAGGAGTCAAGAATGACATCTGAGTTGTTGGATTGGCAAATAGGTTCATGGCGGTGCCATTCACGGAAGTAAGGAATTCAGAAGAACGGGAAAATTTGGGAAGTAGGGGATGAGGTGAATGGAAAGAAATGAATTCCACCAGGGACATACTTGGCTTAAGATCCCTGCCGAGTATCCAAATAAAGATGTATGGCAAACAAATGGATATATGAGTCCACATATAGTGGGAGCAAACAGAGTCTGGGGAGACCTCTAGCATGAGAAGAGGAGGGTTTAGGACCACGAGGCACTCCAACACTGAAGAGCTAAGGAAGGGTGGGCAATGGGACCAGGAAGCAGTGACCAGAACAATTGGAAAATAGGAGGAGGTCCTGTTGCAAAAGCCATGAGATGTGTATGCTTCAAAAAGGAAGGGGACATTCAGAAGTGTCAATTGGGTCATGAGGTCAGAAGTGTAATCAGTGAAACCTATCCTTGGGTTTAGTGACAGTCCAGTAGAATAAGAATTGCAGAGGTAGGAGGTGGAGGGTAGAGTACAGAAGGCTGATAAGGCAGTGGGGCATGAGAAAGAAATGAACTTGACTTACAAAGCTCTCGGTTAATTCATGACAAAATAGAAGCTGGACAGACTCTCTTTCCTGTTCTTCTTTAATAAACGTTGAATTCTTAAAATATAATTTTTTATCATAAGTACCCCAAATTTGGCATACAATTTCAACTTTTCCATATTTCCTTGATTTCTTTGATGATGGACAAAGAAATCAAACTGATACATATGTGCAAATACATTAGTTAAAGCACTATTTGTAAAAATGAAAGGGATGCTCTGCTTCCCATATGGATGGATATTTTCTCAAGACCACTTAATACAAACCACTGACCACCAAACTCGCGCTCTGTATCTGTGGTCACATGAGTTCACACAATGAACTTGTGATACTGGAATTGTTCCATTTCACAGATTCAGAACAAACAAAAAACACTGGGGCTCAAGGGGTTTAATAATTTGAGAAGATTGCACAGCTGGTGAGTGAAGATGCCTCCTTGAGCTACATATGTTCTATATGGCATAAAGGACATGCTTGAAATTACATGATGATAACTCTCAACTGCAAGTAGCTGTGACAAAAAGCACATATTCCACTAATTCACAAATAGGAAAAAATTGTTTAAAAGATTTTTTTTAAAAAAAGGAAGGAAGAAGGCTGATGCATAATGTTGAAAATACACAAGATTGAATTCAAGGCAAATAGCATCAAGACAAAAATGGACACAGCTCATTAGCAAATGAAACCATTAAAAAATGTCTAAAGCAGAACTATAGGGAGTACAATTGGTAATAAAGATTACAACAGACCAACTTTCATTGACCTGAGAATATGACCGCAGAATGGACAAAACTTAAGCAAGAGTAGACAGGTTCCGATTAACTCAGTAATACGGATCTAATGAACATATATTAAAGACTATACTCGGAAAATATTTTCTTACAGTGCCAGTGTATCATGTACACAGCCTAGCTACATGCCTCAGGTTCCTCATTTGGTTGTCCATCCCATGAAGGTGGGGCATTCCTGGGACAGGCACTGAGGGAACCCTCTGCACTGGTCTGCTCACGCTGTGATAACAAAATCCCATAGATTAGGGGGCTTCAACAACAAAAACTTATTTTCTCAGAGCTCTGGAGGCTGGAAGTCCCAGGTCAAGGTCCAGTTTCCAGTGAGACCTCTCTTCCTGGCTTACAGATGGCCACCTTCCCACTTTGTCCTCACATTGTGGAGAAAAAGCAATCTCTGGTGACTCTTCTTCTTTATAAGGACCCCAGTCCTATCACATCAGTGCCCATCTTATGGTCTAATTTAATAATCCTCTCCTTAAAGACCCTGTCTCCAATGCAGTCATAATGGGGGTGTAGAGCTTCAACATATGAATTTGGGGGGGACACACACATTCAGTCCGTAAGACCTTTTATCTGCAAGAGCCATCCCACCTCCTACATCAGTTTCGCAGGAGGAACTCTGACCCCCCTTTCCAGCTTTTCCATCTCTGCCAGCCATGTGAGTTTACCATACAGTGAACCCAGCCCCGATGTTCTCTGATTGTGTGGCTCCCATCCCAGGACTAGAAAAGAAGTTGCTTGAGGGTAGGGGAGAATCTTGGTTCTGTATTCCTATTGCTGACACAGTGGCCGGAACAAAGAGAAAGATCTCAAGGTCCCTTTAGTCAATCACCCAGCCCCATCCATCCCTTTCCTGCCCTGTCTCCTACACCTGGCGTCTCCTTTACCGTCCACCCTACCTCCGTCTTCTTCAAGCTTTTATCATGTCTCACTGAAAGGACAACCTCCAGGCCCTGCTGCCTCAGCACCATCCTCTGGGGCAGGAAGGATGTATAAATTGTTGAATTAGATGAGAATTTGAATCCTGGCTTTTCAGTTTAATGAGTAAACTAAGTAACTTTGGTTCAGTTCCTTAACCTGACTGAAATGGATTCTCCTCACCTGTAAACAGAGATAATAAAAGGCCCCCGCACAGGACAATTATAGGGAGTGATGTGTAAAGATGGTGTCCGGCACACAGGAAGCACTCACTGATGATCATCCATTATTCAAAGCCATGAAATAGATCTTATACCATTGAAATAAATTTTGCTAACAGCCATCTTGGTTTATTCCACTTTTCTGTTTAAAAACCTCAAGGGACTTCCAGGTGTCCACCAAATGAAGCTCAAAGACCTTAGCCTGGAGTCATGCTCTGACTCACCTTACTCTCCCAGGATTTGTGTCACAACCAGGTCTTGCGCTTCCTTTCTGTACCTCCATGGACATGAGTATAAGCAGAGAGGTCCTTGTCTGAACGTCACATTACTCCCTATCCAAATCTCAAATTAAAAAAATCTCAACCACATGGTAGCCATCTTAAGTGAATGCAGATCTTTGCTCCATTTTAGTGAAAGCATGCCGCACGAGGGCTGACAAATGCCACGGAACCTCTCCTAATGAATTGCAGTTTGGAACGAGGACTGTTTTGTGGTTTTCAAAAGAATTAAATTATTCTAAGATCTGACGATAGAGAATCAGCTGGTGTGAGAAAGGTGAGAGGTACCGCTATTCTTGAAAGGATAGGCTTTTGGAAGAAACCTTCTAACCCCACGAGAATTAAAGTGCAACCTTTGTAAACTCATAAGATTATGGGTTTAGAATTAATTAGAGTTGAGTCCTTTCCAGTTCCAGTAACTCAACACTTGGACCCATTATGCAATCATGACTCAGTACGTCCTTCAGAACACTGCTTTCCAACACGATGGGCATTAAAGGACAGACTTTGTAAATACTTGAGATTGCCAGTTTAAAATTAATTTGACTCAGTGCTTGCTGGTTGCCAGCAATACGAGAGGTGGGGCTTTTTCTGTAATCATATATATCATTCACCAGTTTTTTAAAGAATTCTTTTGGAAGATATACAAGGTAGAACTCTATGTATCCATTGTGAAAGCAGTGATGGTAAGTAATAATAGAGGGAAAAAAAGACAAAGTAAGATTTGCCTTTGATGTGTCAGTTCAAATTCTAAGTCTAAACACCGTAATTTGGTTATGGATGTAGACTGCTGAATTAGTTGTATTGTTGTAGCTGATTGATTTCTGTAAAATGCTTTATTGAGATATAATTCACATACCACAAATTCACCTGTTTAAAATATACTGTTCAATAGTTTTTTGTGTATCCACCAAGTTGTGCAACTATCACCACAATCTAATTTTAGAATATTTCCACCAGCCTACAAAGAAACCCCATCCTCATTAGCAGTCACTCTCACTTCCCCCTCTCTCTTGCCCCCATCCCTAGGCACCCACTAATCTACTTTCTGTCTCTATATTTCTATTTGCTTAGTCTGAATATTTCATATAAACAGAAGCATATAACATGTGGTCCTTTCTGCCTGGCTTCTTTCATGTACCATAATCCTTCCAAGGCTCATCCATGTTGTAGCAAGTGTCAGCACTTCTTTCCTTTTATTAATGAATATTTCATTATATGAATATGCCACATTTTGTTTATTCACTCACGAATTCATGGACACTTGGGTTGTTTCTACATTTTGGCTATTATGAACAATACTGCCATGAACACTCGTGTACAAGTTTTTGTGTGGATATATGTTTTCATTTCTCTTGAGTAGATGCTTAGGAGTGGAATTGCTGGGTCATATGGTAACACCATATTTAATATTTGGAGGAACTGCCAAATTTTTCCAAAGTGACTGTACTATTTCAATTCCCACCAGCATTGTATGAATATTCCATTGTCACCGTATCCTTGCCAATACGTGTTATTCTTTGTCCTTTTCTTTATAGCCATCCTAATGGGTGTGAAGTAGTATCAAACTGTGGTTTGTTTTGTGGTTTTGTTTTGTTTTTTAAAGATTTTATTTATCTATTTGACAGAGAGAGACATAGCAAGAGAGGGATCACAAGCAGGGGGAGTGGGAGAGAGAGAAGCAGGCCTCCCATGGAGCCCCCCGATGCGGGGCTCGATCCCAGGACCCTGGGATCATGACCTGAGCCGAAGGCAGACCCTTAACGACTGAGCCACCCAGGCGCCCCCTCACTGTGGTTTTGATTTGCATTTCCCTAACTCACTTGTAAAAGGGTTAGTATTGCAATGCCCAGCTTCAGAGCTGTGATAAATGAGAGGGCACATCTATTATCCAATTAGGAAGTAGAGAAACCTGGATATGATTCCAAGTCTTTTGGACACCATGCCCTAAGCTCTTGGCCCTGCCTCAGAAACTCTCTGAAAATGTGTCCTCAGAAAGACATTCTTAAAGGTAGTGTGGGAAGGAATTTCAAGTACTTATTTTGTATTTGTAATTCCTAAATAGATCTTCCCTCCGGGAAGCCTTCACATTGTTATCCAGACATCTGAAAATCCCTGAGACAAGGAAATTTTAAATGTAGTTTCTGAAAGCTCTTGCTAAGCAAAAATATGTCTCCTTCGGAGTGTCTTCCTTTGCTGGCTGGACTCAGGCCTATTAACTCACTTGGCTGAAGCCAGTGAGTCTTAGAGCCAGGTTTCTTCCTTTCCCAGACAGCCCATCACACATGGTGAAGGACCAGGGGAGAGGATGAACACTCAGAAGTGTCATCCTCCTCTTCAAGAAGTAACTCAAGGTACTTGGGCGTGGGAGAGTGACTCGGGGCTGCCATCTTAATCTGCAGAGGCAGCACATTCCTCACTGTGTGCACAGGAGGTCTTCATTACCCAAAGAGAATTGGTGCTGGAAAAATGCTAGTTAACATGCATCCATCAAAAAATAAGGACTGAATTTTCAAAATAAACTGTAAAAAAAAACCTTACGTGGGGCTTTAACTTGAAAAACAAGTTATTTACTATTTAGCATAATAGATCAAAAGAGAGCTAGATGAAAACTCTGCCCTCTTAGAAAATATACAGTATGAATTGAGTGGGGCTTTTTTTCAGTTGTTCTGACAAAGTTGTAGAATAGCGAAAGTCAACTTAGCCTTGAACTTTTGCAACATTGTTATAAAGTCTCTTCCTCTCTTTTTCAAAATTACTCAAGGATTTCACAAATTTTCCTGAGGGTCTCTCTTAATCTTTGATATTCAAATCATTCTCTTTTAAAGCTCTAGTTATATCCTCAATGTGGTTGATTTTCTCTCTTGGTTTATCCCAATCCTCCTCGGTCCATGGCTTTGGATATGGCTAACTTGATTCTTTGACTTTCAAGGAATGCAAGAAATTCTTCATCCTTTGCAAAGCTTGCCATTTCATTTAGCACTCAGTTTGCCTCGTATGTGCTTTGTGTTTTCTGGTGTCTACACTGCATAATCTACAGGAAACAGACCAGTGGGATGTTGAGCAGGTGGGTTGGGACAGGTGCTGTGGATACCCACAGAGGGCTGTGTGAGGCGACTAGACTAGTGCAAATGGTGTTTTGGTGCTATACCTTTGCTTCTCCATGCAAACTCATCCTTTTTGTACCTCTCATGGTACAGATTTCCTTTACTGGCATTTGGTTTTCCCAATCCCAGGCACAGAGATTCAGTCTGGACTCAGGTTACCTTGAAGACTTGAATACTACCTAGAGTTTGCTGAAGCCTAAACTCTTTTCCATGGCCAACAAGGCCCAGCAGGGTCTCAACAGAGCCCCTCCATTCTGCATCTTCAACTTCATCTCATGCTTCCCCACCTTGCTTACATGGCTCTAGCCACGCTGGTGTTCTTTATTCCTTGCCAAACCCTTTCTGGCCTCTGGACTTCTGTCCTGTCCTGTTTGTTCCTCCTATTTCGAATGCCCTTCTCATGGCTTACATCCTCCAGGTGTCAGTAAAATATCAGCTTCTTGAAGAGGCCTCTGCTGATCACCACCGTCAAGAGGCAACTTTCCTTTTAATCCCCCTTTTGCACACCCTCTTGCTTATCTGCTTAATAGCACTTAATAAGCTACATGGAGATCCTATTTGTTTACTCTCTTATTTCTGTCTGAGGCCAGGACATATGTTTCAGGAGAACAAGGACTTTGTTGAATTCTCCTTTACACACAAAAAACCTTTCTTAGTCTTTGTGTGGTAGAAAAGCTGTGTTTTACAAGTTGCAAAGAGGTAAATGAAGAGAGCTTGGGGGCAGAGCTCTCTATTTCCCTGACTTGAAGAATTTAATTAAAACTTTCTTGGGGACATCAAAAGAATCTTTGCTTCTTTCTAAAATACAGAAGCCAACTTAGACATTTTAGATTGTATGGAGTGCTTCACAGGGAATTTTCCAGGATTGAGGATTAAATACAAAAAGAAGTGATTTATGTACATTCCTCCTACCTAAGGATTTTTGCCTCATTATCAAATGAATCACCTCACTTTCCCACCGAAGAGGAAGAGGGACACAGGAAGCCAGATAAACTGTTCATTTGGTCATGATCTTTATCAGCTTCTGCTCCAAGGGCTCTAAAGTTTACTTAAAGGGCAATTTTCCCTACTTCCTAAAGGCTAAATAAAATTGAGAATATCATGAGAAAAATGCTTCATTGTAACTCATGGACCATAATTGGATGATCCAGATCAGATTCTGGTTGGTGCCAAAGGGAGATAGTCCCAAGTCCTTGGAACAAAGAAATGGTAAAACTAAACAAGATACAGAAAGATCAAGACTCCATGTTTTCCATTGTTAAGACCTCAGAAACCTATAAAAGCAGTTGTTTTATGGGAACACTTAGCAAAGTACTGCCCAAGTCCATTTTAAAGGCTCAAAATCCTTTGACATATGGCAATCATTATGTGTGCTCAGCTGTCTATTTCGCACAACACTTTCTTCTTCCCTCCCCCCAAGGAAAGCATTACAAGCCCCACATTTACAAGAAGCACTTAGTGGTGAGCAAGGCTCAGAAGCAGTCTCAGGAAGACTAGTCCTGGCTAAGAATCCATGAGTACCCAAGCATTTTGTCTCAAGATGGAAGCCTTGAGGCAAAGCTGTTTCAGATTACAAGGGGGTATACATTCCTAGCTAAGGTTTTACTTTAGGAAAAGGTTTAATGACTCAGATGTCCTAGGCAGTAAAATGGAATACATTGTCTTGTTTCACCTTTTCCAAAAACAGGAGAATATGTGGGTCTCATTGGCCTATTGGGATTTGTTGGGATTTCCTAGAGATCAGGCAATAGAAATGACAGAAAAACAGGTCAAGGTGAACTCTATCAGTGTGCTTCTGTGGTTCCCTTTAGTGTCAGAGAATGTGCCATATTCTTAAGCACCAGCACACTGAGGTTAAGGTGCTCCTGAGCTCTTGGAAGAACAGGTGGACAATTTCCTCCTTCATTTTACTGTGGGAGCAGTTGGTAGAACATACCCACACCATATTCTTGGAAAACCCTCCCCAGTGCTGCTCTGATGTGGCGTTTCTCAGGAAAACCATGCAAAATTTCCCTAGGAAATAAAAATAGTTGAACCCAAGTGTATAAGGTGGTGCAGTCCAGGCTCAGCCCAACTATGGAAGCCATAAGTTCTCAACATTCCTTCTTGATCTTGGCCCAAACCAGGATGGGCAAGACCTACAAGAAACATACAATGCCCCTCTTTAGAATTTGCCATCTGTCAATAAAATCCATCCTCCACACCAAAATGCCTGGAAGGAAATTCACATGGACATTTGCTTTTCCCAAAAGTTAAGAGCTTCTATCCAAAGAGCACACAACACACTTGCCTTCTCTGCTAGTGGAAGTATACATTTCTACACTCTTCCTGCTGGTTTTCCTCTGAATAGCTAACTTAAAAAGGTGGGGCTGCAGAGGGTGCCATTCTCACCTTTTTCTCATCTCCTGTCAGATTCAGGTTTTCCAAAAGAAAAATAGGTCCAACTTTAAAAACACTGAATTATAACGTGTTGCTTTTTTGAAGCCCCTGGGAGAGATGGCAAAGAGGGGAATGCACCATGCAATACACAGCAAAACTCTGAATCGTCTTCTCGAGTCTCAGGCATCACCTCCCCAAAAACCAATATCCATTTTCTGGTCAGCAACTCTCAGTGTCCCCTTGTTTTCTCTCTTGAGGACCCACTTGTCTTTTTTTAAAGAGTTAATTTTTACAAAAGTGAAATTTAAAAAATTATTTTAGCTCATTCCTCCTCTCCCAATTCTTTATTCCTTATCCTCATCAGCACATTAAGTCAAACAGCAAAAACCTTAGAATGCAAGGTGAGGAAAAATACTGTGTCTATGAAAAAGTATAATTATGAGTATTACAATTTTTTAAAGACACATAAAGATTTAGTAGATATACATTCTTTGCAGCATTATTTACAATGGTGAAAAATTAGAAACAAACTACATATCTCTTAATCAAGAATTGTCTGAAGAATGCACACTAAATCCTTATGACTGAATGTTATATAGTTGTTAAAAATTGTGTTTTCAAGTGATTTTCATGATTTGGGATATGTATATGGTGTAATGCTAAGTAGAAAAATAAAAATGAGATAAAATTCCAGTAAACATTAATTGCCAAGTAGGAGTCACTATATGTATATTTACAAAGGAAGAAAAAAAGGAAAGAATTATCCCAACATTTTAAGAGTCATTATCTTCAAACTGTGGGGTTGTGAACACATTTTGTTATATTAATTTTTTTTGTACTTTTCTAGTTTTTCAGTTTTTTCCCATAATTTTTATTGAAGTCTATCCATGTACCAGTACCACTCTAGATGCTGGAGATACAGCCATTCAGAAGCTGGACACAGTCCATGTCTTTTTTTTTTTTTAAAGATTTTATTTATTTATTTGAGAGAGAGAATGAGACAGAGAGAGAGAGCATGAGAGGGGGGAGGATCAGAGGGAGAAGCAGACTCCCTGCTGAGCAGGGAGCCCGATGCGGGACTCGATCCCGGGACTCCAGGATCATGACCTGAGCCGAAGGCAGTCGCTTAACCAACTGAGCCACCCAGGCGCCCCACAGTCCATGTCTTTTTACATAAGAGCATTTTTTTAATGCAAGAAACTCCTTGAGAATAGCACCTCCATCTAACCCAATGTAACAAACATCTGTGTTTATCTTCTTCTCCAGGGTTCATTCACTTTTTAAAAAATAAAGCAATATCCTGATTCCTCATTTGGAAGCCACTTCTTTTCCATGGTCATTTGGGTAGTTTATGGGGAGTTGACTCAATGCTAAATTCCAGGAACAAGGCTTGATTGGCTTAAACCATCAATCTCCCCCCCTTATGTAGCACCAATGATTGACTTAAAAAGAAGCATGTGGTTCCATCTAAGAAAGTGACTTCCAGGGTGTGGGGGAACTACACAAAGAGACAGTTTCCATTCCCCTGGATTTGATGGTGTAAGAAACAGGATTTTTCTATTGCCACATGTGAACTCTCTGGAACGGCTAGGAGGGCTAATGACACCATAAAGCAAGTAAAATCCTGGATTAAGCCTTGCCTGAAACTATCCTTTGGATTTTTCCATTACCTGAGCCAACACATTTCCTTTATTATTGTTTAATCCAATTTAGGTTAGTTTTCTGTTGATTGTATCCTAGGGAAATCTAACCCATAGACTTATGCAAAGCCAACTGCTGGGAGTAGTGACAAGCATGCTGGCTCAGGACTCAGGGGACCTGGGTGCAAGATCTCCATCTTCCCTTAAGTGGCAACCTCACTTTAGGAAAGTCCGGCCCCACTTGGAACCCAGCATCTGCAGAATCAAGTAGCTGACGCACGCAGACCAGGAGTCTCTAAACCCTCCCTGGGCGATCAAGGCTGCTAATGAAAATGTGTCTACCAGTTCCCCAGTTTTGAAAGAAAAATAAGGAAACTTGTAAGTTTTCATAAAATTAAATGTATTTCATTTAAAGGACTACCTTTTGCTGCGAGACTATAAAAGTGTAAAGATAGTAGTTGCTTTTATTTGTATTTTATGCCCTCGGTTCCCAAAATTAAAAATCATGAACTTTCGGCAATTCTCTCCAATTCAAATTGTTGAATTGTTTCTCACCCACGAAAGCCCCAACTCTGAAGATCTCTGCACCAAATAATCTTTTAAGGAAACATTCAACTATACATTTCCAATAAGTCTCCTATTTTATAGGAATATGCATTCAACAAATGTAAATCATTTAGCATGATTCAATATATTTTAAAAGTATTCATAAAGTGGTTAAAGCTAACAATAGTGATCAGGATGCTGACGATGAAAGTGTCAGAGAAACACACACTTCTGAATGATTTTTTTTAACCTAAGTTGTAAAGAAGTTAATTATGCTTGTTTTATTTTCAATTAGGTGTAGCCAACTTGTAAATACTGTCAAAAGTTATCTCTTTGTAACTCTTCAAATTCTTATCAAAAGACTGACAATTTAATTTTTCTCACTTCTGTACAGTTTTCCCGAGACAATAATTGACTATTTTCCTTCACAGAGGAAATCTCTACATGGCCCCCAAACCGGGATCTATTTCTCCAGGGGCTTCATTCTACAGTCCTGAAGGAAACTGATCGGTTTCAAAAGTTGCAAATCTCTTTGCGTTTCCATGAGATAATTGTCCCTGTGTGAAGATTTAATGATGTTAAGATTTAATATGTTCTTAGCCTTTACTCTTGCCATTTAATTCTCATCCTGAATTTCTTTTTAAGTCTTAGCTGATTTGGGAGGGAAAGTGAACTCCATTCTATGGGATAAAGCAAAAAATCAAAGAAAACAAGCAGTTACTCCTGAAGCGACAATCCTTCCATCAAACAGCCTACAAATAAGAAAAAAAGCAGTTGAAACTGCAATCTGTCAGAGTTTAAGATTCAGCTTGATTTTGGATCTGAGGAAATGTACATTTAAAAAAATTTTTTTTGAAATAATCGCAAGTAACAAGAATTTCGAGTAGGGTACAAAGAACTTTCTCCCTGAGCCATTCAAGAGTAAGCCGCCTGCCTGATGGGCCATCACTCTGCAGTGGCTCTCCCCCCATGAAGTATGTTCTCTTCATAACCGCGATAATACCCCCCAAATCAGGAAGTTATAAGGGCATGTCCCATCATCTAACCCTCAGATCTCAATTGATTTCACCAGGAGCCCCAGTTACATCAACACAGGAACGCCATCCCCACCCTGCCTGGCTCTGATACCGACTCCCCATAA
Source organism: Leptonychotes weddellii (assembly GCF_054177405.1). Lineage (NCBI taxonomy): Eukaryota > Metazoa > Chordata > Mammalia > Carnivora > Phocidae > Leptonychotes > Leptonychotes weddellii. The sequence continues at coordinate 19,708,342 of NC_138369.1, forward strand.
TCAGGGAGGATGTTTGCATTTTCCAATACTCTGTGTGTTCAGTGAAGTAGTGGATACTGACTTCAAACACCACGCCAGAGTAGAGACCATGTAGCTATATGTTCGGATGAAAAGCAGTTCACAGATGTGAAATTAATTCAACGAGGTATAAAATCTTCAGCCACTGGTGTTTGCCAAATCCCTACTGGTCTTCCTATCCCCCTCTTGTCTGCCTAGAGCCATTATGCCTACGGAGATTAGGGTGATCTCTTTAGAACATGAGATAAGTCCCCTACCAAACCCCTGAGATGGTGTCCTATCCCACCCAGAATAAAACGCAAACACCGGATCACAGACCTCAAACCCACAGTTGGGCCCCCACTTTCCTTTCCAAACTCATCTCTCCCCACTCGGCCCTGCTCTCTAGGGCCTGGCAGCCCTCAGACCTTTCTGCTCCTGTCCCATCCTCAGAGCCTCTGCATGGCTGAGCTTTTTCCCCAGAAGGTGACACGGCTGACTTCTCACTCTCTCATCTGGGGTCTATGTTTTCTCTCCAAACAGCAGTTTTGACCACCCTGGCTGAAGGTGCTGCTCCAGCACCTCCCCCCCACCATTCTTTTCTCTCGAATCACCTCCTTGCTGGGGCTTTGAGGTCCCTACCAACATTGGAAATTGTCTGCGTGTGTCCTTGATCTGTTCGTTTCTGCAGGAACCCAGTCTCTTGTTCACTGCTCCACTCTCAGGATGTAGAAGTGTGCTCAGTGGATGAACAAGCCAACAACATTTGACAACAGTGCAAAGAGCGTGGGCACTACCCATCTGGCTTCGGCTTTCTGGCTGTGTGTCCTTAGGCAAGCTACTTCACCTCTCTGGGCTCCGGGCTCATCATCTCAAAAGTGGACTGAGAGGACCCACAGGAATAGGTTATGGGGAAGGTTCTGGTGCACATTGGCATAGCTGCACAGAGTAGGAGGATAAGAAATCTCCCCTCCCACTTGGGACCTGGAACAGTGAGATCAGCATGGAGATTTTCAGGCTCCCAATGTAATGAGCTTTACTGTTCTAGTTGAGGCACATTTGGGTTTCTGAATACAGGGCCACCAGACATTATATGGCTGACAGTCCCTTTTGATCAAATCTTGTGTTTTTGAGAGTCATGAACAGCCCCATCATGAAAGAAAAGCTTGCCATGAGCCACACCACATGAAAAACAAATCTTCCAAATGAGTTATAAAGGAAAATGTGTTCCCCAGCCTGCCTGGGGAAAAATGTTTCAGGGCCAAGAGAGGTGCCTCTGTCTGAGGCTTAAGAGTCTTATCGTCCCAGCCTGAGCGGAGATCATATACCACAAGGGAACAGAACAGAGGAAAGGGAAGGAAACCCGAAGTTGGCCTGCCACTCTGGGATGAAAGGCGATTTTCTCTGCTAACACGCAGCCTGTGGTGAGGGCCCTGGTTAGCTAGATGTCAAAGCTGCAGACAGGGAGGATGACCTCACTGGAAAAGAGAATGGCAACCCTCCCTTGGACTCGGGAATGTGTGTGCTAGACAAATGATCTCGATTCCTCTAAGCTAACTTATGGATGATATAAGCCCAATTGCTTCCCCATTTCTCATGCTAATAGATGCAGAGTCAGCCTGGGGAGCGGAGGCAGATGAGGGTGGCTGCTGGCCAAGTCCCCTTCAGAAGATCCCATTAGCCAACAGAATCTCTCTGGAAAGAGTTGCCTGCCCCAGAGAAGCAGCCAGCTTTTGTGGACTTGAGTAATAGTCGTTGCAACGAAACTCTAGGTCATTAAGCAGGCACTTGTCCTAGGGGCTTGCTGCTTTGGAAAGGGATTGCCGCCCCAACAGACTTCGGCTACAGACACTTCTTGCGGGCTCCTGGGCTCAGCTCGGAGCATCTCTGTGGCTCATCTGTGACGGTCCTTCCGGTCACAGAGACTTGCTACTGGACTGCATAAGAAGTTGGCAAAACATCAAAACTGGCATTATAGTCATGATATATAGCTTCTTACAATTCACAAATATTTCCACATTCATGAGCTCATTTGTTCCTACTCTGTGAGTTAGGCGGGGCAAGTATTACCATGCCTCTCCCCTCAGAAATTCAGCTATTGAGGCTCAGAGAGGCTGAGCGGCTTGTCCTAGAACACACAGCTAGGTAAGGAGAGCGCTAGGATGTGAACACAGGCCTACACCCAGAGCCCGTTCCAACGATTTACCAGAGCCTGTCACAGTGACAAATGTACCAAGGTTTATGCCATCAAATGCTTCTTTTAAAAAATCAGACCATGACCATCCTCTAAGATCTCCGATGTGGCTGGAAAACAAGATGATGAAAGTCATCCTGGTATTGAGAGTCAAATGCCAGTTCCCCAGAGCAAGCCACTTGGGAATTTGGGGCCCATGAGATGCCATATACTCTTGGCTGGCCAAAAACAGCCTCAGCATGACCACTGCCCGGCAAATTAAAAGGAGGGAGATGAGGTCCTACTAAAATGGAAATCCAGTGGGAGAAACCAGCTGGGTGTGCTCCCGGCTCCCCCTTCCTCTGTTGCTGGAATTACCCACACCCTTCAATCTGTTGGCAAGACCCCCCAGGCAGTACATGCAACACATTCATTATCATATGGGAAAGATGCGTGTTTGTTTAAAAAGTCAGGTTCTTTAACTTCTATGGCTCTTACAACTTCCTAAAGACCCCCAGGCTCTTTGTTGAGCTGAAGAACCAAATTAGGCTTAATATGATCTAATGTAAAGGTCTGAATTATGCCTTGAGTATACTTTCTGGGAGATGAAAGGACCAATATGCTTATAAAGTTCTATTACTCTTTAAAAAAGACTTTTAAAATGTTGGAAGTACCTCCTGGCTAGGGAAAGGATTAGATGCTCTGCTTTCAGTTCATTACTTCTAATATAAACACTCGGTATCCCTAGTGTTCAGCATCATTTGACTGTCTTTATACAAACTGAACAGATGGAAGGCCTTGGGCCTTTGTCTCTGAAGTCAGTTTAATGACTACGGCAAAGTGAGATGTTTTGTCTGATTAAAGGCTCCGATCTTCAAAGCCATACCTTCTTCCATTTGGGAAATGACAATGTTTATGGTGCCTGTGCCCAGTTGGTGGATGGCTGGAGTAGGTAGCAAATCTCTCTTTGTGCCCCCCAAATACCAGTCCTGGTGAAAAGAGGAGGTCCGAGTGGTCCATATGCTAGCATGAGATGCAAGCTCAATGGTATATAAATCCTTATTAGATGCTATCTAGCAGACACAGGCATCAGACGCATTGGTGAAAATAAATCGAAAGGCATGCAGCTTATGTTTAAAAAATATTTCTAATTTAAAAAAATAACATGTATATTGTAGAAATTTGGAAAATGCAGAAAAGCAAAAGCAAAAATCACCCATGATCTTGCAATCTAGAGATCAACACTGTTATCGCCTTGTTATATATGTTTCTATGATTCTCCAAGTATTTAATAGAATCACTTTTTTAAAACAATTTGAGATCCTATAGATTTGGTGGCTTTCCTTTTTTCACTCATCAATATATTTGGCATAACTTTTTACATCAGTGAATATAGATCTATTTCATCACCTTTGTTAATCATATCTATCAGGTGGATAGACCATTTATCATAATTTAATTAAGCAATGCACAACTAGTGGACTTTTTTTAAAAGATTTTATTTATTTATTTGAGCGAGAAAGAGAGAGCAAGCCAGCGTGCATGAGTTAGAAGAAAGGGCAGAGGGAGAGGGAGAAGCAGATTCCCCACTGAGCAGGGAGCCCGATGTGGGACTCGATCCCAGGACCCCGGGATCATGACCTGAGCTGAAGGCAGACACTTAACCGACCAAACCACCCAGGTGCCCCACAATTGGTAGACTATTAAGTCACTTTCAATTTTTCAGTATTATAAAGGGCTGTGATAAAAATAAAATTTTTGTGCAGTAAGGTTTTCTGATTGTTCTCTCAGGATAAATTCCTACAGGATTACAGGATCACAGGGAATGCATGCCCATTTCTGACCTTGACATTTACTGTTCAATCACCCCTCCCAGTTTGTACCAGGAACATATCTGGGCACTCATTACTTTGAATTCTGACCCACACAAGATATCATTTTAATGCATAATTTATCTCAATTTTAGAGACAAAAAAATGACTACAGCCAATTAGAGAAAGGCTCATCTGAGCCCATGTGAAGATGAGCATACTTTGACCATGCTGATTGGCCATCGATAGTCCCCCCCATTGTCAATTTCCCTTTTAAGTCCTTTGTTCCCTTTTTATTGGTTAATGAACTTGTTGCTTGAAAAGTTATCCTCTTCACCTATCACATATGTTTGGTCATGGTCATTTACTTCTGCTTATAGTGGTTTTATTTATATACCAAGTGTATATACATAGCTCTTTATAACTTTATGCTTCTTTGTGGTTTCTATATTTGTCCCTATGCTGAGGAAAGCCCTCTCCATCCCAAAGTTGGACGGTTACCTTTATTTCTTCCTATTATTTTATAGTTTCTTTTTATATTTCAGTTTGCCTTGATCTTATTTTTACCACTAATATTTTTTTAAAGTGCAGAAATGGCAGGACACTTTGAAATTCCATAGAATTGTTCATCCAAAAAGGCAAAAGGGAGTCCAACTATATCTCTTTCTCTGGCAGCAGGAAAAGAAAAATAGCATGAAGGTAATGGAGAAAGGACCAGACTGAACACACTTTCCCTATTGTACTAAGATTGTGTGTTCTTCATGAGTTAACTTTTAATCAACTCTTTTTGCTAAAAAGCACTTTAACATTGGTGACCGATACATTTCAATCCATCAGCTGGAAAAGATGCCCAATTTGAACATCAGGAGCCATGAATTATAGTGTTCTGATCCCTTTAATGTGTCTGAACACCTTGGGCAACCTTCTCAAGATGCCCAGATTTCAAATGAGGAACAGGTCAGAGAGAAAGCTCTGCATTTGTGGACTAGGTTGGCCTGCACGAGACACGTCACGAGGCAAGGTCAGTGAAGATATCCCGAGAGAAAAGGACTTGAGCTGCACGTGGACTGAACTAGAGAGAAGGGAAACAAAGTAAGGGGACCAGAGTGCCGGCAGGTGCAGAGAAGAGAGGAGGGCCTGGTAATGACATAGATCATTATTGTACAGGCAGTTCACATTTCACCAAGTGCTTAGATATACAAGTTACTGCCTCTCATCTCTGAACCCCTTTTCCTTCCTCTGTGAAATGGGATAATGCTAAGAAGATCCCATTTCACTTCTTTTCTTCGAAAGAGTTCAGTGAGCACTACTTAATTGAAAATGGGCCTTGATTGGCATCACTGATGGAAAAGTCCGGGTACAGACCTCAGGTATGGCTTAATCTGGGAACTGACTTGCTGAGAGCCATCTTCAGAGTCTCCGTCTTCTCTGCTGTTTCATGTCCAGGCTCCATGGGATGGCACAAGGTCAGATAGCAGCTCGCCACCTGCATTCTTCTGGGCTCAAGTCCAGGATTCCCTCTCGTTGTATTTGGTCACTTGCCTGTCTGTGAAGCAGTCACTTTGGACTGTGGTCGGGGTGATAGAATTTCCTGTTTGGGTGGTCCCGAATCCTACGTGCTATCCCTGGAGCCATGCATGCAGGACAACCCAAACCCCATAGACCAACGGTTAAGGAATGATGTTCCTCCAAAGGAGACACGGGGCACTGTTCCTTGGAGAAGAGGGAAGTGATGCTGGTCGGGCTAAAACAACACTCATTTTGACCAAGAACCTTAATATTTTATGATTCTGTAAATTAACCTTCAGAGGGTGATGGATTAGGTATCAACCATCCCCATGTTACAGATGACAAAATGGAGGTTCAGAAAGGTTCAGTAACTTTCTGCAAATTCTCCCTGCTAGTAAAAGGCATGGTCACAACTCACATTAGGTCTCTCTTTTTTTTTTTAAGATTTTATTTATTTATTTGACAGAGAGAAACAAAGGGAGAGAAGGAACACAAGCAGGGGGAGTGGGAGAAGGAGAAGCAGGCTTCCTGCTAAGCAGGGAGCCCGATGCGTGGCTTGATCCCAGGGTTGAAGGCAGAGGCTTAACGACTGAGCCACCCAGGCGCCCCATCACACTTGGTCTTTTGACTCCAGTACCACACCTCAGTGGAGGAATATTTCCATCAAGGCCAAAATACTGAGGCTCAAGCCTGGGCTAGGTAGCTGTTCTGTAGACTTCTGACTGGCCATCTGGGCCACAGTGTGACCATCTTCACCTTGTCCCCACTGACTTTATGCTGAGAACAGATTGAATGAGCAGCCAGCTTTGTGCTGCTGTGGTTCAGTGGTGATTAATGACCCTGAGAAACTGACCTGACAGGTGTGAAAGGGAAATTTCTGAATGTAAACTGCCTTCTGCCACATGCAATCATTTGTGAGTCAAAAAAAAAAAGAGAGAGAAAGAGATGACAAATTGGCTATTTTCTTCCCCCTATGCCACAAAGGTAATAAATCTGGTGTATCTCTCAGCTGGTATTACCTACTAAAAACAAAATGAAGTGTTTACGTGGTTTGTGTGATGGTTGGCAAGTCAGTAGTGGTTCAAATCTCTTATCTTTCATAAAGATCCAATTCCAATCCACAAATGAACTTAATATGCTAATGCCTGCTCTGGACCATGGGGTTTTCTTGTTACAAAATCCCCCACGAGGTCTGACGTGGCAGCAGGGTGTACAGTGGCCAACAGCACTGATTTTATAATCAGACAGATTGTAGAGCTATCACTGACGGGCTCTGTAATCTCCCCTGTCCTCAGTTTTGTCATCTGGAAAATGGGAATATGTAGTGGTACTTTCTCACATGGTAAGCTACAGACTCATTTTTATTTTTCACTCCATGGATATTTCTTATGCACCTAGCACACGTCATGCACTGACTTAGAAGAGGATACAGAGTGGGCAACACAGCCCAGGTTCTGCCTTCTTACACCTTTTGGCTTATTAAAAATATTATTAATGTACAAGGTGGTGCTGAAGATGCCTCTTAATCAATGACACTCCCATATAAATCTACAATTTATAATAATGATAAGTGTGGCAAAGGAGGGGCTAAGTGGTAATACGAGAGTGGATGATAGGGAAATGTAATCTAGTCCGAAGATGAGTGGAAATTAACCAGCAAGATCAATTCCCACTCATTTTAGGAATTATGAAATAATTCATCAAAATGTAGATGGATTATACCTTTGCTGATCTTTGTCCTTCGTAAGGTGACCAGACCCTCCCATCAAACAGTGGATTCTATTTTTCCCATGTCATGAATCTGGGCTGGTCTTGTGACTTAGTCTGATTCTCCTTCCCAGGCAAGGAGACAGGAAAATGGAATTAAAAACAAAAAACAAAAAAACAACCAAGAGAAATAACAGATAATAGAATTGAATCCTGAGAGCCTTAGATAATGGGATTCTCAAGGATGAGCTTCTGTTCAAAAAGTAATACTGAAAATCTCAGCAGGCAAACAGGAAATGATGAAATAAAATCAATGGACACTAAAATGGAGGGTAGCTGAAATGAATAGTTTAACAGCATGTGAGACACAACTGAAAAGTGAAGTGGAAGATAGCCCAGTGAGATCACCAGGATGATGCCCAGAGAAACAGAAAAATGGAATGCAAACTGTTCCAGAGAATAGAGAGGGAATGCTCCCTAACTCATTTTATGAAGCCAGAATAAGTTGATATCAACACCTAACAAGGTGAAATTATAGAAAGAAAAATTGCAGCCCAGACTCTGCAAAAGGCATAAAAGATATATCATTATCAATGACGAAGTGTTCATAGCTTTTCTTCTGTGATGGGGAAAGAGACAGTGATACCAGTTAGTACCACTCCCTGTTCTGTTTGTCCTGCACATCATGGTCGGTGCAAAGAAGCAAGATAAATAATTTAAATGTACAATGAGTGAAAGAAAGAAAATGCTAATGTAATTTCCAGATAAAATGAATAGACATGTATAGAATGCAAAAGAATCTACAAACTATTAGAATGAATTTCTCAAGATTGCTAACTATAGGGATAAAGTTCCAGAAATCTTTTTCTACTTAAAATCATTGAAAAACTGTTTCAAACACATCATTATTAATGCCTTAAAATGATCATAATTTTGATAGAACCCATACCCTCTTCACCTGTGGGAATAATTGGACAAGTATACAAATAGCACATCAGGATGCTGATTACCAGTTCCCCTCCTGCCACTGGCCCTTTACGTTAGGGGCCTCCTCTGGCCCTCCTCCAGCCAGCCTTGAACTTTCTTTCATGGTGAGAAAACCTCAAACCAATGGGGTGGTCTACCCTGTGCTCCCCCCCTTTAGACCACATGCCGGGTACACAGGACCTAGAAAGGGCCCTGAGATCCCAGGTCTATTGTCTGAGGGCAGCCTGAGCCACTAGTATGCCCATCTCTGAGCCTAGTGGTTGGCTCTTTGTAGACGGTATAGACAGAATTTGACCATAGGGGTGTGAGAGTCCACTTATTTTATAGGATGAGCTCGGGCTAAGTGAGCTCTGCATCACTGTGTTCCAGCATAGAACTCAAGGGGCCCGGTGATTCTGCATTTGAACATGGCGCTCCAGGCTCTTATAAAGTCATGCTTATTAAGATTGGAGGACAAGACTACTTTCATATAACAACTTTAAAATATTTAGACACGTGCTATGTCAGCCTTCAGTTGCTCTCTTAGATGAACAAGGCTGCAGATCCACAAATGTTAAGGGAAAGCTTGTTCATCCCAATTTCATTTTAACAGAAATTAGGAGTAAATCATAATAATTGATATGGAAAGATGTTTTAAGCTATATTAAGAGGAAAGAGGTTTAAAACATTTGATCCTATTGGTGTGTGAAGAGGAGTGTGAGAGCGTATGTATTCCCCGCCCCCACATTTAGAAGCAAAAGGACATTACAGGCCCTCAGCAAAATGCTGACAAAAGTCATCTGGGTGGAATGGGAGGGTGGGCAGGACATCAGGTAGTATTCAGGTACTTAATTTTTGCTTACTTGAGTTTTCTAATGTTTCAACAATGAATGTGTATCATTTGTGAAATCAAGTAAATATTAAATAAAAAAAAAGAACAAGCCTCTGTAGTAAGACACAGCCAGTTTTCTAAGAGAGCTTCAGGATGTCTGAGATTCTTGCACAGGGTGGATAATTTTGTCTTCCCACTCAGTAATGTCCCCAACTGTCAAGAGACATCATCAGAAAGGACGTTTCTCTCCTCCTACACCCATCCCCTTGGTCACCTACCTGAAGTGGCCACGAGCCATAGGCTCCCAAATTTGCATATCACTTCCTCACCCTGGGGCTTCAGTTCCTTCCCCAGGGGCAAGAGAGGCACAGGGGGCACCTTGGGATCCCCAGGGGTTGAAAGGCATGCCTGGGCCTAGGTTCCCCGATTCTGACTCAGAACTGCTGGCTTACCATTTAATTTATGCCTGCTCATGCCTTGACCCATCATTGGGGCAGAACTTCTTTCAACAGAGTCAGGGTGGAGGTGGCAAGTGTGAGAGTAACACAAGAGACTTTAATTAAGTTCTCCTGGAATGCAGGATGTCTGGGGGCTGGGGCATCGACCCTGCCAGGCTGTTTTCTTTCCGGGGTGCTTACAGCCTTCATAATATCTTTTCGAGTTAAAACAAAACACAGAAGCTTAGTTAATTTATGTCCACTTCCTACACTCTGTTTAGTACATTAACTGTTTCCTTAACTTACTGGGTGATTTTGAAGACTAGGCAGAGTTTATTGTCCGGATGACATTTCTGCTTTTTATTACCAGTTTTACTTTGAGCAAAGGAAGAAAAAACTTACAATATTCAACTGATCACAGATGAAAACTTTTATTAGTGGAAGAGGGTTAAAGGAGCCCATACAAACATCTTCTTGACTTTTTGGCACTCATGGGCTGGAGCCCATTTCAAATGTTGATTGTATATGAGCGATCGGATCTGAATGGGCCTTGAAGATCATTACATTTTATGAAACCTGAAGTCCTGAGAAACAATTGTGTGTAAGTTCTCTGGCCAACGCAAAGATAAAATTCTGTGAGCAGATGGTTCTGAGTCAGCTGGCTTAGTAGTATCTTCAGCTGAGAAGGGTCATAGCCTTTAAGACTAAGGGGAGAATAAAGAGCCATTTCTCTGAGTTTCAGAAAGAGAGGAGGACAGGAGGTCAGGAACGTATGAGGACAATATGGCGGCCTTAATCACATAGGTTAATCTACAGAAGGTCCAGGTCCAGCTTTAAATGCCTTGTGAATTGCTCTTGTGTCAACAACACCCAAACATAACACCACTAATTCTGTGCTCTTGAACAAATCACCTTACCTCTTCATTACTTTTACTTCCTTATCTGCAGAATGGCACAATAGAAATATACATGCCTCCCAGTGTTGTGAAACATGAACAAAAAGGGGAGTGTAACATGTGTACATATAGAAAGGGTCAGTCACAAGCCCTCCTTCAATAGAAGCTCTCTTTATTCTTATGATTGGAAATAATAGAATTGGTCTAAAAGTTAAGAAGACTTAAGGCCTTAGCATAGATGATACAGACCTGGATTCAAATCCAGATTAGATCAGCATATGCCAGACATTACAGAGTTACAGAGTGTATCTCACTGATTCATTCCTAGAGCATGCTCTTCCCATATCAGGTAGCAAGGAAAAGTTCATATGAAATAAATCGTTCAGATTAGAGTCAGGCCTAGAGCAGATGGCGCCATGTGAGTCACCTCGTTGGGGAAGAGTGAGTGTACTTGCTAAGCAGTAATGATTGATCTGTCCCATGGAAATAGGTAGGTTGGGTCCAATGATGCTACACAATACAGAAGCTCAGTTGATTAATGATCTACCAAAGACCATGAAGGGAACGACGATTAATCTTTATTGTTTTCGTTGACGATAAGAACACTGCCAATTCAGTTGGAAAAGATTACTGCAAAGGGGTGTGAGGCCTTGAAACAGAGACAAATGGCACATGCCCAGAAGCCAGCTTCCTTCAGCAAAAGGAAGATATTCATCATAGGATTACCGTCACCCAAAGAGAAAGCCTCCAAAATAAAGGTTAAGAGAAAAGTAGTTTTCTCACAAGTTTATAAAGCCATGTCCAAAGGGACAATGGAGGCCACACTGTTCTCTGAAAAGAGAGGGTCCAGAATTAATGAGAGACTCAGCGAGGGCCGATGGGTCAAAAATGACACACGGGACCATGGCAGTTAATCGCCATTAACAATGCCTGAAGAAACAGCCCTGGAATGATCAGGAAACAAGCGAAGGGGGAATCTGAAACAGAGAGTACTACTCAGGTCCAGGTCTGGGGACATCACAAAGCCTGGGGAGCTATAAGAAAATGACCCTATTTACTGTGCAAAGGCTGTCAGGGGTGATCCAGATTTCAAATCTGGAAAATAAACATTACATGAGAACTAATGGTTGAGCCAGCTGCCTAGAAGGAAACAACAAAAAAACAGATTTAGGGATGCTCATCTCTTCCCAGCTAAAGAGGACCAAGGCCTACTTGCCACTTGTTCAAGACGTGACTAGAAAACAGGGCACATCTAGTATAAGATCAGTGTTGTGCTAGGGGCTGGATACCAGCTCTGAGGAAGGGTCATGCATTATTTATATTCATCCATGGAATAAATATTTATTAAACCATGTCTTTCATTTATATAAAGAACAAGACAGTTGTAGAAATGAAGGACCAAAAATTAGAAGTCAGTTTTATTTGAGCTTTATATCACCCCAAACGTTCATTCCAGTTGTTTTTGTCTAGTGCACATTATCAACATCCACTTGGTAAGCAATGGTGTTTGATTATAAAACATTCATTCACCATCTCTTTGCCACTGAGAATTGGAGAACCCCCAAGTCTAATCCAATACCTGCTCATCTGATTAGATACGGATCCTTTGAGTTATATCAATTATATTAGAATCATTTTGTTGTCCTGAAGACCTTTGCTGAAGACAAGGGTCCAGACAAAATCTTAAACCCTTGAAAGAGTTATAGTCAAATGTTTTGGTTGCCCCAGATGAAGGCTGGACTACTTGAACACCATATCAGTGCTACTCTAACATTATCAGTTGACAAAGATAACTTTGTGATTTCCTCAAGGACTTCAAGTAAAATTGCACCAGAGCAAACATATCAACCAAAACATCTGAAATCCATGAAGGACAAATGTCTAAGAAAGCCATGGATCCTTAGGAAAAATAATTCAGGTAGGACTAGGGACTATATATAGATACCTGGGGGTGAGGGACAAACATTTCTTCAAAGTTATAGGGATATAAATTAAGCATTTTCTTTCATGGACGACCTAGGTGTTAGATCCTCATTAACAAACAGCAATTTAAGCCCCCCCAAAAAATCTATATAATGGGGAGAATTTAAATACATTTATCCCCTCTCCTTGATTTTTTATTTGGCTTTGGGACTAGAAAAATTGCCACACATGCTGAAGATCTTGGAAACAGGATCTATTGCCAAATTTAACATGTGTACATAGGCAAAGCATACCAGTCTTCATGTTTGCAATTTTATTTGAAAAATCTGGGTGTTTAAAATTATACCCAATATTTCCTCACAAATTTGCATTGTGAGTGTGTCTAAAATGAGTCATAAAGAACAAACATCAAGGCAATAACAGTCTTATTTGTCACACTTTGCTGGATTACATTTAAAATGTATATCAGGGACTGAAGATAAAGAATCCACAGGTCAAATCACTGAAGTGGCTTCCCCAGCAGGGTGGTTGGTTGGGCTAAGAGGCTGGAATGAGTGGTTCTTCCACAGTTTCATCTACATCAGTACCAGCTAACTCCTTTCCCAGCTAGTGTCCATCAGAGTTGCCTGGGAGTAATCTTGACATTTTCTTTATTAACTTCAAAGACATTTTCTCAGAAACATAGGAAAAGAAATTTCAGCGAGTGTGATTCCCCTAAAGAAATAACTTCTTGTTTTTATCCCTGAGAAGAAGTTTCTGAATATCCTCTGTGAATGCCAAAAGGTTTTGAGTTACTATCGACAAAATGAGGCACTTTTATTTTCTGTGCCTTTTCATTTCTATATGATAAATGCTGCTTATTTCCAAATATCCATACACTGGTTATCATTTAACTAGGGAGCTTTACCACAATCCAATAAAGGACCCAGCTCAAATATTGTTTTGTGTCCTTTCTGGAGGAGGAAACCAGCAACACCAAGGATCAGTGGTTGGCCAAAGTCTCAAGCCAGAGGGAACAACAATTAGTAAAAGACTTAGATTTCCTGGCTAACAGTTTATGATACTGACAGAGTAATAACCCATCAAGATTCCAAAGCCATAGTCAGTTGACAGCAAGAGCTTTAATTGCTCAGTCTCCTCTGGCTACTCTTGGAAACATGCAGAGAAGTGCACAGCGTATGTGTTTTCTGAGCATCACCATGGATGCTCTGAGAGGCCACGGAAGAGGTCTCACACAGGTGGTTATCTGATAGCTGCAGCCCCAAACAAACTCCAAAATAACAGTTTAAAGCTTTTTAATGAACTGTTTTTAATTAATAGCTTACGTCTTGCAGATTTGGATCCATATGGAATTTCTACAAAGCTATTGGACGTGGCTATTGCTTCATTATTTAACCAGCAGTGTCTGCATATGGGGGGTGGTGGGACATCGAATGTATATTGGCCCTGAGCTTAGAACTGGTGGACAGCGTGTAAAGCAGATGTGCAAGGACTGGTGTCAGTAAGACCTGGTCCCCGAGCCCAAAGAACATGCTTTCTAAACCAGCAGGCCACAAATGCTAACCCCATATGCAATTTAATATTTTCTAATAGTAACATGAAGCATAAATAGAACTAGAAGAAATTAATTTTAACAGTATCTTTTATTTACACGATATAGTCAAAATATGACCATTTCAATATATAATCAATATACGAACATTTTCATTAGGTGTATTTTGCTACTAACTCTTTGAAATCGGCAGTGCATTTAACATGAATTGCTTATCCCAAATTGGAGCAGCCACATCCGTATCTCAAGTGCTCAGTAGCCACATGGGGCTGGTGGCTACCCTGTTGGACAACTCAGGTCTAGAGGCGATATGGGTGAAAAAGTAAGGAAATGAATACAACAAATACACATAGAGATTTATGCCACTAAGGAAAAACAGAGGTCTGAAAAGGAGAATCATTGGTGAGGACGAAGAGCAGTACTTTGTAGAAGCTGGTCTTCCTGTAGACGTGACCATTTAGTTAAGATCTTGCTCTCCCCAAATATAAATTAGAAGAGTAATTACATCTCTGGCTTTTCACACTTCTTTGTGAAGATCAAGGCAGTTATCTAAATAGCTGTAGTAATAAGGGATCAAATTTGAAATCACTTGGGATCATTTTATTTTTCCAAAATTTCAAAGGTACATTACATTTGGTCCAGCGAAAGCATGTGGGTAAAACATGACATTCAAATGGATGACCTGCAATGTGGGAACTGTTCAGTTTGGACTTCAACAAAATAATTCCAGAGTTTCCTTTGGATTCACTGGGGACAAGCAAGAAATCTGGGCTTAGCTCTTGAAAACATTTTGCCACCAAGTGACGTTAGAGGACTTTTCCTTGAAGGCTTATTCCCAGATGGTCTCAGTAGGTGGGAAACACAAGTTTATCCCAACCAAAGGCTAAACCTAACACTTGGAAGGTTCCAGGTTCTAGAGCAACTGCTTTTCTCTCTTCACCCTATTCCTGGTCCATTCTTGATGTTTAGTAGAAACAGAAGAGCTGAGATTTCATTTTTTCTCATGAGAGACCAATTATCTCAAAGAATAATACCAAACGTGATGCAGGAGTGGATTTGACAGTCACTCTCTGACTCTGCTTTGGGACAAACAGCCCTGGTCCAGGGTTGCACAGTTATTCAATGGCAGATCTGAGACTAGAATCCAGGTTTCTCCCCTCCTCGTCTGTACCTCTTCCCGAAAAATTAGGCAGCCTTCTCCAGAATTCGGATGAAGTGTCCTATAACCAGTGCATGCATTCGTTACTAAAAACAAACACACACATATTCCCAGTGAAGTGCCAAAGCCTCAGAGCCTGAGATATTTTATTGTTGTATTAAATTAATCCTTTGCTCCTCCTGTCAGTTCTTTTATCATTATATTCCCTTTGGAGGATGGAGGACCATTAAGGATGAAATTAAGATGCTTATAAATATCACTGACTGAGAGGTACAACTAACTACTCAAGTAGATGCTCTGAATTAATTTTACATGTTTTATGACTTGGGGGGCAGGGTCTGAGAGAGAAATACAGTAAAAACACATTCTCACAGACCTTTGTTTTTCTATGTCTCATAGTTGAAAGGCTGACATGCTAACAACTGTATTAAAATTTCTTCAAACTCAGGTCAAAATTCTATTGATTTTCTAAACTGTTAGAGCTTTCCTTCTTTTTGGCTTTCTGAGAGTGAATCTTTTTTTTTTTTTTTAAGGTGGGGAGGGGCAGAGAGAGAGAATCTTAAGCAGGCTCCATGCCCAGCACAGAGCCCAACATGGGGCTCCATCTCACCACCCCAAGATCATGACCTGAGCAGAAACCAAGAGTTGGACGCTTAAGCAACTGAGCCACCCAGGCGTCCCTCTGCGGGTAAATCTTATTGGAGAAAAGCAGAATATTTATAAAGGAGACACGATGTAAACCCTATCATCACTATTCACACGCAGTCTGTATGTTTTTCCACAGCGTGGGTTCCATCTCTCTGGCTCTGCATCATTTAGTGATGTTGCATAGCCATCATCGGGGCGTTCATGTGAGCAGTGGGCACATCAGTGCTTGTGAGCATCTCCTCTTTGTTGCATGAAGCGCTGGTCAGTGAGTGCAGCTGTGAGCCACACACGCCAGGTCCCAGGCCCTGCAGAGGCTGCACTCTGGGGGGAGAGAGGATGTTACAGAAAGTGTCCCAGACAGATGCTGAGTGCGAGCTGCCTAGAAGGAGAGTCTCAGCTGCTGGGAGAATCACTGGGACGTACTCTAAATTGGGACACAAGGCTGTCCTTGCCAGGTGATATTTAGGCTGGGACCCCAGCAATGCACAGGTCTGACAAGGGCAGGGTGGAAGGCACAAGAAACAGAGGGAATGGCATGAGGGGAGGCCTGAGGCGGACTAGAATTCTGTGAGTTGAAGTAGCGACATATAAAGTACAGTCAGGGTAGTGGGATTGGGTAGAAGACTAGGTCAGGGGCTGGGCCATTTAGGGTCTCAAGGGCATAGAGGCTTGCATGCCATGGGAATATAGTGGGAAGCCACCAAGGAAGGCTTAATTCAGCTCATGTTTTGAAAAAATGGCTTTGGGGTTAAGATACATCACAGGCTCTTGATACAGGGGGAGATTTAAAAAAAAAAAAATACTGAAGCCGGGCATAGCCTAGACCAATTAAATTGGGGTCTCTGTGATGGTGTGTTTTTGGAATACCCCTCAGGTGATTCTCCTGTGAAACCCAAGCTGGGATCCATTGAGCAAAGTGGACTTCTCACAGCATGAGGCAGGGCTAGGCTTTTTCCCCTGCTGTTTGGGCTGCATTTAGTACAAAGGGACACAATTAACTTAAACCCCTCACACCGATGCAAATGTTCAGTTTACTCTCAATAACTCAAGCACAAAAGCATTCGAATCAACAGCCTAAAATGCTATCACCTGAGTTTGATAGATGTCAAAGGGAGAAAAAAAGCAGCTTGTGATATTAATTATGTATCAGCCAAAAATAACACTGTTCGGCATACCACACCTCAACCGTGTACTGTTGGTTGGAAATATGTCATTTGCTATGTACACATCAAAATATTCCCGCTAGGGCCTTATTAGGGAAATATTTGGGGCCATGTGGAATCAGTTAAATCCCACGACGCTGTGAACTACTGTGTTGCCGAGATGCATGAGCTGTTCTCCAACTAATGAACCATATCATTAATTACAGACACCTCAAATAAAAACGCCTAAGAGGCAAGCATGATATATACAATAAATAAAAGGGTCGTGATTTGCAAAGGGGCCAGCTCATTCTGAACCAATTGTCTCCCGTTTTCCTGGGCTGTAATTGCAGACATTAATTTGATTTATCACAGTGGGCTGGGAAAGATCTCACAGTTCGCAGAGATTAGAGAGTTGTGAAATCTGTGCCCCCCAGAGTGCTTTCACCAAGTGCAGACAACACATTTCAGATCGGGCTTATTATTGAAGTGGCTATTTCCAAAGAGAGAGATAAATTGCTGGGAATAACCCTCTCAAAATCCTTTTCCATCCATTTTTCAAAATGACACTCTGATTTTAAAGGTAGGGGTTAATGAAGCAGCCCCAGTTACTACTAGTAACATCAAATGAAAATCCTTGAATTATTTTGATAGTAGTAATTGTCAAGTTCTTTAAGTAATTGGAATGTTTTCTAAAAAACAAAACAAAAAACAAACAAACAAAACAACCTAAACTCTATTGTTAATAATCCTTATGAAAAAGATGTGTGGGCGTCTGTTTCCCTCTTTTCTATTGTTTTATATGTGTGAGTGTGTGTGTGTGTGTGGGTGTATGTAGTTGACTTTTTGGAGAATAGATAGATAGATAGATCAACTAACCTATCTGTTTAAGCATTCATAGGATGGAAATTAGCCTGTTAAATGTATCAGTGCAACAACAGCAAAGACAATTCTTTGTAGTCCCCCGACGATTCTCATTTTATAAGTAGACATCAGCAATTAAATAGCAATTATTTACTGGTCATAAAAAAATAAAAGAGATAATGTTAACCTGTTTGTTCAATGTGAAGAGCCAGCCTGTGCTAATTCCAGAAACGGATAACGTTAATAAAGACCATTTATTGAATGCCTACACTGCGCTGAGGGCTTGACATCCGGTGGCATCTCTAAAATACCTTTGTGTGCCCCACATAAGTACCAGCTGTGAGTTCTGGGAGGGCAGGGACCCACATCTGCTTTGCTCACAATGTATTCCCAGCCTGGTACATCATAGGCGCTCAATATTTAAATGGATGAATGAATAAATATCTTGGGTCTAGGGCTTTCTAGAGGTTGGGAGTGACCTAGGATGTTTTCATGTTTTCTGATCCTTGTATATTAAAAAAAAAAAAAAAAAACAATGTTGAGAAAATGTGTCTTGGTACCTAAGAATTTTTTTTCCAGTCTCCAGTGTCCCCTTCTACCCCCAAGGCCGTATCGGGTATGGTGGCAAAGGTTTAGATGTGCTACCCTTTGTGAAAAGGGGGTTTCATTTCTCTCTGCTTTTCCCCTGGCCCTTCACCTGCCCCATGACAGGCCTGACTTGCACCCCACCTGAGGTGGTTTCTGGGCACGACGACATTATAAAACAGTCTTCCTATAGCCCTGTCTGTGTCCCACGTACTGGCATGACTTACCCTGCAGGATTTTATGATCTGATAATCTGGACCATTATCACCATTTCTAGGACAGTTTTAGCTGAAAAGACATAATCTGTGTTTCATAGAAAGTCCCATTAAAGATGCACTGGGGAAAAGGATGGTGTTGGTGGAGGGGGTGGGAATTTTACACCAGTAGAGTGGGGACTAGGGTTATAAATAGGGAGGCCATCCAGAGGAGGACTCTTTGAGAGTGAAAGGAGGTGTTATTCATTACACTCAGACAGCAGGCTAAATCAGGGCTGTTGTCCGAGGAGGTCATATGGTCAGGTTTGTTCTGTTCTTTAGCTCCTTGCCATTTAGTGTGTTTTGCTGTGTCTTCTTGAGCACTGAAAATCACATTCATCTATTGAATCGTGAACCCCTCTAAGGATCTGCAGTAAGTCCTGCCCCTTTTTCCCAGGAAAATGCACAAGTTCAAAGCCCGACAAAATAGCCTTTATGATGTCCAGGGGTTTGTGAGCTGTCTGACCCCCCTTCCTTGGTTCTGAAATCAAAGACCTCCTGAACCTTGATGCATCTTTAATGATTTTCAAAACAAGTCTTTTACTCCATAGCGTGGCATTCCACTTCCCCTGTGCTTTTTTCCCCTTGCCTTTGCTAAACCACAATGTTACCTTAGCAGACAGAATATTAGACCAACATGCTGAACCAATGGATGCCAAGCCAGTGGTTTTCCAGAGAAAAGAGCCACATGAAAGCCCCCTGAGCTGCATCCCTGTATTTAAAATGTTTAGTGGTTGGGGAGCTGGAGAAAATAACAGCCAATAGGTATACAATCTAAATTTGCAGAGGGGATAAAAGCAGCTAAAATGACAAAATGTCTCCACTTCTGGAAAATGTGGGGAACCTTTCCACCAGGTTGAACTGGAATCAATAATTACCTAGAAAATGTCTCCCAGAAGCACAGTGGTATTTAATGACCAGAATCCCCATTCACAAGAAAAGTGCCGGGTGGCTCTGCCGAGCGCCTGTGTCTTGGAGGAGAAGGCAGAGACATTGACTGGGAGAGGAGTCCATTAAGAAGAAGAACCATCTGTCCGTTCAGCTTCCTTTGCATTTCACTGGAAATATTTCTAGTTGTCATGAGAAATCTCTGGGGTCTCAAATTAGGACCTCCTTCCTTGTTGTAAACTTAGGGCTGAATGAATCTCTTACTCCCCCATTCCTCCTCGGCTGGGTGATCCCCATAAAACAAACAGGAGATGGGAAATTGACCAGTCCCGTGACAGGGCCATCCATGCGAGAGGAGCCCCCGTGGGGCTCCATGCTTCCTGCCGCCTCTTACACCTTCTGCTCTTGGAAGTTGGCTGTCTGGCTGCAATTCTGTCAGTAATTGAAAGGCAGCCTCAGTTGTTGCTTAGGGGTGTGTGTGTGTGTGTGTGTGTGTGTGTGTGTGCATGGGCTACAGGGAGGGACATGAGACCCAACAACCTTGAACGTGCCCCTTCCAGACAACACAGTGAGAGGCAGAACTATAAGAAAGGAAAATGGGAACACTAGAGGTTTTCCACATTAGCTGGTTCTCCAAACAAAAGAATTTGATCACTCCCATGGTGTAGCCCATCAGTGGATCAAAAAGCGTATGACTGTTTTGCAACCTCTATGACATAACCCTATTCAAATAAAAATCAAGAATGGATACAAAATTCTTTAGGTACTCCATTGGTGGAGAACTAGACATTCACATGGTGCCAACTTGCAGCTCATGAGTGGAAAAATGATCACAGGCATTGCCTTAAGTAGAAATGGATTTGACCATTTGTTATGGCAGGGGAACCAGACATAATGTGTTCCTAACAGAAGGCAGTGGGAAGTACCTAGCATCATTAATGAACTATTCATGGCAAAAGTGCTCAAGGATTCTAAAGCCAGGTTACTGGAAATGAGGAAGAGGGGATAGAGTGACAAGTTTATCCACAGGATGAAGAACCAATTAAACAGATCTAGAAGGTGGGACATTCTACAGGACAAGTGACCCGATCTCTTTAACAAGTTTAAATGTCTTGGGAAATGTAAGATAAGGGTGCTGATATGAGGACTTATTCTTATTAAAAGGGACTCAAGAGAAATGATAATCTAATAAGATACATAACTTTGATTGAATCTTGGACAACAAAACAGTTTTAAGAGATATTTGGGAATGAGGAGGGAAACGGGAACGTACACTGAGCTCCAATAGGCCATTGTCAGTCATGTTAAGCAAGATAGTGATGTGGGGTTGTGTAGAACAACATCCTTCTTCGGGGTACATGCTAAACTATTGTCGGACAAGATGTCTTAATGTCTGCAATTTACTTCAGTATCAGAAAAAAAAGATGACTCCAAATGGCAAAATGTTAGCATTGCTAAATGGATTTGTGGGTGTTCGTTGTCTCATGATCTACTTTTAAAAATAAAACATCATAAAAAGTGGGAAAAACATAAGAACATGTCCCAGAAGAGGGGCAAGATGTAGAGAAGGAAGGAGCAGCCAGTGGGAATATCTATTTACAACCAGGGAGTAATGCCGGAGAGGAAACAAGGTGTGGCTTCCGTTACCCCCACCTCCTTGCTTAAGCCTTCCGTGGCTCCCCACAGAGTTCAGTCTCCAAGCACAGGCCCTAAGGACCTACACCAACAGGCCCTTCCTGCATCTCCAGCATCACCTGCACATGTTTGCCCTGTCGCTGCCCAAGAGACAGGGGTCTCCTCTTAGGCCCTGTGTGCCCATGACATCTATGTTCACCACTGGCCTCTCACACGTCCTTCCTAGTGAAACACACCAGCCTGCTTTCTGCCAGCCCTCCTCCACCCTGCCTCTTTTTGTATGCTGTTTTCCCATTCACTTCAGGGTGGCCAGGAGACACACCTTCCCCCTGGACACCAAGAGGTCAGGAGACAGGCTCCAATCACGTTCTTTGAGATCTGCAATATATCAAAACATGAAGAAATGCTTCAAAAGGTAACAAAATTGCATTATTTAACTTGGTTTATTTACACTGGGCAGATGTCCTCAAAAAACAATGCATATGCATATGGATTGTCATTGAGCAACAGAGTCAAATTTAGATTTGAGGCTCTCTTTGAGTGTGAAGCCAGGGCCAAATCATGTGCACCCCTTAAGATACCCTTCTTGTTCCCCGTCTGGACTGTAAGCAACAGAGTGGTATATTAGTTTTCTATTGCTGTTTCAATAAATTGCCACATACTTATTGGCTTAAAACAATACAGATCTTATTATCTTACAAGTCTGTAGGTCAGTAGTCTGGTATGTGTCTCTCTGGGCTAACGTCAGCAGGGCAACCTTACTTTCTGGAGGCTCTAGGGAAGAATCTGTTCCTTGCGTGTTTGGGTTGTTGGCAGAAATCAGTTCCTTGAGGTTGTATGAACTACTGCTAGGTATAAGTTGAGAGCCATTCTTACCTTCTAGGGATTTCCAAATTTGTTGGCTAGTGGCTTCCTTCCTCCATTTCAATGCCAGCAACAACAGGGCTACTCCTTTTTTCAGCTCTCTGACTGAAGCTGGGAAAGATTCCCCACTTTTAAGGACTCGTTTGATTAGATTGAGTCTCCTTGGAGAATCCAGGATAATTTTCCCATCTCCAGGTCCATAACGTCACTCACATCTGCAAAGTCCTTTTTGCCATGTAAGGTAGCACAGCAACAGGCTCCAAGGATGAGGGTGTGGACATTTTTCAGGGGACTGTTATTTTGCCTACCACAAACAGGAACCAAGATTTTCTTTCCATGATATTAAATGTTTTTAACAGGATTGTGATTATTTTTATTCTGAGCTACTCTTATTATGATCCAGCAATTGCAATTCAAGCTCAGGGTTTTGTTTGTTTTTTTGTTTGGTCAGATCTCATTTTATTATTATCAGATCTCATTCCATCTCATACTAGGCGGTAAGTGGAAGTGCAGGTGATATCCAGGAAAGGGATAAGTAGCTCTGTGGTATAAGGTTGGGGTATCAAAGACAAGTTGTTGAGTTCCCAGGAATTCAAGAGAAAACATCCAAGGTTGAAGCATCAAGGTATAATCATGTTATTATATAATTAAGAATTATAGAGAAGAAATTGCTATAAGGGTAATAAGTATTTGAGGATTAGAATTCAGGGGGGTTGGAGAAGTAGAGAAACGTATGAATTTTCCTTATGTGTCCTTCTGTAATTCTGTGCACTTTAGCCATGTGCATGTAATACTTTGAAAATGATTCAATTTTTCACAAATATTTAATGAAAAATAGTATAGTCACATTACAGAATGTCATACCATTTTTTTTTAAAGATTTTATTTATTTATTTGACAGAGAAAGACACAACGAGAGAGGGAACACAAACGGGGAGTGGGAGAGGGAGAAGCAGACTCCCCGCCGAGCAGGGAGCCCGATGCGGGACTCGATCCAGGGACTCCAGGATCATGACCTGAGCCGAAGGCAGTCGCTTAACCAACTGAGCCACCCAGGCGCCCCTGTCATACCATTTTTAAGAGAACAATGAAAAGATGTATATACTCTTTCAAAAAGATCTCTAAGATATGTTATTAAGTGAATAAATAAAAGCAAAAAAATACTGTGTTGAGTACATTCCTGTTAGTAAAAAAAACAAAACAAAACAGATATTTATGTAAGCAGATACACATAGAGTATTTTTATGCTTCTGAATGGAATCACAAGAAATTGAAAAAACGTGGTTGTATTTGAGGAGAAGCATTTGGGGAGGTATAGGAAAGAGGCTCTCACTTCCCTGGAGGGCGTGACCGAACTGTGGGTGTGAGGTCCTGGGATCTTAGGTTCAGAGGGAGCCTTGGAGATTAATCTTCTGTTCCCTTAACTGGATTCTGCAAGGGACAAGATTGGATTAAAATACTTCTCAAAAGCTTCAAATTATATGCTTTGCCCATGGGCATCAAACTAAATGATGGAAACAATTATCCAGGTAATTTGATGTGAAGGTCCTTTTACTCTTCACTGATTGTGTAGATATGGACATTACATTGCCCTGTACCTTCTAGCCTTTAAGTCTGTGAGCCACAGAGCTTTCTACTTCTACAGCTGCTCTGATTAAATTCAGAAGTGTGAGACTCCAAAACCTTTACCTCCTGCTGAATCACTATATCTTATGCTTGAAACCAATATAACAGTGCATGTTAATTACACTTGAAATCAATCAATCATATAAACAAAAAACAAAAACAGAAAACAAAAACCTTTACCTCCTGGATCAAAATCCACCCTCCAAAATCTGAATAGATCTCTTCCTAGATTTACTATCTCGGCATACTTCCATTGCTTTTGCAAGATGTGTACAAATCTGACCCACCCTAGCATTAGATCTTGGAAGAAGCATCATGATGGTTCGAATGACTTATCCAAGAGCCTTCCATAGGGCTCAATGTTCAAACAACAAGGAGCACTAGAGGAAATTGGGGTTGGTTTTCTTGGGCGTGAGTCAACTTTGCGGTGATCTAATTGGTGTTTCTCGGGCTATGAGGCGGTCTGACCAGATTGATCTAGACAGCCTTTTCCCACTGGCAGTGGCACAGAAACTAGATGACATAATTCACAGTATAGGAAATTAGGAGCAGATAGGAAATGCACACAGACTACTGTATTTCTTCCAAAGGGAGTGCACATATTGAATAGATTACTAAGGAGGATCCTAAGAATTGGCAAAGTCAATTCACTCAAGAGATAGCAGCAGAGTACTGGAGAAAAGGAAGGCCAGAACAGAAAGGCAAGGAGCTTAAAGAGTGGAATAGGATAGGGGCTCATTTGGTCCTCTCATTCCCAGAATCTCTGTCTCTCCTGCAAGTTCGACAATATTGTAATTCAGCATTGACGTGTAAGCTAATGGGTTTTGCCGTCTGAACATCCAACATGAGGCTAATGTCTTAATTATTTTCCATTGCCTATGACAGGCATTTTTTTCCATACATCTGAATGAAAGAAATGAAGTTGAAGCAAATTACTTGTAACCACCCAGAAATTTGGGCTTATGGAAACACTTTAGAGCAAAGCAACAAGAGTAGGTTTCCTCTTGGTCTGTCAAGTCCAGCACATCTCCAGTGGAATAGTGGAGCTGTTTCTTTCTCCGCTGGACCAGGAAAACATATATTTTTGGAGCTTTATGACTATGCTAAACTGGCCAAAATTTACTCAGCAGTTCCACAGGCAGAGCGTCTTTCAACACGTGCTCTTTTTCCTTCTTTAAGAAAACATTGAAAAACTAGAGATAGCCTGGTAATAGAGACTTTTTTTCCCTTGAAAGTAAGGATGACAAGTGTATCATTTTCTCAGCTATCTCACACCAGCAGAGACAGAGTGAGAATCACATTGGTTGCGCAGCTGGAATAGTGAGCATTTGGATTTCCCACAAGGACCCAAGTGTTGCCTGCCTCTGGGAATGCTGTGACACCAGGCAAGCACCCCCACCCCCACCCCCGTTGTTCTGTTTGAGACTAGCTCAAGCAAGGATACAATAAAAGCTTACCCTGATGTATCTGGGTGGAACATGGGGCCAGGGGCCATTTTCCCTAATAGAGTCATACCTAATTTCCTATGTTGTTCCTCAATTGCACATAACTCCAGAAGAGGGAAAGGAAATACACTGTAATTTTCGGGTCCTTTAATTGTACAACAATCCATGTTGGGTTCATTGCAATTGCTATGTGAATCTTCTCTTACTTCCCGAAATGCTTCCCGGTCATGGCATAGAGAAATGGATCATGGCTCAGATCTGGAATGGTAAAATATGAAGATAATGGACTTGACCAATACACTAATTCTCATTCTATTAAAGAGAATGCTCTCTCCCATGCTCTCTCTCTTTTATATAAAATATAATTGACATATAGCACTATATTATTGTTATATATATAACATAATGACCCATATATATGTATATTATGAAATGATTTCCAAAATAAGTTTGGTTAGCATCCATCACTACATATAACTACACATTTTTTTTTTGTGATGAGAACTTTTAAGTTCTCTTAGCAATTTTCAAATATACAATATAGTATTTTTAACTAAAGTCACTATGCTGTATATATTATATCCCAGGACTTATTTATTTTATAACTAGAAGTGTGTATCTTCTGACCCCTTTCACCCATTTTTCCCACCCCCACCCTGCTTCTGGGAACTACCAATCTGTTCTCTGTATCTATAGATTTAGGTTTTTTTTAACTCCACATATAAGTGATATCATACAATATCTGTCTTTCTCTGTTGGCTTATTTCATTTAGCATAATGCCCTCAAGTTCCATCCATAAATGGCAGAGTTTCCTCCTTTTTTATGGCTGAATAACACTCCTCTTTCTCTCTATACACACACACACACACACACACACACACTCACATGATGTGTGATATATATGTGTGATATATATATAATACATATATGAGATATATATGATCACATTTTCTTTATCCATTTATCCATCAATTCTTAGGTTGTTTCCATGTTTTCCTTATTGTAAACAATGCTGCAATGAACATAGGGGTGCTGATCTTTTTGAGATAGTAATTTCCTTTCCTTTAGATAAATACCCAGAAGTGGAATTGCTGAATCCTATGGTAGATCTATTTTTAATTTTCTAAGGAGGCTCCATACTGTTTTCCACAGTGCCTGCACCAGCATTCCCACCAACAGTGCATGAGGGTTCCCTTTTCTCCACATCCGCATCAACACTTGTTATTTCTTGTCTTTTTGTTAATATCCATTATGACAGGTGTGAGGTGATATCTCATTGTGGTTTTGATTTGCATTTCCATGATGATTAATGATGTTTAAAACCTTTTCATGTACCTGTTGGCCATTTGTATGTCTTCTTTGTAAAAATGTATGTTCAACTTCTCTGCCCATTTTTAAGTCAGTTTTTTTTTTTTTCTATTGAGTTGTATAAGTTCTTTATATATTTTGGATACTAACTCCTTAGAGATATAATTAGCAAATATTTTCTCCCATTCCGTAGGTTGTCCTTTCATTTTGCAGATGGTTTCCTTTGCTGTACAGAGGCTTTTTAGTTTGATGTAGTCCCATTTGTTTATTTTGGTTTTTGTTGCCTTTGCTTTTGGTGTCAAATCCAAAAAAATCATCACCAAGACTTATGCCAAAGAGCTTGCCTCTTCTGTTTCCTCCTAGGAGTTTCAAGGCTTTAGGCCTTGCATTCAAGTCTTACTCCATTTTGAGTTGATTTTTATGTATGGTGTAAGATATGGGTCCAGTTTTCCAGCTATCATTTACTGAAGAAACTATTTCCCCATTACTCTTGGCTCCATTGACATAAATTCATTGTTCATATATGTATGGGTTTACTTCTGGGCTTTCTATTCTGTTCCTTTGATCTATGTGTCTGTTTTTATGCCAGTACCATACTGTTTTGATTACTACAGGCTTGTAATATAGTTTGAAGTCAGGAAGAGTGACGCCTCCAGCTTTCTTCCTCTTCCTCAAGAATCCTTTGGCTGTGCAAGGTCTTTGGTGGTTCTATACAAATCTTAGAATTGTTTGTTCTATTTATGTGAAAAAGTGCTATTCGAGAGTGCTCTTTTTTTTTGACTCACTGGAGCCAGAAGGCCACTGAAGAGAGGGGGGTGATAGAGGAAGGACTCTGCCATCCTATTCTCTTCAGAGCTAATGCCCAACCTGGGAGGTGGTGTCATTTAGTAGTTAAAAATGTGCTAGAGCCAAGCTGACTAGAATTCTTCTGTGCTTAGGAAAAATAGAACGCTTAAGCACTCTAAGATTGTTTTCCTATTTATAAAATGAGGGTATTAACTATTTAAAAGGATTGGTCTGAGCATGAAAGGAGGTGATCTTTAAATGTCCAATCCACTACCTGGCATATAGTAATCTCTCAAAAATTTTCTTGGTCATCCCTAAACCAAAACAATGGAGGAGCAATTGGGCTTTTGAACGAGCAACTCTTGGCATTGCTCAGACCTAGGGAATCAGATATTTTGAACCGAAGAAGGATGTCCGTGTTCTGATACTGGGAAGGTTTTTTGAAATCAGGATGAACTGTACGTGATGGGTTCCATAAATAGAGCCCAACATTTGGCGGTATGGTGTGCACAAGTTACCAGTGATATTTCTCAAAGGTGGTGGTGGGCAGTCCAGGGTGTGATTTGTAGCCTGTCAGCTGTAAGAAGCTACAGGCCTCCCGAGTGGAGTCTCTGATAAGGGAGAGTAGTTACAGGCTTATGAACATGATGAAGCACCTTCCACTTACTCTTAATAGAGACTTAATTAAATACTATGTATATTTCCTTGACTGCCTTTGCCAAAGCTGTAGAGATTCTGAATGGTTATCGCTGCAATTATTAACAAGAATAAATGATTCTAGGAATGATGTGAGGAATTTTAATAATGGCACTTGCAGAGGCTAAGAGAAAGCAATTACAATGCAGACGATATTAGTCTTTCTTTCCTCTTCCTAAACCTGTGGTGGAGGCTAGCTATTAATAGCTATTCCCTCAACTGTTTAAAAAAATTCATTCTCTATTTTATTGATGCCATAAGTAAAAGGAATCCTCCTACAAGGTTAGAACAAAGTCACGAAGCCGGTAACAGCGAAATGGCAGAGCAAGGATGGCTGTTATCTCCCTCTTTGATTATCTCCTATCGGATTCTCTACAGTGAACACATCTAGAGCTTATTTGTTGGAAGCAGAAACTCTGAATCACAAAGATGCAGATTTAAACCCAGGTTGTGCTATTTTTTTTCGTTACTTAACCTTTGGGTCTCAGTTTTTGTATGTGTACAATGGAGGAAATGGCATTCCTACCTTGTGAAGATTTGCGAGACCATAAAGTTATAGGCAGTGCTTGGCACAATGCCTGGCACCCAGGGAAGTGCTCAGACACCTGGAGTCATTATTGTGTTTTGGGTTATTATTATTATTATTATGACTTGAAGAAAGAAACATAAATGAAGACAAATGTGAGAATGAATACACTTTAAAATATCAAATAAGAATGCATTAGGAGGTAAAAGAGGAAAACATTTTATTCCCTAAAAGGTAAATAGGACACAGCTTATTTAATTTATGCATATTGGTGCATCACGAATGGCAGCAGTAAGCTCATTTGATTCCTGCCTAGAAGCAGGTCCCAGTGGGCATCACCTTCTCGATTTGCAGAAGAAACTGAGCTCAGAGAGGTCAAGGTTAACCCCAAATCTAGAATGAGGACTCTAACCCAATGCCTTTCTCCAGACATTTTACGCAGAATGCTGCTGGGCAGGTGGGGTCTGTTGTGAAATTTACTCTGAACTTCAAGGGGGCTGGGAGCTGAAGTTCAGCACACGGATGAGACTGCATTCCCGCTGGAGGCTGAGGTACCTTTTCTTAGCATAAAGTCTCTTCAGATGCCAAGTAATGTGTTCCAAGTACTGTATCCACCCAGAGGTGGCGCCTTTTGCTAATCCAAACAAAGGGACACGATGGGCTAGCTGGGCGCTCAGCCAGGCTGTACCCTGAGCTTCTTTCTATGGCTCCTCTTGGGGAGGGGAGGGGATTCGCTTTTTCTTTTTTTAAATTATTACAGCAGTGCAACTTTCTTTCCCGTTTGCTTTTTTTCTCTCCGTACACAGAACAGTGGTGTAGGTTTTGTGTGTGTATATATATAATTTTTACATCCTGTCTTTAAATCTTTTTATTAGGTTTTTATCTAATGTGAAATGCTTTTCCTATCAATTAGATAGACTATTATAAGATTTGTTTTTCATCCACATGGCTCTTCATTATTTACAATTCTCTGTGACTCACATTTATTTGAAAACTTGGGTATCTCACTTCTCAGACCAACATCCAAGTTGCTTCTATAAATAAAAAGCCTGGAGTCACTTAACCTAATTTCAAAGACTCCCCTACATGAAATTAAATGGAATAGTCTGGAGTTTTCTGGTATTAATCTATGATTTTATTTTAAATAGTAGTATTATGTTGCCATCTTATTTTATTATAATTTTTTTAAATGTTCTGGGATCATTCTTGAAACAACCAAGGTTATAATAATAAATGATAACTCTTAAGAACGTTAAGGGTTCTCTAATTTCTGCTTATTTTTATGAACACTCAGGATGATATTGTTTGGTTTTCTAACCTTATCATTTTGGACCAGCTGAAGCCGCAATAGGCTTTTCGTGATCCTGGGCGATGAGGCTATCCATTCCAGAGCCTGGCGGCTCTCTACTTGGCTAGGAATGGGGTCATTCTGCACTGGGCTTTGCTCTTGATGAAGGATGTGGATGTGAGTCAGACTTCTCTTAGAAAAGGCATGAAATCGAGTCTCCCACTCTGAATATGTACTTCCTCCATCAAGGAGCTGAGAGTCTGGCAGGGGCGCTCAAGTGCATCCAAGCTCATTTCACAAAAAAGTTTCTTCTATTTGTGTGATTGTGAATACCTAGAGGGCATGGGTGGGGCTGGATCTTACCCACTGTTATATTCTCCACTCTACTGGGCACTGAGCTTTGCAATAGGAAGAACTCAATCAATATTTTCTGAACTGAAATAGCTACTCACCTCCAGTAGAGAAGTATTGCTATGGAAAGAAAGAAGGGATGGAGAATTGATTTTATGGAAAGGTAATATTTGTCCATCTATTCATTCATTCATTCATTCATTCACTCATTCCTTCCTGCTTTGCCTTGTATTTATAAGATTTTAAGGCAATGATGTAGGAAGACTTGAAGGAGAAGCACATGAATGAGGACTCAAAATAAATCTGATTAGGGGTACAGAACGAGGAAAAGACAGGAGGAACAGCATTCTCAAGGGCACAGAGGTCAAACTTCAAAGGTTAGGTTGAGAAGCTGTGAGAGGGGTTCTCTGGTTGAAGCTTAGGGGGTCATGGAAAGAAGCAATTAAACAAAGTCCTGAAAAGGAGCCTGAACACAGTCCTGGTGCTCTTGTTCATAGTCCTGCCCCCAAGGAACTGGTCATGAATGAGTCAGGCAGCCTTGCGTGCCATTGGCAGCCCCAGACACATAACTTCACTTTTCTAACTCTTTGTGTATTTGTAAAATAGGGTGCTGATAATGGCATTGTGCAGGTTAAAAGTGGCTGGCATAGACAGTGACCAGCACAGAATGGATGCTCCATAAAGGTAGGTTTCCCTTTGTCTCCATTCCTAAGCAACTCTGATCGATAGACTTATCTTCTGACAAAGTACAAGTTAAAGGCCATATCTTAGATACATCTACAAATAGCAAACTATCTGATTTAATTTTTAAAAACCACACCATTCAGTTGGTCATTTCTAGAGCAATCTGGTTATTTGTTGATTAACACTATCATGTTTCTCTTCTTAGCAAATTCCTGGCCTTTCTGGTATTTGTCCCACACTTCTGTCATTTGAAATCTATCATTACGATCCTTCCATGCCCCCCTCCTGATGTCCTCCACATGGCCTCCTTTAACATGTAGAAACTTTCACACACATCTGAGTTGCATCTTAAATTGGCCATTTGGGCCTTCAGATTGAAAAGCTGAAGGTAATTTGCAAGCACTAGTTCCATGAACATTTAAAGGGTGGTTGTTTTTCACGTGCATTTGGAAGTAACAGCAAAAGCCAAGAAGAAACGGTCTTATCACACAGATGCATTTAAAAATATACTTTAATGTTTTCATTGTCTTTTTCAGAAAGGTTTTACTCTCTCTAAAAAATGAAACTCAGGCCCAATACAAAATTTGATCCACAGTGTCAGCTACAATATTCACATTTAGGTTTCCCTCTATTTGATTTATCATTAAGTGGAAGTCACTTATTGGTCACATGACGATGAGGTAAAGACAAAATATTTTATGAATAAAATATCATCTTAAACAACACCTGGGATCATTGGTACTGTCAGGAATATGCTGATTCTCCTCTTTCCGGACGTATGGCAAGACTGAACTTCTTAGAAGTTAGGTGAGCCAAAGGACTGGCTTTGGCCAATAAAATATAAGTGTGTCGCTCCCAGGTGGAAGCCTGTAGGAGCCACAGAGTAACTTGCTCTTTTCCCTTCCCTTGACAAGGTGACTGGTCATGTCCCAGATGGTGGAAGCTCTAATAGCCCATGTCACCCACATTGACTAGAATCCCTGATCCTACCAAGTAGGATGTGTGGCCTGAGCAATAAATACCCCTCCCCTTGTGTCATTGCTTAATTTTTAATTGTGAGATAATTGTATATTCACACGCAGTTGTAAGAAATAACGCAAAGAGAGCTCATATAGCTTCTATCCAGCTTCCCCAGTGGTAACATCTTACATAAATGTAATACAATACCTGCACCAGGGAATTGATAAAATCCACTGATTTGATTCAGATTTCACCAGTTTTACCTGCACTCATTTGTGTGTGCTTGTGTGTTTTTTGTTCTGTGAAATTTATCACATATGTATGGCCACCACCACAGTCCAGATATAGAACAGTTCCAGCACGGGGATCCCTAGCGCTACCCTTTTATAGCCACAGACATCTCCCTCCCTTCTTCCCTCTCCCTAACTCTTGGCAGAATTGCCTTATGGCCAATTAGTTATGCAATGACAACGTTTGCCGGGAAAATGCTTAAAGCAAAGATGCGTGCAGTGAAACTACCCCTCAGGGCATATATAGTCTGGCGGGGAAGACATACATCTATGTATCAGTGTTATGGTGACTAAAGCAAGCCACTTTCAGAATAAAAGGAAAGAAAGTTAAATTATGAGTTCAGGGCTTAAGATAAGATGGTTGGTGAGTGTGGGTGGACATGAGTATTTATTCTATATGTGTATAGGTCAGTACCTAGGTATGTTCATTTGGTTTTGGAACATGTAAAAAACCGAGGAATTCAAGCATCAGGTGACTAAACTAATGGGACAGTGGAATAGGGGTTGTAAAGACTAGAATGGGAGCAGAAAGGCAAGTTCAGTGATGTGTCAGACTGAAAAAGTCTGAGAAACAATGCAAAAGAGTTTTCAGAGAAAAGACTCAGGCCCCACCCAATACTTCTTTGATGTTCTGCCAACTTCCTTCAGAATCCCACACTCATTCACCTTGACCTGGACCTCTGGCTTTCACCAGTATGAGGAGAATACTTTGATCTGCTTAAAAACAGGGTCTTGGAAAGGTGATGAGGTTCCAAAGGGTTCTTGGCAGGCAGTACTTGCAGGCTGCCAGCCTCAAAGGAAATTTGGGGTCCCGCTGCTATTGGCTCAGTATTGGCACCTCGGTGAGGTCTGGAAGGCTGTGCATTATTCTTAAAATCCTGAATCGGGGGGGAATTGGATCTCCGAATGGAAATTCAGGTTCCCATTGGAAACTCTGATGTCACAGTCAAATTCGCTACTGTTCACAGTTGGGTTCCCCATTTGACAGCTGAGGTTTGAAATAGAATCCTCTTTGAAATCAGAAAAAAGGAACACAGTGGGTTGAATTTCAGGAAATGCCCTAATGATGAAATCTGGGAAATGGCAAACGTGCATGACAAGGGAAGTGGTAGGAATCCCAAAGCTTGAGTCATTCCAAACCATGTTGGAGACATCACTGGAAAAATTTGGGGGAGAAGGAGCCTTCCTTAGTGGAAAGTCCATGGAGTCCCCCCAGTGTTATAGTGGCACATTTCTCAGAGAATTTGACAAGGACCGACTTCAAGATGTCTTCATTTTCCTCTGCACCACACACTATCCACTAACAACACAAACACAGCACAGTATAAACTTTCCACTTTGTGCATGTCTCAGACATTGTTCTCCAAGGGATAAGCAAAGTTCCAAAACGGCTCCAAGAATAAAATGTGATAAGTCTTATAAATAAAAATAACAAACTCTAGCTAATTACAAATTAATTTTATAAGGCTGAACACATATATTATCTCACTGAACCCCAGTGTGTTCTTTTGGCGGGTATTCTCCTTTTGTAGGTCAGACGACTGAAATTTAATGAGGTTGTGACTAACCTGGTCTTCTGACTTCAGATCAACTCCTGTGGTTATTTCTGCTCCCCTGCTCTGCCTTTCAAGAGAATTAAGGGAACAAAATCACATTCCATGTTGTTGTTGTGGTGGTGGTGGTGGTGTGTGTGTGTATTTAACTTATGAAAGTTCATTAAATTATTAAAGGTAACTCTACAGTTTACTAGAAGATAAAGGTACAACAAACTTAACTCCACCAACTATCCAACTAAAATTTTTCTTTGCCTTAAAACACAGCCTTTCCTCCTTGCTCTGGAATCCACGTAAGACATGGTCCTAGTTTGCTCCAGAACTAACATCCCTCCTGAGACCATAATTCCTTTCCTTCTTCTCCTTAAATTATCAAGAGCCTCTTTCCTCTTGTGCATCTTCAGCTTCTCTCCAGTGGACATTTCCTACAAACTGTTCCAATAATTTCCATCTAAAACTCACTCCTGCCTTGTGCTAGATTGGTGTTAACCTCTTTTAGGCTCTCACATTCCTTTTGCCTCTGAACTTCTTTATAAATGAAGCATACACCGTGCCCCTCCTTTGTTTTCTCCATAATGCCTTACAAACGGGCTGCTCCCCTGTGCTCACCTGAGATGCTCGTGGAGGCCATCACAAGCCAATGGCCTCACTTCTCTCTGCACAGCAGACCTTTGAAACCCCTCTCATTCTGTTTCTGGAACGAGGTAACTGCCTGGTTCCTTCTTTAGTTCCCGGGAACTTTCTTGCTCTTAAAGACCCTCACACGACTATCTTCTCATTCTAAAGGTTGCCTTACGTCTACATACAGCATCCTCTAATCTAAGTAATCTATCTTAAACATTCTACTGAAATTCATACCTTTGCATTTGAAATTCCTCTGGAAAAGACCAACCTAAAGGACTTACCAGCCACTTTTGATTCACTATACCCAAAACTGAGATCCTTTGTCATGACCCTACCTTGGTAACACCACCTCAAACTCCTCATTTCCCAGGCTTGATTCCTTGAGGCAGAATTGACTCCCCCTTTCTCACTTCTCACACCCCATAGGCTGTTAATTTCCCTATTGTGCCTCTGAAAGGTATATACATCCCTTCCTTTCGTTTCCCACTGTCCTAATCCAGATCCTTATCATTTCTCCCTAAGCTATTGCCACAGCTTCTTGATTACTGACAATGATAGCAAGAGCTAACTTTTAATAAGGGCCTCCTCGGTTGAGGCACTGTGCTGAGCAGCCTGTGGACATCCACAGCCCTGTGAGATCGCCACTTTGCAGTGAGGAGACTGTAGGTCACCGTGTGCACACCAGGAAGAGCCATGATTCAAATGACACTTCGGTATCAGTGTCTGACCTGATATTCCCAATGCACATTGATTCCCAATGTAAAGAAAAGAATCTAAGTCTTTCTGCCTGATAGTCAGAAATCTACAAAATGCAGTCTTTCCCCACCTTTCCAACTGTATTTTCCAGAGCCTCCCTTCCTTCCACTATAGGCTACTGCTTGTGCAAGTGATCTCTTTATCTATACTGCTTTCTTCCCCCTCACATCAACTTCTGAGACCCATCTCAAAACAAATACCTTCCCACAAAGACTTCACTCAGAGTCTATCATGTAGTTTGTCTCAGCACTGGAACAATGATTGACCTGCCTCATGTTAGTTGAGTGTACCATGTGTCCACTTCTCCTATTAGCATCTCAAAAACAGGGGTTGTGCTTTACCCCCCTCTGTTATATTCCCTACCCCCACCCCATGCCAGGCCCTAGTACAGTGCCTAGGACATGTGACAAGCCTTCAATATGTCTTGGTAGAATTGAATAGCAGGCTCATGTGCGATTCAGGTTTGGATCATTAATGATGGTGTCAGGAGCGGAGTCAGATGCTCATTCTGGTCAGTCTGCTCCTGAAGTACATGCAGATCCCAAAGGGTCTTTAGGCTTAATCAATGCACAGGACACACCCTGCTTGTCCCAGGGTCAAGCATCTCTTCCAACTTATAACTAGAGTCCAGTGTTCAATTTCCATAAAGCATTCTTTTCAATAACAGGAATTAATGCCCTTGGAAATAATTCTTTCTGTTCTTCAGCTCCAGCACCAAGCAAACTTGATTAATCAGGGGCCATACTAATAACAGTGATAAAAGCTAACATTTACCAAACTTTACATTTATCATCTCCATTTGGTCCTCAGAACCATCTGGGGGAGTTGATACTACTATTCCTTTTTTTTTTTTTTTTTTTTTTTTTTGCTGGATGAGAATATTGAGGTTCAGAGGATAAGTAACTTCCCAGGATCACTCAGCGAGTAAGTGGTGAAGCCAGATACGATCTGACGCCCACACTCTTAACCAATGAACCGCACCATCTCTCTAGAGGCTGAAGTTAATAAATCATAGTTTCTTCTCCTCCCCACACAACCAGCAGAGTTAAGACATAGCAGCCTTGGCTCAGCACAGCTGATAGTTACTGACCCCCTGCTCTGTCTTCCCATGACTGTGCACAGCCAGTCTTACAACCAGGCTGCTCGTGTGAAGAGGTCCACTCACATCCTGCTCATCGTTAACCCCCTCATTATGCTCCTCAGGAGGAGGAAGCAGTGGGAAGGGCCATGGCTCTGAGCAGGTTGGGCTCCATCAGAGATGGGATGTGAAATCTTGGCGCACCATTGGCCATGAGTCATTGGAAGCCCGAGCTGTGTACCAGAGAGGACAGCAGGAAACCACAGGCCCTGGTTTCACTCTTGCGGCAACAATCTTTCGAGAGGCTGCATGACTGTGGTGGTTCAGCTGTTCCCCAATGGCTGCCTCTCTGTCAGTGTTGGACTGTGTTTGTCTTGGCCAGCCGGCCCGCGGAACCCTTCCTGGCTCAGTCAATGCTACCGAGGGAGACGCATCCATTTCCTGAGTTTCCACTGCCAGTGCTGGCTACTGCAGCCATTTTGTATGGCTCCTTCCTGCTGTTTGAAGACATGTTTATGGGCAGTTGGGACATAGGGACCCTTCACCTTGGCAATAGCTTCTCACCGAGGCAAAAAATGGTCTTTGAAGTGGTCTTGGTTCCTGGGTGAACAGAACATTTATCCTCCAGCAACAAATATCCTTTGTTTGGCTCCTGGGTTCACCGTATCTTGATATAAAATGATGCCTTCAACCATGGTCCCACCCAAGAGTCTTCCACTTATGTGTTGACATAATTCCTCTCTTAACTCATTTCTGTTAGACTCAGTGCATAGGTCACATTTGCCTTCTGAAAAATTCGATACCTGTCTTTTTCATAAAAAAAAAAAAAAAGGTTTCATCAACTTATTTAGCTGTTTGTATGTACATGCACTGCATGGTGCCCACAAGAGGGTAAAACACAGTCTTGATCATCAAGAACCTAGAAGAGACCTGAATAAATGTGTGAAAATGTGGGTAGTATTGCATTATGGTAGGAGCAAAAGAGGAGCTTGGTGTGAAAGCAAGCCTGTGTGTGAATCTTGTCTCTGCTGTGGAAGGACTAGACAAGTCTCATTACCCTCATCCATAAGATGGCCAAACATGCACTTCTCTCCCAGGGTGGCTTTGAGGATTAAATGGGTCAGTATCATATCATGCCCTTGGCAGAGTCTCTTGCACTTAATGAACATCCCATAGCTGGAAGCAATTATTATTTCTCATATTTAGAATGTGGAAGCATGTACAGGGCATTTGCCTAATTGATAAATGTCTCTTTTTCCAGATGAAACTGGAGAACATCAAGCTAGAAAACAGCTTTGGGCATCCACCCAAAGCACGGGCATATGCTTAGAACTGAGACAAAGTCTTTTCTGAGATAGCTGTAGGGGTCACAAAGCTTAAGTCCTTGACTTCTTTGTACAATGTGGTCTGAACTGATCCCTTTGGGGTCAAAGACAAATGGCAGAAAGCTTCTACCTGATCCAGCTTCCAAACTTCCCATCTGTCTCCAATCAGGCAAGTGGTCATCCTCTCTACACTGAGAACACATTAAGGCAGGGCCCTGGGGTGATTTTCCCTCACAGGCCAACCTGAAATTACTTCATAGCTGGACATGGCCACCCCATGGAGGTTGCAAATGTGATGCTGCTTCAAAGCATTTAGGTCTTACAGACCATGAGATTTGTATTTTAACATATCATTCAGAATTCTGATTTTACCTCTCTCCCTACCAGAAACTCACATTTGCCTCTCATGTTTCCTACACATTTTGAAAACACCAAATGAAAACCACACTGTCTCAGATGCTCTGTGAGGAGGCATGCACTCCTGGCCAGCCAACTTGAACACTGAGCCACAGGTACCGACTTCCCAAATTCCCCTGATGTGTCTGTTTGGTGTTGTATATATTTTTGCCCAAGGCAAAGATCTGTTCTCATTTTCTCTAGATCTTTTTATGCATCCTTAATAAAAGCAAGTTGATATATTCTAAACACTTGAATCTGTAGCAGCTGCATGCTTACCTAGTTGAAATCTGTGCATGAGATTTTTTTCCTTGGAGGACATAGAAAATCCAAGGCACTCAAGTCATGAGAAGTGCATAAAGGCTTTTTTTTTTTAAGTTAAAAGACTGAGCTCAGAGAGCATATATCTTCATTGTTCAAGGTTATGACCTGGTCCAGATGTTTTCTGCTTTGTCCAATGTTTTTAGGCTCTTCTTCCATGGCCATAGGTGTATACAATATTATAGACTTGACTTTCCTTTGAATTCCCTGCCATTAATAAGGTCCAAAGTCAATGTAAAACATACACTGAATATCTAGGTACATTTTTCAGGCAGTGTTAAAATTCTTGTTTATGGAACACAAAGTTTGGTGTACTTGGAAAAGATTAACTTGTTCAGAATATGTACCTATTGAGGAAGCCGGATATTTCTTCCTTGATTCCTTCTTTCCCTCCATCCATTCATCCATCCAGCCATCTATCCATTTCTCCATTCAGTACATTTAAACGCATTTATGTGAAGCATCTGGTGTGGGCCAAGCAGCGAATCAACTATTAAAGATACAAAACAGGTTAACATGCAACCTGAGTTTTAATATACTAGGGGAGAAAAAGATCCAAAGTTAAACCGGGAAAATGATATAACCAGAATATTAGTAAAGTTGATTGGGAGAGTCAGTATGGATGGATGGGGAAGAACTTTGTTATATAGTCAGGCAGATCTGGACTTGCCCTTTAACTAGCTCTGTGACCTTGGACCTTGGGTAGGTTCTTTAACTCTTGTGAGACTAACTCTGGTTTCCTCATCTTAAAATGGTGTCATAATAGTCTCTACTTCATAGAATTGTAGTGAGGATTCATGAATGAAATGAGAAAATCATGGAAAGCATTCAGCATGGTGCTCAACACTTAGTAGGTACTCAACTTTTCTATTAGGAGAACTAGTGATAATGTCTGGGAAAACCTTACAGAAGAGTTAAAAATTGGCCTTGATCTTGAATAATGAGAAGGAGTTTGCTAGGTGGAAAAAAGGGAGAACATTGTAAGTGGGAGGAATAGCACGAAAAGCCTGGAGTCATGGATGTGTGTGGCATGCCAGGCGACCAGAGATGGTCAGTGTGGTCAGACAGAGAGCATATGTGGGTTGGGGGTTGAGACTCGATGAATAGGGTAGAACAGTTGGAAAAGTACCTTGTATTCCACCATAAACTTTATGCTGTATACAATAAGCAATGGAATGTAGCACCATAGTACTCACTCCGGAAACAAGGAGTCTGAATCCTGGAAGGAGTGAGAGGGGTAGGAATCAGTTTCTTAGCTGCCAATTAACCTCCTAAGCTCCTGAACTTTAAGCTTTGTGGTTCACCCTCAAAATACCAGTGATTCTCAGATATTTCCCAATTTAGGACAATGTATTTGGCAATAGAAACAGTGGACTTCCCTCCTTTCTTCTTCCTTCATCTGCCACTGTGGACACCAGCATGGTCTTCTCTGGCAGAAATAGAGAGAAGGGCTGGGGGTTGGCAACTCTGGAGTCTCTCCAGTGAACCATCATGGGTGAGACTAATGGGATAATGGTAGAACAAGATGGTTTCCGAGTTACTTGCTTTTCTTAGTCATGATTCCAAGTTATAAGGATTCATCAACCACTTAAGTTATGGGCCCAAGTCACACAATTAGCAAGTAGCTGAGCCAGGATTTGAACCTAGGCATCCAGTTCTAGACTCTGCTCTTAGTCTTTTGTGTTTTGGCATTTTGGGGGGGTGTTTTTTGTTTTGTTTTGTTTTGCTTACACCTTATACTGTCTTTAGGCTATTATGCTCACTATCTTGCCCAGGACAATGAGGACATTCCCTGCTAGTTGTCATTTGTATTATAAGGACCGCAGTTGTTCTCAAATTCAGACACAGAATTCAATTTGGGAGCAAGTGGGTTTTGTGGTCTGTTTAAAATTCTAGAACACAGAGTCCTCAGCTTCTCTTCCTTTAGGGCAAGAGCTCGCCTTGGAAGGCATCATGGGGCTGAGCCCCATTCAAAGGATGAAGAGTGTTTATAGCAAATTTTTCTTTGTACTGGGGGCTGGCCTCTAGGCGGGAGGCCCCTGGGGAGGAAATTCATGGTTTCTCTTGCCACACGCAGGGTGGCCAGATTCCATTATTTTGCAGCACAGGTGAGGATGAGGGAGTGTGTGTGTGTGTGTGTGTGTGTCTGATTATCTGCCTGTAACGAAGTGCATCAACTTCAAGCTAGGCTTCTTTTTCTCTTGCAAGTTCCAAGTGCAGAGGTGACATATCCTGTTTTAAATTGTGGATGGTATTTTTCAAATACTTAAAACAGCGCTTAGTATCAAAGGGCCAAAGGGGTGTGCTTAAAGGTAATAACACCTTATTGGCTTAGAAGCACCTCACTGGCTTTAAAATGCTTCCCTGGCATGGAGTGTAAATGCTATTGGCTTTGAACTCATTCCTGCATTATGCAAAGCTTTTGTCCCTTTTTAAAATGCCAAATGTTTGAGCCCCCACTTCACAGAGTCTTGCTGAGAGGCCACACTGCTGGAGACCACCAGGTGGCTGTAAAATCTGACAGCCTGAGTGAGGGAATCCAAATCTGGTTCTTATTGAATAGCCAAGATGGTTGGGTAACTCCACAGCCAGCTGTAGATCACTTTTATGGACGGCAAGGGATGCATCATCTCGGTAGCATCTGCGCGGAGTGTCTTCCGGGCGATTCTAGGCTGAGGAAGGTCCAGGTGTGGCTGTGCATTTTTGTAACACCCCTCACACGTTAACAAAGCCCACTGCTCCACACATCCTGGGCTTGTCTCACACCTCTTCTGTCGTGAACTCGGTACCTTGATCTTTGGATTTCAAGAGTTGACTTAAAAGGTAACTTTCTGGTACCCAGCCCGTCGCTCTCCTTCTAATGCTGAATTCACTTCATTATCTAAGTTCTTTAGTCTCTGACTTACAGTAAATAATTGTCCGCAGCTGTTGTGAGTTGGTTTATCCTCCAATAAGGGTCAGGATGGCTGACTAGACATCAGAGGAAAAACTTCTATAATTTGGTGTTTAGACTAACTTACATCTATGTTTATCTCTTTTGTGTTTGTTGTAACTAAATAGGCAAGTGTGGGTTGTGGTTTAAGCATGACCAGGCAACCTGGATGTCATGGTTTTCTTTCTAGTTCTTTAATTCTGATGCATGTGCAATTCTCTCCTTCCTCCCATGCCTCAGTTTCCCCCAGCTGTCACAAATAGATCGGTACGCAAAGGTTTCTCTCACATACTTCCTGGCGGGGGAGGTGGGGGGAGTTAATGGGGATCTGCTTGCCCATTATCCATGAAACCAAACACCGGAACCAGCTCTTTCTACAAAACTAAGGGAGGACCAACCCATCTCCATTGCTAGATAGGACTCACCTAAAACAGAAACACAAATTCAGGTCTGCTGTAGCTTGCAATTAGGAGAGAACCACTCCATGTGAAACTTTACCTTCAATGCTAGGAGGCCAAAGAGGCAAAAAGACCCCATGTCCCAGCAGGAAGTGGGATCCATTGGTACATTTCCATTTACGGGGGAAACCGGGTGAAGAAGGAAGGCTTCTGCCACATACATTTCCAGATGGGATTTCTGGGCTTGGCTCATGGTGGGGCCCACACAAGCTCTCCAGCTGTGTCCTGGGATCTCCAGGGGGGAGGCCTAACAGCAGGATGAGGCGGGAGGCATCCTCCCAGGGATAAAAATTTATTAGGTTAAAACCTAATGCAAACACAATTTTCTCTGAAAACACCAACACAAGGAGCAAAAGGATAAGCAAAGATGATTCCAAAGAAAATGTAGCCCATTGAGATTAATGGCTAGGGAGGAAGGGAGGAAGATTATAGCAAACTATAGGCCAGGAATGGAGAACAGGGAACATCTGAAACTTTCTACAAAGGAAGCTCATGACCCCCAGTTGAAGCCACTCTCATCTCTTGCTGAGAATACTTGCAGGGCTGCCCCGACCTCCGTCTCTGGCTTGTTGAACGATCCACACCCATGCTCAGGCTAGTCTGGGTATAGGCTAGGGGCATGGTACAAAACCTGGGGGGGACCAGACAGACCTGCAGCTATGAGTTATTGAGCCTCCCTGGGCCTGGTTTCTCGCCTATGCAATGAGGATAATACAAGGTGCCTGTAGAGTCCTCAGGGAGATGAAGTGAGCTCCTCAGTACGCTACCCAACACATCAGACTCCTTCCATAAATGAGAATTACTACTGTGCCCAGCCACCACTTCAGTCCCACCACTTGGCCGCTGACAACTCCTTCATGACTCCCCATAGCCCATGGCAGGAAGGCTGACCTCCTTTTTATAAGCTCTGGCTCCAGCTTGCTTTCTAGACCAGAGCTGTGCAGCCAGGCTTTCTGCAATAATGGAAATGTTTTCTGTCTCTGCTGTCCAGTATGGTCGCCACGGGCTACGTGTAGCCAACGAGCACCCAAAAAGTGGGTTGCGTGATTGAGGGACAGAATGCTAAATTTCATTTAATTTTAATTCACTTAAATTTAACTAGCTTCATGTGGCTGGCAGTTACTATATTAGACAGTGCAAGTCTTAGACTTTTGTCTATCCCCCAGAAGGCAGCCACTCTAGCCAAATGGGTTTTTTTCACTTCTTGCTTCTTGGCCTCTAAACCTTCATGGTTTCTGGGGGAAATGCAAAAGCTGTGCAGGGTGCTGCACACAGCTGTGTGGTTTGTGCACTGCAAAAAAGTGCCCAGCTGAAGGGGACCCAACGTTGAGCCAGTGCCTGGCTCATCATCCTGGGTGTCCTGGGATGGGGCTGCATCTGCAGAGAAGATGGGCTGTCTTCTTCTGATTCACGTACCCAGCAGGGAAGCTCCACTCAAAGTCATCTTTATGCCATATTGTTCCTATGCACCTGACAAGGCCATCTCGTCTTTTGAGACTAGCCCAAAATCTTTGTACTCAGTAAGCTTCTCTCTCCTCTGAACTCTCAGAGCTTCCTTTCATCTGTGAGACACCATGGAGGCTTGGTGGAGGCCAGTGGTTAAGAGTTCAGTATCTGAAGCAAGCCATGTCCCTGGTTGGAATCCCAGCTCTGTACTTACTTGGCATATGACTTTGGGCACATTATTTTATTTCTCTAAGCCTCAGTGTATTCAGCTATACAATGGGACAACAATAGCACTTCTCCCATAGGGTGGTTTCAAGGAGTAAATGACGACGTGGTAGGTTTGTAGCATGGTGCCTGGCTCAAAGCGAGTGTGAATTATATGTATTGGATGTTTATATACGCGTTCTTTCTTTTAACAAATATTTATTGAGCATCTATCATATGCTAGGCCCTTTGTCAAACTTTGGAGATCCAATGGTGAATAAATGCAGATAAAACCCCTGCCCACCTAGAGGCATGCGTAGGATACAGGTGATGTTTTGAATTACCATACAAATAACCATAGCACTGCAACTTGGCAACTCCAAAGGAAAGATTCCTGGTGTAATGACAGCCTGTGGCAGGTTTGTTATGCAGTGAGGTCAGGAAAGACTTTTCTAAGGACAGGATGCTTGAGCTGAGATTGGAAGGAGGAGAGTAGATGTGTGGAGAGGAGAGGGAAGTGTGTTCCAGGCTCCGGGAACAGCATATACAAAGGCCTTTGCTGGATGGGGTGAAAAGCTGCCAGAGGGACAGAATCTGAAAAAATAGGATGGGATGTGGTGTGAGACTGGGCTGGAGAGGTTGGACAGGCAGCCCCGGCAGGGGCTTGTCCTCAAGGCAGGAAGAGCAGAGGAATGACGGGGTCTGTTTTGCTTCTCTACAAGATCTCTCTGGGTTCAGTGTGGAGAACTGATCAGGTTGGACCTAGGGTAGAAGCAGATAGATCTAGGAACTACGGCAGCCCTCCAGGCAAAGGATGGTGACGAGGAAGGAGACAGAAACATGTTTGAATTAGAGAGCTATTACTGTTTTCCTCTCACGCAAGAATTCATGAAAGACTGTTTTTG
Source organism: Leptonychotes weddellii (assembly GCF_054177405.1). Classification (NCBI taxonomy): domain Eukaryota; kingdom Metazoa; phylum Chordata; class Mammalia; order Carnivora; family Phocidae; genus Leptonychotes; species Leptonychotes weddellii. Next base: position 19,752,143 of record NC_138369.1, read on the forward strand.
GATGATTAGCACAGTTTTGTATTTCTCTTTACTCAGGTCTCCTATCACTGTCTGAAATGCTGTGCCCTGTCACTCCAGTTGGAGGATAAGCTCTTTGCAACTAAGAGTTATTTTATATTTCTTTGTGTAGCTGGGATGGCACCTGATTATAGTAACTTCAAAAGGAATATTTGTTAAGGGGTTTTCTAAATGTCATGGACTAGGAAGAGGGACAATCGTGTGAATGGCTGATAACATAGGAGGGTTGTGGCGTATAGGGTGATAGAAATCTCTTTCTCTGTGTTGCCCGAAGAATGGAACAAACCTAGTAAGGGAAAGAAAAATACTCAATTACTCCAATTAGACAAGAAGGAGGACTTTTTATTTTTAAGATTTTATTTATTTATTTGAGAGAGAGAGAGAGACAGAGAGAGAGCGTGTGTGCCCAGGGAAGGGAGGGGTAAAGGGAGAGGGAGAGAGAAAGAATATTTCAAGCAGACTCTCTGCTGAGCAGGGAGCCCCATGCGGGGCTCAATCCCACGACCCTGAGATCGTGACCTGAGTTGTAATCAAGAGTCAGACGCCTGAGTGAGCCACCCAGGTGGCCCCAAGCAGGAGGACTTCTCTTCCAGATGGGTAAGTCTTACCTAAAAGACATGAGTGAAATCAACATAACAATACTTATTCCCCCAGGGTACTTGTAATAAAGATCTAAAAGTGATCTTTACATTTGCATGTGCTCTACATGCGGAGGGTGATGTTATTACTTACTTAAAGCACACAAAATAACCAAGCTCATTTTTCTTTCTTATTGTCTTCTCAACTTCAAGCTTTTACTTTAGTTTTTTTGTTTTCGGGGGGAGCAACAGAAACTCCAACTCAAGGTGACTGAAATCAGAAGGAAATCACTCTCTCCAATACCAGGTGGTCTAGAATCTGGGAGTTCTTCAGAAAGGTTCAGGAGCTCAACTGTTTATCAAGGATGAGATTCTTTCCCACTGTATTTTGTATGGCAACAGCTTCAAACCACAGCTGATTCCCTTCAAAGTCATAAGGTAGGTAGGACAGCCCAGGCAGAGTTTTCTTTACATGGGCGTGAAACTAGAGCAGGAAACACAGTAATGTGCTGCCTTGCCCATCCCCTTCAGAAGGAACGGAGAACTCCTGGTGCCATAAACTTAAATTCATCTCCGTTGGGCTGCCAAGAAGGTCACGTGTCCATCCCCAGACTAATCACAATCTCCATGAAAAAAATGCCACATTCTGACTGGCTTATTGTAAGTTAGATTTACTCCTGGAGCTGAGGGTAAAGAGGTTTTTTTGAACCAAAGTTGGGTGTGCACTCACAAGTAGAAAAGGGAGGAAGGTGTTGGAAAGGCAACCAAATGTCCTTCCTAATATGAGCCGCTTTCTGGAAAAACGAGATGACTTTATAACTCGAGTTCCACTTCATTCATCCATTCCTTCATCCACTGGCTCAATGAATATTTATTGGGTGCTTACTCTGTGCTGAACCCTAGGCATGCTTACTGAGGCACCTCAGGAATTTTTCAAATACTTCACATATTTTTCATTCACTTGCCACATATGGAGGCAAGTAGCCATATAAAGAGACAGACGTATTCACATGGCACATTTAAAAAAACAAAAAACAAAAAAACCCCCATGTTCCTAACACTCAGTTCTCGCATTCAGATCTTCATAAATTTGGATTCCAAAGGGACCAGGTCACGATATCATTTTGGGCCATTGTCAGTGAAGATTAACGATGGTTGTTTGCATGACCCAACCATATGCTGTGGCTGGGAAAATACTCTGGTTAGCCTGCTTTGACGTATGTACTGATGACAAAGAAAGTTACACCACGCCACAGGAAAAAACCAACATGAAAACCTTCCCCAATTTATCAGTGGACTGCCTGTAGAAATAATGACCTTCTTGGTAAAATCAGGAGGTGATTAAAAATAATTAATGGATACTTTCTGAAAAGGACATAACGACTGGAGGATCTGGAAGCCCTCTGTCCTAACATTCCTTAAGAAGAAGGTGCATTTTATTGGTTCCGTGAAAACGTGTGCCTTCAGCCCTTCAGCAAAAGGTCAAGAGAGACAGAGCTGACCCAGAGATAGTGCTGGTTTCCTGTTCTTATATCCTTTCAGCACACAGCCCAAGTCTTGGGAAACACATTTTTCTGAACTTGACTTGTGACCTAAGAAATCTGAGTGTCTTACCTGGTGATCTGAGAAAATGGGATCCCTTATCTTCGCATACACACCAATCACTCAATTTCCAGAATGAAACCAAAGAAGGAAGAAAACTCCATTGTGCCTTGCTTTCCTCCTCTGTCAAATAGAGATAATACCCTCTGTATCATGTAGGTGGATATGTAGATTAAACCAAATACTATGTATATAAATACCAGCAAGGGCAGGAGGAGGGCCTGACCACAAAACAACAGCATGGGGGACATGTTTGGAGGTGAATCTGTTGTGTATCTTGGTAGTGATGGTAGCTACACGGCTCTATGCATTTGTGAAAGGTCATCACCCTAGACACTGAAAAGAATAAATTTTAACTTATGTAAACAAAAAGTCAATAAAGTGCCCAGACACACAATTTTTATAGAATTTTTTTTTTTAATTTATTTATTTGAGACAGAGAGATACAGAGAGACAGAGAGAAGAGTAGGAGCAGTGGGGAGAGGCAGAGGGAGAGGGAGAAGCAGACTCCCCTCCGAGCAGGGAGCCCGATGCGGGGCTCGATCCCAGGACCCGGAGATCATGACCCGAGCCGAAGGCAGACGCCCAACGACCGAGCCACCCAGGCGCCCCAGACACACAATTTTTAATTAATAAGTCCCTAAGTGCCAAGCTAGGTGTTCATAATCACATTAAAAACACACAGTCCCTAGTTACAAGGAGGTAATGGTTTGGCGGGACAGACACATAAAATGTGAGCTTCCTTACTGTTTCCGTGGAAGGTCTCTTTATACACACCAGACTCTCTGATTCTCAGAGTTGCCAAGCTCCCATCCCCTCTGCACATGCTGTACCTCACTGTCTAGAACAATCTTCTCTCCTCACTTCTGCTGTTGGTTATTTCCTCTATACCTCTTGGATCTTGGTTCAGTCACCTCCTCCAGGAAGCCTTCCTGGAAAGCCTCTTGCATGGGTTCAGGCGTGTGTTCCTTTTTGGTGATCCTCAGCACCTCCCACCTGTAACTCTGCTTCATGCTGGTACATCCATGGGTTGTGAGTTTGTGAGGGTGGGGATCCTGAGTCTTGATTGCTCTTGTACCCCCACATCTGGGACAGTCCCTGGATGCTAAGTGCATGAAAGGGATGACAGGGCACCAGAGGGAGTAGAGAAAAATCTTTTAGTAGATGGCAGGTGGATGCATGATGGAGAGATTATAAGTGAAGAATCAGGAACCAACTAGAAAAAAACTTCAGCAAAATAGAGAATTTACTCACAGGATATCAGTAGAGGTCTGAGGCTCAAATATCACTGGGTGATATGAGAAACTAGGACGAACCACTGATTAGGTATTGGAAACCCAGAGAAAATTTTCGGAATGATCTCCATTTTTTTCTGCAGATAAACTTCATGCTCCTTCTTGCTCCAATTTCATTCTCTCTGTCCCATATGCATGTGTTGGAAAAAGATCACCCAGCAACTAGATGGAAGGATCTGATTACTTCACTTTGGGCCAGATCTCTACCTGCGTCCCAGTCAAGTCTGATCAGGGTGCTGACTCCCATAGCACAAATATGGCTGCTAAGGTTGACCCAGTTCTTAGAAAGAGTGTTGTTGGGCGCCTGGGTGGCTCAGTTGTTTAAGCGACTGCCTTCGGCTCAGGTCTTGATCCTGGAGTCCCTGGATCAAGTCCCGCATTGGGCTCCCTGCTCAGCAGGGATTCTGCTTCTCCCTCTGACCTGCCCCCTCTCATGTGCTCTCTCTCTCTCATTCTCTCTCTCAAATAAATAAATAAAATCTTTAAAGAAAGAGTGTTGTTTGGAGTTGAGCAGACACTTTGATCAGTGACCACTACTATAGCAGAGAGACTCTAGGAGACCCCTGTGGGCTTTATCTCCTGGTGTACATGACTTTGAGGGTGGGCAGGGCGGCTTAGAGGGTGGGAGAGGCTGAGACAGTCTCCGTAATAACACACTCAGTGTAGGGGGAGGAGGAGACCAGAAAGCACCTGAACCTTCATGGTCTGGATGAGGCAGCCCAAGCCCCTCACTTCTCCTCCCCCATTCATCCTTGCTCCGTCTGGACCAGGCAGCCAGTCAGGCTGGCTCTTGTCTCTGCTTGAGTCTCTTGCTCTTCCTTGACAGTCCTCTACCTTCCCTGTTAAAATGCCATCCTTGAGCTCACCTGCACACACGGAACCAGATTGCTTCAATTCCAGGGGACACCTCCATCAGAAGGGGCCGTCTGCTCGGTGCTGACAGAAGCAGCCTCACTGCTCCTTGGTGTATGCATAGGAGAACCATGGGCAGGGCAGTGAGCCTGCTGGGATTTTGTAGGGCAGTGGGGAGGAAGCCCGGGTTTTGAGGAAAACTCGTCTGGCTTCCCAACGCTTGTGTCCCTGGCTCTGTCCCCTCCTTTTCTGGTTAATCTTGCTGGCTGCTGACTGTGGACCCTTGAGTTCAGGCCAGCCCTGAGAGATCATTTGCTACAGGGTATGACCAAGGACAGGCAGGAATTGACAGCCCCTCCTCAACAAATGGCCTAGTACAGCTCCTAGCTGAAGGCAAGTGCTCCAGACCCCACAGAACCACATGGCTATTGGGTCTCCAAGGAGCCTGGTTTGCACAAACACAGTTAATGAGCCAAAAGTAATAAAAAGGATCGGAGCTCCTTTACTCCTTTATTTTGAAAACAAGAAAGAAGTTGCTGGTCCTTACAATACTTACTGCAATCCCATTTCTTGTCTCCTGTCTTCCCCAGACCCTGCAGCTACACTGGACCCACCCCAGCTCCAACAGAGACACACACACACACACACACGCACGCACGCACACATGCACACACGTGAACACACCGTATCCATCCAGCATGCGCACATGCACACAGTCCTGCAATGGCCCGAAAATGGAGCTTTCTGGTCTCCTCTGCCCCCTACACTGAGTGTGTTATTACGGAGACTGTCTCAGCCTCTCTCACCCTCTAAGCCACCCCGCCTCTTACAGAGGGAATGGAAGAGAAGAAAAGGAGGATCCCCCCACAGGATTCTCCCCTCGGGGCTGGGGAAGAACTTGGGCTTATGAGCACTCCCCAGTTCATTTCTCCCATTACATGAGTCATTATTACAGGCAGGGAAGAAGTTATGTTTGGTCAGCCACTTAAAGACAGAACTTTCTGATTGATACCTATAGGTAGGAAAACTGAAACGTTGCCTCTTTCTCCCAACGTGAACCCTGTGGTCCCCGTCTCTCCAGCACTAAATCTTGTGGCACAAAATCTCCCAGAAGAAATCATTTATTGAAAAAAAAAAAAGAAATCATTTACTGAGTAGTGATTATGTACAGGCAGGTCATTTACGCACATTAATTAATCGGGGCTCCAATCCCCATCATTGAAGAGTATGAGCTCTAATGTGATAATAGTTACACATACACACTTACCTAGTCCTTACCAAGTACTGTTCTGAGGTTTTTGGGTTTTGTTTTTTAATATTTTATTTATTTATTTATTTGTTTTTAATATTTTATTTATTTATTTGACAGAGAGAGACACAGTGAGAGAGGGAACACAAGCAGGGGGACTGGGAGAGGGAGAAGCAGGCTTCCCGCGGAGCAAGGAGCCCAATGCGGGACTCGATCCCAGGACCCTGGGATCATGACCTGAGCCGAAGGCAGACGCTTAACGACTGAGCCACCCAGGTGCCCTGACTTTTTAAATTTTTATTTTTCTTTCTTTCTTTTTTTTTTAGAGAATCTTTTTTTTTTTTTTTTTAAGATTTTATTTATTTTTCAACGGAGAGAGAGACAGCGAGAGAGGGAACACAAGCAGGGGGAGTGGGAGAGGGAGAAGCAGGCTTCCCACCCAGCAGGGAGCCCGATGTGGGGCTCGATCCCAGGACCCCGGGACCATGACCTGAGCTGAAGGTAGACGCTCAACGACGGAGCCACCCAGGCGCCCCTGTTCTGAGTTCCTAACACTCCTTCACTCATAAAATCTTCCCAGCAATGTCACATGGCAGACCCCGTTATTATCCCTAATTTGTACACGGGGAAGGTGAGACAGAGAAGCCCAGGACCTTGGTAAGGTCGCAGAGCCTGGAAGTGTTGGAGACCCGATGCCCACCCAGTCCTGTCCTTTGTTCGCCTGTCTCTCATGGTGTTCTGGGTCAGAGCACATTCTCTGGATCTGGGCCGCTTGATCTGAAGGTTAACTGTGTGTTTTCTAGCTATTTGAGCCGGAGTCACTTAAACCATTCAGATTTCAGTTTCCTCAACAGGACAAAGAGGTAATTAGCAATTTTAACCTCAAAACTTTCTGTGAGAATTGAGTTAATAAGTTTTTCTAGATCAATTCCTAGCATATATTGAACGCTTCATGAATATAGCTGTTATTATTAATATTAGCACCATTTTGTAGATGGGAAAACAGAACCAGAGAGGTTTGGTCACTTGCCCAAGGTCACACAGCTCATCAGAGGTAGATACAAGGTGTAAAGCTAAGATGGCCTCTCATTCTTGTATCCTTTTATCTACCAAACCTTGCCACTACATTTTCACTGAGATCCAGAGTGTAAAAGTGCAGTAAATTGTTTTGACAGTTCTTTTCTAAGCAAGTATCACTCCTGTGTAGAGCCAGCTGACAATGACATTGGATGCTCCAGGATGCATGTTCCCAAATCTGCAGATCCTCAACAGAATGACACCTAAATGTCAGATTACATCCTGCCTGATATTTGGCCTCCCCTAAACACACATTAAACTAAAATCTTTGTAGGCTGCTATGCTGTTTTCCAAAGCCTTTTCCAGACTCTTTATTCTGCCTGGCTTTCAAAGTCCTGCACTCGCCCTTCCCTCCCTGTCAAGGGTGTCTTGGCATGGGCTATGGTTCAGCACATGTAGTCTCCAGCCCGCCTTTGCCAGACAGGGTCCCGAGGCATTCTCTCCAACATATGAATCTCCATAGCCTTGAAAGTCAAGTTTGGAAAACTAAGTCTTGGAGGGGTGTGTGCAGTTCATAAAGTGAGTGGCTGGTGTGAACAAAGGTATATCCGGGTTACCCTTTGAGCGAGGTAAATTGAGCTCAAATTAAAGGAAGCCCTGTTTTGCATTTTGGGGAGTAGATTCATCCAACTTTTCTCTCTCTACTCTTACAAGTGCTGAAGCTTAAACTCTCAATTGCTTCAAGAATATGTTTTATAAATAACAAATTCATCGTAACATAGGAAGCAAGAGATGCTAAAAATCAATCTGGCATCTTTGTATATCTTTCACTTTTTTTAATGTCAAAAGAACTGCCATATTTTCTAACAGATTTATAAGACATGATTTTGGTCAAAGCTTTCAGGTCTGGAGAACTGTCTTCCCATCGAAGGAAAAAAAATTCAGTGACATTCTATTTGCACACAACTAATTTACAAATACCACTGGCTCATAAATTAAAATGAAAACTACTATTGTTAGTAAATGAGAGTAATTGATTTTGATAAAACATATATGAATAGTCTGGGAGCTGGGAAGATCTATGGAACTTTTGCACTCACAAATAAGGGCCTACTATAATAAGAAAGAGAGCTTCAGCAAGCTCCAAAGCATGTTTTTTATTAGTATTTCCTGCATCTCTGGCCTAGGAGGAAAATACAACTATGCATACAAATCATATTGCACTGACTTAAGATATTATTTGCTTATAGAAAGTTCAAACAAAACAAAACAAAAAATGATTTAACGAACAATTTTCTCAGCCAGAGATGGATTCTACCCGATTTTTATTAGTTAACATGGGTTTTAACAAAGTATCTTAAATTACCAGCATTTTTAAGATGTTCTGTTATGTCTCTGTGACATAACCTTCAAGGATCCACCTACATGAACATGGGGCTCTAATATTTGATGACTCAAAGATCCTATATGCAATTTTTTTTCTAAAGACAACAAAAAAATACAGACTTCCAGAAAGTTAACTAAAATATAAGGACATCAGTGGGATATTGTATTTTAAGGCAACCCATGGGGAGATCTTTCTGTGATGTTAATAATCAGTTCCTGACGTATCTTTTTTTTAACTCATTTTCTTATATGTAAAATAAGCATTCTGAATAAAAAAAAAAGAAGTCCTTCTTAAGCCTGTGTACCTCAAGTATTTTGGATCCATTGTTTTATAAAATATTATTGCTTTGATGCCTTTGATAGTTTGAGCTCTTAAAAAATTGCCTTCATTTTCTCAGGGAGAAAACATTCACCTTAATTCCAAAGATCATTCTTTTGAAGCTCAGTGTTTGTTGGAGACAGGAGGAGGATTTCTGAAAGCTGCACCTGACTTGTTCCTGTAGTCCAAGGACCCATCCATCTGTCTGTGGGTGGGATCCAGGGCCATTGGAGCCATAACTGAGCATAGTAGGGCTGCCTACTGATCACGGGTTGATCACAACTACTTGGCAGGAGTTTAATCTTACTCTTACATTTCTGCCTCACCTGGAGCCCGACACTCCTCCTCTTTCCCATTCCTACCAAACCAATTTAGAGGAACCCTGAACATACCCACAAGATTTGATCGCTTTTGATAGTTCTTAGAAAGCCAAACACCGTATTCTGAGAAGTGTGAGCACCCAAATGAAGGAAAGACTCAGATGAAGGGGTGAGTGGGTGCTCCTCGTCAAGATCCCTAAAACTGTGACAGCGTGTAGCTGTCTCACTGGGGAGGCAGGTCTCAGAACCACACACACATCTGCCCCGCCTCGCCTCTCAGTGAGGACGCTTCCACCTCTTCTCAGGTATTTCCACAAACTTGCTGTCCATTTCCCTGTTATGGTTTGGTAAACTGAGCAAGCCTTTTTTTCTGAAAACATAGGAAGACTCTTCCTCACTAAAGCCGTGGAGAAAACTAAGAGGAAAGAAATGGTAGCAACAGAGAAGAGAGTCTGGGGCAACAGAGTAGACTCTTTATGGGTGTTCATGGTTCCTGAGACTTAATTTTCCATCCTGAGTTAATTATCTAAAGGTAGAGGATAAATCCAGGTGACCTCCTGATGTTCCTTTCAGCTTCCGTGTCTTTAAGCCTGGAGTTTAAATTATTTTGTTCTTAGGCGAAATTGCTTCATTCTCTATTATTAAGTGTATGATGTGGCAGACAATTTAATTGTCCTACCTCTTTATCCATTTGAAGAAATACCCTGCATTTCCCTCAAGGGCAGGCAGAACACTGTGTTTCTCTCAGGATCTGCACTTAGCAAGGGTCCCACATACTCTGACCTGATTTGAAATGGCCATATTTTTATCACTTGATAATTTAGTTCCTTACAAACCTGAGATCCCCAAAAAGAGCTAAGAATTCAGTCTTTAAGAGAGAAGAATATTTTTCAGTGATGCAGATCTATGTATTCTGACAAAGATCTCTAAGGTACAATCTTGAGGAAAAGCAAAGTGTGGAACAAGATTTACTATTATGATTCCCCCTACGCTGTTTAAAAGAGAAAATTTGTTCCCTTAGGCATCTAATTCTGCACGCAAATGAAGAGAAAAACCACCACTACCACCCACCACAGAGAGGCCACATAACACTCCAACAGCAGTGCCAACGTCTAGGAAGAGACTAAGGTAGAGGGAAGGGACTTGACGTTGACGGACATGCTTGTGTTTCTAACAACCAAACTTTATTATTCAACACTTGTGTTCTTCAGTATAAGCAAAAAAAGTCAAAGGTCAAACACATTTCAAGGGAATTTAGACAGAGAGAATAAATGGATGGTTCAAATTTGGATAGCTTACAAAAGCAAGGTGGCTACTCAGAAATGCCACTTAAAGCAAGATCAAGCCATGAGGGAAATGAGGGAAGGGTAATGTTGGGGTACTTTCAGATGACTCCGGAGGTTGATGTAAATGAGAAGGCACCCGAATCTGCACCAAATTAGGAAGCAGTGCCATGTGGAAGAGCTATCCATTTTAAAAACAACTCTTAAAGGCACATGTTTGAACATGGAAGTCAACAAATAGATATATATTTACATTGCAAATAACTTTTTATTTTTATAAATTTCCCATTGGTATGAATAGACAGGTGAAAGAGATTTAGTTTATAACAGGAAAATTCAATTTAAGTCTTTTAAATATTTTGATACTAGTGGTTTTGTGGGGATTTAAAAATTATCTCAAGGTTTTGATGAAGTCTCCTAACATCAGTGTTTAAAAAAATATTTACAAGGAAAAATTTCATCTTGGTTGAAAATGGAATTTTTTCCACTGAGGCTATCAATATCTCTTTTTCTTTATTATTTTGTTTAATGAATGCAATTTTATTTTATTGTAAAATGTTTCAGGGTCATTGCAGAAAATCGGAAGTTACAGAAAGTAAAATGGAAAAGCAATTAAAATTCTCATAATTTAATCAGCAACATCATCCTTGGATTATATGTTTGCCAACATTCTTATGCCTATAGGTATCCATATTACAAAAAAAGGATACTGTTTGGCAAAAACATTTTTAACTTAATGTATTGAAACATTTTTCATGCTAATAAATCATTAGATATTTTAAAATCTGGGGACAAAAATGCTGCTGTCTATCAAAGTACTCTCTCTGGTCAAGAATTCACTCAATAAAAACCTTTGGTTTTTTGAGCAATCACCTAAGTTTTGAATGTCCCTTTAGAAAGCATTCTCAAATAAATCACTTCATATGATCCTCCCAAAATCTGGTGAGGGAGAAGGAGCCGAAAAGTCTGAACGCATCCAGGGCCTCCCAAGCTCGAGCTCAGCTGGTTGAGTCAGGGAGGCAGGACCTGCCCCCAGGGCCCCGGATTAGGAGCCCTCTGCCCCACCTACTGGACCCTAGCCTCCCACAGCCTCTTCCCTTGTACAAATGGAACCTCCTCAAAACCATCCAGTACCTCTCACCAGGCCCCTCTCACCTTGTACCTTATTTTATTGTTTTTCGGAACACATTTTGCTACTTCTCAATATTTCCTGTTTTTAAAGGCTTACGTGATTCTTGCTGTCTCTGCGAGGGTTATCCACACCATGTGGGTGTCCAACTATAGCCCAGCACCAAGCACAGCACCCAGGATATAGTAAGTGCTCAACAAAGGTCTGCCGGGTCAGCATTACACCGTGGCCCCCCTTGGATTACATTAAATTCCTAACCTCAAACTCTGGGGTGGATCAGCAAAAGAAGATTACATACGAAGCAGAGAGAGCAACTATGACTTGAACTAAAAAAAAATAAATAACAGCAATTTGTATTTTTTTTTAAAGTTCTGTTCAATGAAGGGGGAAAAAGAAACAATCAATAGTTTCATATTATCTGGATAATCAGATGAGGGTATTTTAGTCACTTCTCAACCAGCCATTTCTAACCATATTGTAGAAAATACTGGGGTACATCTCTGCTGTTTGTTTTAATATTAATTATTTTCCCTGTCTTATGAAGAGGACTGACAGGGAGGCCCCCTAGTGGCCAGCTACTGATGATTTTCTCCTTGAAGAGCACATCCCAAATCCTTCTACACAAGGATGCTTTTGTACTTAAGCACTATTGGTCAGAAGCACTTTTCTCACAAATGGCTAAACATGCAACATTCAAAATATTTATTCTCTTTTAAGAATTCTTTGTCGTTTCTATGTTTACAAACATAATCCTATACAAAGCTAAGAACAAAACCATGCTTCTATGGCATGACTACTAGTCTATTCAAAGATTTTGCTTTTTCCTAACCATCTTTCCCCAGAAACACTCACCCAAAGAAGCTGTCATTATATATTACTGCACTTTACACACTGGACTGCCTTTATTTATCACTTTTCCTCCAACTTATGCTTGCCTCAGTAGAATAGTGGCATGGTTTTAAGTTGATGTATTTGGAAATGATTTATTTTTGAAGTTTTAGTTTATTTAAAAGAAGGATTGACTTTCCTTTCAAAATTGTTAAAACATCACTTGAGCAGTGTCAGGGTGAATGCGGTATCACCAGAAATTGTAACACTGAAACAAGTTCTATCTCAAATCTTAAAAACAAAGCAACAATAACTCAATTTACTTTTTTTTTGGAAAACGGGATTTTTCCATTTTGAAAAAATGATGTCGAACTGTACACATTTAAAATATCTCTCACTAATGTTTATTCTTCTAAAACCCATTCTCTTAAAAATAAAATGGCATATCTGAAGCCTTCTGCATGCTGGTAGAATACTGCATTTTCTGCATTACATGGAAATATTGTTGTCATCCTTTTAAAAGAAGCAGTAAAAACAAAACACCCAAACTTCAGTTGACTCTACCTTTGGATAAAGGAACTCTTCTTTCAAGATTCACATTTCATCTACATCCTAATCTAAGTCCGGGACATTTTAGTAAACGTAAACACAAATGAAAGACAGTGATAAGGAATAAATGACTGATGAATGTTATTTTGTGACTCATGGACCCTTCCATCAGTTTATGCAGTCTCTTTTCACTAATCTTTATTATTTCATTTCATTATGCTTCTTTAAATAGATGAGTGACTTTGATCATTTTCCAAAAATAAAAACACACGTAAGCCATGGGTCCTCGTATTTTTTCTGAACTCCTCTGTAGAGAACTATGTCCAATAAAAAAGGACACATAGTTCTCTTTCCAAAACATAGCTTGTGTTTCGTTGTTAAGTTTTCATTCTTCATAATTTCTAGAGGCCTCTTCTTCTGTTACCATTAGTGAAAAAGTGGAATAGGAAGAGAATTCTGGCCACGTACATTATTGTTAGCGGAATTATTCATGCACACCGAAAGTGGGGACTTGCCCATTCAAGCATGCCAGTTATTGTCCAAGTTATTGAGATATTATATGCTTCAAATGGGGACAATTTAGAGATCATTTGTGGTTCAATTAAGGCAAGCACTAAAAATATCTCTTTGAATGTTCCTAGAACTCTATGAGGTGGTGTCCTCCACCTCCCTTTGCACTTTTGTGGGAGATAACATATTACTCTGAAAGAGCCCTGCTTTATTTTGACAACTTTATTTTGGGCTTTAACTGTGAAGGAAGTGGAAAATTTTAAGCACGTTAACCAAACGGATTAAAGAGATGGCTTCTGTGCTTCCTTTGTGCAGGCAGAACGGTCGGCTCTCACACGCGTTGGGTCTCCTACCTCCCCCGCCCCCCCACCCCTGCCCGCGGCCACCTTGCCATGCTGCATACGGACAACAGGCCTTGACGTCTTTGCTGTTAGAATCTGTAATCACCTGGAGTTCGGAGTGGAAAATGGGAGCCTCCAATCATAAGCTCATAAAAGGCAATTTCAGTGTCAGAGCGGTAGACTGAATAAATATAGAAAGGATTTATTATGAAGTTCTGTAGGGACGTTGGCACCAACAGCACACTGCTGGGCAACATTCTAGCGCCCAAATCCAGGAACTAGCACAAACATTGAACCGCTGTGTTCTCAGTGACAATGACGAGAGCAGCTTGATGACTGGCTGGCATGGCCACAAAAGACACATGCTGGCATGTTTCGGAACATAAATGATAGATCTGCTGCTGCGAGTTTATAATTATTTAATCAAACCCAGACTGTAGGACCTGGAAGGACATCATGTGTCCTCCCAAGTGTGGAAAAAGGACAGAACTCAAACGTTTGACAGACTCCAGGGGGACCACAAGGGGCAAGGGGTTGTGTGGGCGTGTGCTTTCCCAGGCCAGCCAGGGCCCATTCCGAGGCCTGGTGAGGGGTCCCTTCCCCTGGGCTGCATCGTCCCCCAGCCGGTCGGGAGGAAGTGAGTTACTGGCCATCCTCCTGATGTGCTGATGGAAGTGAAATCAATTATATTTCCTTTCATGGAACGAAATGTATGTCCTGCTCTGAACAGGAAGCCACTCTTTTGATCCAACTCTTTCTCCATAACACACACACACACACACACACACACTCTTACAGAAGACTTGTATCAGCTGCTTGCTGTATGTCTACGTAGTTTTTAAATCCTGGAAGAATAAAAAGCTCCACCCCTTTCAACCCCATGTCCCTTGTTTGGAAAACGAGATGCCGGGCATGCTGTGGTCATGAAACACCTCATGACACTGGATGTTTGGAGACCAGGGTCTGGGATGCAAATGGACTCTGCTCTTCAAATCAGTTTTTACTCTGTCACAGCTTGATGAGAAGGGAAAGGGGGTGGGGTGAGGTGAGGCTCTCACCAGCAAGGATAATGCATTTTGGTGGAAAGAGAACAGATTAGTAAATTACATTAGCATTACATGTCATCCCTAGCCCCTAAGAAATTAGGGAGTTTAAATAAGGTACTCTCTGGAATGTAGCCGTTCCATGTAAATTTAAGTTTCTATTTTAAAGCCCCACAAAATGGACTGATGATATCCTGAAGTGAGTTTTGTTTTGTTTTGTTTTGTTTTACTAAGGATATTGAGTTAAAGCAAACCAGCATTAGGGAGAATGAATTCAATATGATCTTGACGTAACTTATCAAAGTATTAAGTCCTAAAGCTTTCCCCAATAGAAACTTTCCATTCTGGATATCAGATTCTTCATTCTGCCTCCCCCACTCCCTCCCCTGTTCCTCCACCCCCAAGTTCTTTTATTCAAACTTTCTGTATAGGAATGCTTTAGAGGGTGGTTGTTACCAGCAGAGCAAATAGTAATTGGTCCCTAGTTTCTGTGTTGGAACCCTATGTATGATGTTCAAATCAGTGATACCAGATAACTTCTACAATTACCCAAATAGATATTGTTTTCTCTAAATATCGTGTTTTTTCTTTATTAAGTGGCTGTAAAAATTATACAAGTGGCACACTAGTATATTTTCATTGTAAATAAAATGGAAGAAGAAGTGAGAGCCCCCTTGTACTGCCTCCAACCCCAGATCCTACTCCCTAACCCCAGAGGTAACCACTGGTAATAGATTGGGTGTGTAAATTTCTTTCCCCCATATGCTCTTTGTAAGGAACAAATTTCAGAAACAAAGTATGGAAAATATTTAACCTTCCGCCATGATTATTAGGTTTTGATGTTTAAGAGGGAAAAATGCCCAAACACATAAAAGTGGAAAATCCCCATACAATTTGGTAAGATATGCATTGTAGTTTTCTTCGTTCTGAAAAGTCCTCCAAAGGTTTGACAGACATACTTTCAAACACATGTAAAGACATCTCTACTTTTAGAAATAAACTAAAAATGAGGTCAACTGCTTTAAAAAAAATACAGAATCTTTTATCAGTTTCCAAAGTGGCGGCGGGAAGATTTAGGAGGAAAAAAATTAAACCATATTTCACCCATGCACGTCTTATATTCAACCAGTTTTGACTTTTTCTTTCTGCAGTGTACTGGCATCATTCTTAAAAATTTTCGTGAGTTTGGACTTTTTAAACACAGTCTCTTCCCGTGATATAAGTGTACATTTAAACAATTGCTTGTTTCTATTTGGGATTTTAACAGATAATAATCTTCTTTTTATTTCTTTTTTATATACCTTCAGTAATGCTAGAATAGTTTATATAGAATCTATAATTAAACAAAGATGTGGACTTATCTTCAAGGTTGCAATCAACACTCTAATTTGTTTTATAAATGAATTAAGAGGAATTCAAGCTAACAGAGGGGTTGGAATGATGGTGATGGGCAGTCTGCTTCTATATAAAATGATGAAGCAAGGATGATAATGAAACTATCCAGAGAATCTTGCATCTTCCTTTTCTTGCCCTCTGAAGACACATGGGAATTTCCATGCTCATGTTGCAAGCATGTTCCCTGACTAATAACTTATTGTTTACAGTTGCTTGCCTGTGCTGAACTTCTTTAAGGGCATTAATTATGATGGGTGCCATTTTCTATTGCCTGTCTGAATAAGCTCAGGAACAGGATGACATTTTAAGTACACCTTTAGGCTACGCTTTGTCTTCACATGATGCTAAATTCAGAGAACAAAAGACAAAACCAAACTGAAAAACCACCAAGCCATTTGCCTGGCACCACGTAGTCAATGGATCCAGCCAAAGGGTTGAATGCTCATATTTTATTTACTTTTTCACTGAGATCCTTGTGTGGAGAGGGAAAGAGAACAGTAAGAACTCTGCAGCAAGAAGACATGTGATAATTCTACTTGAGAGGAGGCTGTGTATAAAACGAGATATCTAGTCCCTGACTTTGACACATAACCTGGTGCAGAAGACTGGACAAACCAAGTAAGATTAAAGGGTAATTCTGATCACCCACAATAAAATCAGATTCATACTGTAAAGTTCCAAAGGAACTTCACATAAAGAACTATTTCTTTGTTGTTGTTGTTTTCTTTTCTGTGTTGTGCTCTTTGTCTTTCTCTTGCAGGGAGTGGGGATGAATGATAGTTCAGTGATCTGCAGCTTTGCCAATGTTTTTCCCTAGACTTAAAGTTTTCCCCAAATAGCTTCATTCAAATCATTCACCCAACAAATGTTTCTTGCACAATACAATGCTCCAGCAGTGTACTGGTGTTGGAGTAACAACAGTCAACAGGGCACGTGCTCCTTTAAAGGAGAGCAGAGTTTGGAAATCAGGAGGAGGTATACAGATGGAGAGAGCTCGCTCACCAGGTCTGGGAGGCAGGAGGTCACTGGGGAGGTGACGTGGAGATGGTAAGAAGTGCAGTGACTTTTCAAGATGGTGGAGTTAGCAAGGGGAAAAGATGGGGTGGAGCCAAGCACAATGTGTGTAGAAGTCTGATATTCACCTCAATGGGAACTAATGCTGCAGAGGTATTAGAATTCATACCTCTTTGTTCTTTCCTGGAAATCCTGAATGTGAATGTCACTTTCACATGCATTCACAGAGTGGATGTAGGTTTCCCATGGACAGGAAATTATCTGGGGGCAAATCACTGCCATAACTCCAGCACACACTCTGAGTGGATCAATAAGTGTAAATGTTAGTGTTTATAGAGTACAGTCAGAATATGATTCATTATTGTTAGGTTTGCCAAAATAAAGGGAAATGATTTCTGGAATCTTCTATTCCCGGTACCACATGAAGTGATTAAAAATCTCTATTTGGGGGAATATCTCCTTTTTGGTTTTGATCATGTCATGTTACCTGAAAAACTTGGCTTTAGGGAGACTTTACAGAGGCCCCCAGCCAGTGAGTCTGTCTAGTCCTCCTGACTTGTGAGGTATCAGGGGCTTTTCCCTAGCTTTGGGTTTTCCCACACATGGAGATAGGATTTTCAAAAAAGATAAAGAATATTTTGGAAAATGCGGCTCCCTTCTTAGAAACCTGGTAGTTCCATATCCAAGGAGAAAACTACTCATTCATCTCCAGGGTTTTAAGAGTGAAGGTGGCACTTATGGGCTCAAGTTAATCTCACAGAGTTGAAAATGAGCCCGGGTCATCTCTTTTTAGCCTCATTAATGCGGAAAATTGGCTGAATTAGATTTTAAGCTGGATTTTCTTTAAGTTAAAGGAGAGCCGGGTGGATCCCAGAGAAGAATGTCAACCTTCTGTCCAAAATCCAACTGACCTAGTTCCTGAGGGCTTCTAGAAGAACAGCAAAAACTTTAACTAGGACAACATCCCCAGAGGCTTCCAGAGAAGTTCTGTGCAGTGCCAGCCAGAAGGAAGATGGGGAAGGAAACTAGAAAGTGAGGGCTGAGGACTGTGGAGGATGACAAATGGATGTCAGCTCTGACTGATGGGTGGCTGCTGCCAGAGCACTGGGTGGGAAGGACTGGAAAGTCACATCTGGGCTCAGAGGAAAAGGGTACCATGACTGATCGTCAGTGTCTGCCTTGGGTACACAGAAGGATGTGGGTCCACATGTAATTACTTGCCCTCACTGAAAGATGCTAATGTCCCTCAAGCTCAAACTTTCTATGAGTCTGTGTAGGCAAAAACTTTATTTGGAAACAACTTGTAATTTTTCCAAGATGTAAAGATACAAAAGGCTACAGACTATAGATAATTAAGTGGTATAAGAAGCTATAAATAAATTAAGTGGCATGGTTTTTAGCAAATGGCCTGTATAAGTAGCATAGCTATCCATGCTAAGATAGTCATATGTTTACAGAGCGACGGTTTGGAATGAGCGGAAATACTCGTATATTGGTGATCGTCATTATAAATAATATAGCAACAACAACTAGCATTTATTGAGCATAGGTATCAAACACTCTTCTGTGTTTTATAGATACAAGGTATCATTTATTCCTCAGAAAAGCCCTGAGGCAGGTACTATTACAGTCCTATTTTTGAAATGAAGAAATAGGCTTAGAGGTAAAGTAAATTGACCAAGGTCACAGAGCTAGAAAGTGTTGGCAAAATTGTGATTCAAAGCGAGGCAGGGTACTAAGCAGGCTTTCCACATTCATCGCTCTCGCCCTGCCCTCATGTCTCATGCAGAGTCAAAGGTCAACATTTCGATAATAAATAATTATACGGGCTGGCCACAAAGCCTTTCTCCTGCCAGTTCAAAGTTATCCAGAGGCACCCTCTACACAATAGAGAAATTTTCCTTTCACAAGCTCAGAGATTGTGCCTGGTGATGGTTGAACACCTAGAAACAGCCATCAGGGACTACATTAATGATTTCAATATTCAACATGGCTGATGTCCAAAAGAACATGGGAAATAATTGAAATCTGTTCTGGTAGAGAATGGACAGGCATATACAGATAATTTCTATGGAACAGGTATAGAGTTTTGTGTCCTCACAGATTTATTGTGAGCATTTTATATTCCAGATTCACTGAGAAATGATCCAGACAGGTTCTTTCCTTAATACTGCAGAGTCTACTGGGGAGGCCAGACAGGCACAAAAATAAACAGAACAGAAGAGCAATGTAAGTGTCCCAAATTGACTAATTCTAAATAGGTGGCATGGAGAAAATGTTCTGGGGAGCATGGAATTTGAACAGTGGTCCAAAAGGCACAAAGGACAGTATTTTCAACAGCAGGAACCAAGATGAGCAAAGGTCCAAAGTTGAGGAACATGTCATTGTACATTTGGAGATCTCTTGATTTGCTGAAACAGAATAAGAAAATGCATGAGTCTTGGAAGGAAGGAAGGAGGGAGGAAGTAGAGGAGGGATCTAGAAACATAGCCAGGGCCTTAAATACCATAAAGATTTGGATTTTGTTCCATAGGCAATGGGCACTCATGGAAAGCTTGGGAGTAGAGGAGTGTCTTATTCACACTGTATTACTGAATGATTATTGTGCAGCAGGGCAGAAGCTGGATTGGAAGGAAAAACACTAGAGGCGAAGACACCCAATTGAAAGGCAGCTTCAAAAGCCTGGGCAAGAGTTAATGAGGTCAGGGTCAGGGGCCTGGAAGGAGGACATGTGCAGGAGGCTCTGGGAAATGAAGCTGATGGAAGGCAACCATGTTTCAGTGCCAGCCATCTCTCCTGTGCAAAGCCAGCAGGGCCTCTCTCTGAGTCTCAGACTCACACCGTATTTGGTGGGGGGGTGGGGGTGGGCAAGAGGACAGGTCCTTGCTCTGGGGAAAGGGGTCAGCAAGTTTCTGCTCTGAGAAAACCATGCAACTTCCAGCGTTTTCTAGGGCCTTGACATTGACATGACCCCAACTGACATTTTCCTTCTCAGTCATGCTTGTACTTTTCCACTTAAATGAGACTCAAGCCCAGTTTCATGGGGATTCCAGGGAGCCTGGAAGGGTGAGGTCATCTACCATCTTGGGATACAGCAGGCACGTTATAGCTCTGTTTTCAATCCTAGAATCTGGGGGTAGAGAAGGTCCTTAACCAGCCCATCTGATTCCCCTTGGGCAAGAGAGAAAGGTATGCAAACAGACCATCAACGGGGTACCAGGGAGACCACAATGGTGATGCAGACACAGATGTTTGACCATGGGGACCAAGACTTTATCCTCTGTTTGTCCACTGGCTGCCCTAAAACCATAGCTAGAACAAAGAATCCCACATTTATTAGGGTGTATTTTGGGAGGGAAGCAAATTGGCGCTGCATTGTCTCAGACCAATAAAATATTAAATTGCTCTAGAAATAATACCATGTCACGAAAGGAATTTCCCTGAGTTAATATTTCCGCATTAAATTAGGCTAGAGCTATATCAGGCTAATACGATACTGTGCTAATCCGGAGAGTGAATGAACTCAGATATGCATATTAGTATTTAGTTGGATTAAAACCGCTCATAGCCAAATGCGCCACCAACCATGAGCCCGACATTCCTAACATCGCTTTAATTTACTGCAAATATCTCCTCTTGGTCACCATCCTTCTCACCAATTTTTATTGCCATAGTCCCTTGGTGGCAAGTCTTCATGTTGTTGCCTGAAATTAAGGATATTTTACCTATATTCAAATTCAAAATAAAACTCATTTTGCAGCATGCTCAGATTACTTGATGCTGCAGAAGGGAGTATCTTTATTCCTTTGCGACAGCTGGAGCAGACCACCAGTACATGTGGTTGATCCCTTTCTTGCCCCTTCCAGATGTCCTGCCTTCCAGAATGTTCCTGTGCCTGCAGGACACCAGCCTGATTCAGGAGCTCAGTCTGGGGAAGGGGTCATGAGGGCTCTTTTCCCGGATCCACAACCCACCGCCCCTTTTCACAATAAGCAGGCTGAGGATTGGGAGGGGAATAGAATGACTGAGGCTCTTCCTTTCTTGCTCACAGATGTGAATATCCATCCAGGCTTTCCTTTCTAAGCCCTCCACAATCCATCCTGGGGTGGGGGTGTTTGTAGTACAAGGACATTAT
The DNA here is from genome assembly GCF_054177405.1 of Leptonychotes weddellii. Taxonomy (NCBI): domain Eukaryota; kingdom Metazoa; phylum Chordata; class Mammalia; order Carnivora; family Phocidae; genus Leptonychotes; species Leptonychotes weddellii. Next base: position 19,773,006 of record NC_138369.1, read on the forward strand.
TCTGAAATCTGTCAGTCTTCATGGTAAGTGGACTCTTGCATGTTCCCACCTGTGCTTATTTTTAAGTAAATTTATCTGTGGTCATAAGAGCATTCCGAGGCAGGGAGATTACTCGAGGAGCCATGGCACTCATTCAGATGAATGGGAAGGGGGTCAGTTTGGTTCTGGCTCTTTCTGGGATCAGGGAGTTCCCTGGGGGCATGAGCCAGTTGTCCAGGTGGATGAATGAACTGAGGTTGGTTAGCATGGTCTATGGTGGCTGTGACCATATACAGGACTCAGCTAGGACAGCCCTATCCAAAGTACCTCCTGTGGACCACTAGCGTGAGCATCCACTAGATCAGGGTTACAAACGGATTTTTTCCAGCCCCATCTCAGACCCACTGAATTAGTCCCTGGATGTCGGGCACAGGAATCTGTGTTTTAATGCTTGTTCCAAGTGGGTTTTATGGGTGCTGAAGTGTGAGAAGCATCAGTCGAGGATGGGGGATGTGCTGTACCCTCAAACCAGAGTCAAAACCCAAGCTTGCCTGTTGACCCAGTATTGTCATTCTCATGGCAACCTCTTTCACTTTAAATCCTTGTGTTCTGGAAATGTAAACATAAATGGAGCCCAAGTTCACCTCCTTTCTCAGCTCCTGATAGTCTCTCATAAGCTGTTGGAATATTTTGAAATTATTAATTTTAAATATAGGGCTAAAAAGGTGATATGGGACTTAACATAGGTATGCTTGATGTTCAAAGACTCATGACACCCACGAATGTGCTGGAAATAACTAATAGTCAACTAGTAATCTTTTACATTTTGATAAGCTGTTTGAAAACTTTCCCAACACCCTTTATAAGAGATCATCTCATTTTCACTGCTTAAAAACTTAGTGGAGTTAAGTTTAAATCTGACATTATTTCCATTCCAACAAATAGGAGTCTGAGGCTCAGAAGAATATGTTCTGAGAATCATACGTTTAGTATGAAAGTCTAGCTGTGCTTTCACGTTTCAAAATATTTCCGGTAGAGGACGTTGCAAAGGCCCATAGTCAGAAGGAAGGTCAGTCTGCTGATTCAGACCAATGTGTCCTCTGGCATTCTATCTATGGGAATTTTCAACAGCAGATGAAGGGGGAGACCCAGATTTTACCCAGGCAGCAGCGACAGAAGGGGTGTCTTCCTCATCTGCTGGAACTCTGCCGCCCCAGGCACCAGGACCATCATACAGCTGGCAGATCACCCAATACCCAACGGAGGGCCGACGGTGGTTTGATTTTAATGACTCCTAAGCTGAAGATGTCCTAGTTAAACTGAGGCTGGGCAACCACTTAGCAGTTGGTTAATACTTAGACTATTTAGTCATTTGAAACAATGCAATTAAGGATGAATCATGGCTCGGTAACCTAAACAAAATCAAATTAACAAATGGGCGGCACTCCCTTTGGTCTGGGAGGCTAATTCATAACCTCCCACCTCAAAGTTTCCTGAACCTTGTTGTGCAGATCTCAAGGCCTCCAGACTCTGAATTCCTTCTCATTTTAGCACAACTTAATTGTTCCCCATGTGTATACAGCTGACAATTAAAAGGAAAGAGCATTTTGAAGGGGCGTTTGCCACCTCGGATTTCTGGGCACTGACATCACAGGGAAGTCTGCATGAGTGTAGACTTCAGGATCAAACATGCTACACCCTGAGTTCCCAGCTCTACCTCTTAAAGCCAAATGACTATGGGCAACTTATTTAATCCATTTTCCTATCTCAAATATGGAAATAAGAATAGTGCCATATATATATATGTATATATATATACATATATATATACACACATGTATACACACATATATACATGTATGTGTGTGTATATATATGTATATATGTGTATATATATAACCACACATACACGTATATATACTCATACTTTATCCAATAAGTACTAATTTATTTAGCTTTTGAAACAAGTCTCTACTAGAATAACTCATTACCATACAGTTTTCTATATTATATCTTAAACTCCAATTTTCCTCTGGATAGAGACCTATAATGATTAATATCTTTGAAATTCTGAAGATTTGAGTAGGATTGGAGACACCTAGGATGTGAGAGAACCCTACCCAGTTTTAGAAGTAGATCCATGGAAGGCCGGCCACTTGCCCAAGCTTGTGCCATTTGAAACGAAGGTGTGAATGGGATCTGTCACTGTCCGGGGGTCAACTTCTCTTCTAGACAGAGCAAAGCCAGCTCTCCTTGTCTGAAAAGTGAGATGTGTTCTCTGGAACAGTACTGCTCATAGAAATATAACGTGAGTCACATGAGTGATTTTAAATTTTCTAGTAGTCACATTTGAAAAGTAAGAAGAAACAGATGAAATTAATCTTAATAATATATTCCACTCAATCTAATATATCCAAAATATTATCATCTCAACATGAAATCAACATAAAAATTTACTCATGACATATTATCCATTCTTTCTTTTGTACTACGTCTTCAAAAGCCAAGGTGTGCCTTATTCTTATAGCACATCTCAATTCAGACGCTAAACGTTAATCAGCCATATTTGATCTGAATTTAGATTTCATAATATTTATGGGTGAAAGAAATAGATTCCCATACCCAAGTTACTCCAAACATATTTAAAAGTTTTCCAGTACCTGGGTTAAGCATGCATTTTTAAAGTAAACTTTTCTAAAATGAAATAAAATTCACAGTTCTTCGGTTGCACTAGCCATACAGACATTTCAAGGGCTCCATAGCCCCTTGTGCCTAGTCTGTTGGACAGGGAAGGTCTAGGCTCTTCTAAATTTCTAAAATTCGAAATCTTGAGAAACCTCGTTGTCATCTCCCACATAAAGATGTTATAAAAATGATGATGGGGGCTCCTGGGTGGCTCAGTTGGTTAAGTGTCTGCCTTCGGCTCAGGTCATGATCCCGGGGTCCTGGGATCGAGCCCTGCCCCAGGGTCCTTGCTCTGCAGGTAGTCTGCTTCTCCCTCTCCCTCTGCCCCTCCCCCCATTTGTGTGCTCTCTCTTTCTCTCTCTCTCTCAAACAAATAAATAAAATTTTACAAAAAATGATGATCGAAGGGGTAGGTGTCTTGTCTGGAGAGATGACAGGTGCACTGATGAGAGAACGGGCAGAGGTTCGAATGCTCTTGCTTGGGTGAACCTGGGCAATGGCTTCACTTGCCTGACCTCCAATTTGCTTGCCCATGAAATGGGGATTATAATGACACTTACTTCATGAAGTTATTGGAATGGTGCCACATGATGGTGAATGTAACGCAGTGACTCCAGGAGAGCAATAGCAGGTGCAAACTAAAATGAAGTCTAAATGCTTCTGAATAGGTAGCCCCAAATTTCAGCTTAATTCCATTTGACACACATCCACCTTTCACAAAGAGCTCATCTTTGTTAGCGGCGACACTGTAATTGCCTGATATCCCTCTCGTCATGCCTTTGAGACAGTTGGAGAAATGCCGTCCACATGCTGCAGTTAGAAGTGGTCGCTGCCAGGTGATAGAATGAGGCAGTATGCTCTTTTTTGATGACATCCTTTTGCACATGCTGTTCCCTTTTCCTGGAATGCCCTTTTTGGTTTTCTCTTTTCTGTCTGGAAAATTCTTATTCATTTTCAGAACCTAGTTTAAGTGTCTCCTAGGGACCCTTGCACACAGAATTATTCAATGCTTGCAATCATTCTCCATTGTTCTCTATTGAAAGTAAAGACAGCGAAGAGGTTGGGTGGCATCAACAATATCTCCTCAGGGAAGTTCACAGGTGGGCTGCCACTGAATCAAAGTTGTTTCAAGAAAAATGCAATTTCTGAGGAAGGGGGAACAGTAGCTTAATAATAATAGTGATAATAATGTTTGACACTTGACATGGAGTATTTTGTGTACTCATAAGAACAAACCTATGAGAGAGATACTATTGTTCCCCTTCAGAAATGAGGAAACCTGGCTGAGTCAACCTGATTTTAGAGCCTGCTCTTAGCCACCATGCAGCACAGACTTGCCATTTTGGAGAATATGGCAGATGTTCCTAGTGCCTCTCCTAAATCCACTCTTCTTTTCCCTTCAGTAAGATAACCCCAGATTTGTCTGAGGTATCAGTGTACCCACTTAAAAACAATCATTTTTTCAGGTTCCCTGGCAGCTAAGGGTAGACCCATGCAAATGGTTCCTGGGACAGGAGCTTTATCTAGCCTGAAATTTGCACTTGCTACCTGGAGGCACAGCAGCCATCTTGTGACCATGAAGTCAAGAGCCACACTCTAAGGATCACACAACAGGAAGCTAGAAGGAGCCAAGATCTTTGAAACCTTGACCAGCTACACATCCCTCCCCACCCCTCACCCTCACCCTCACCTCCCGCCGCCTTGGAGGCTGCTGTATCCAAACTTCCCCTTAGGTTTCAATATAAAATCTATTTGATTTAGCCATGGTAGTCAGATTTTAGCTACAAGCAGCCAAGTGCAATCCTAGTTAACGGAGAAAATTTATAGCCAGCTGAGAAACTCAGCAACCTACATTTGTTTGATTAAAACCATTTGTTTTTATTAAGTAAACCCTACCCCTAACACAGAGCTTGAACTCATGAACCCAAGATCAAGAGTCACATGCTTTACTGACTAAGCCAGCCAGGTGTCCCTTAGCAAACTACATTTGATTCCTTCCTCTTCACAAACTGCTACTTGGACCCCTTTTAATTTGGCATTTGCCACAGGACCTTATTTTTATCATTTCCACTAACTGGGCAAGTTTCCCGTCCTCCTTCCACAAACTGGTTGTGTCACTTCCATGATGTTTCCCAAGAAGGCATATTCTCTTGGCTGACTGGGATCATTCTTCCTGGACACTCTGCAGGTTTTTCCACAAATAACACATAGATTGATCTGGCAAGACTGAAAATTGCATGGTCACAGTGACAAGGATCCCTGTCTTTCTTTCAGACCCAAAGTCAAAAGACCTGGAAGCCAGGAGTCGAGCTTTCAGAGCAATCAGAGAGGCAACTAAAAGTGAAGTCCTATGACAGGAGTTGGCAAACTACAACCTGCAGGCCAAATTCAGCCTGCAACCTGCTTTTTCAAATAAAGTTTTATTGAAACACAGACATGCCCATTTGTTTGTATATTGTCTTTAGATATCTTTGTGCTACAGGTGGCAGAATTGAGTAGTTTCAACAGAGACTGTATGGTCTATAAATCTAAAACATTTAGTATCTAGACCTCCACAGAAAAAGTTTGCTGACTCCTCTCAGACAGCAATCAGCTATGGAAGAAAGACATAACAGAGACTGAATGGTAGTAAGAAGAAGAAGAAGAAGCAAGAGTTCTAGCCGCTTTTATCCCGCCAAGCACAGTGCCCATTAGAATGGTCCATTTCAAACTGTCCATTTTGTGTGTGAGGATCCTGAGGCTCCTAGGAGGTTCAATAACTTCTTTGAGGTTATAATGTGTGGCTGATGAAGCAAGAGTTTTAACCTAATTCTGTCTGGATCTAAAGACTACAATTTTGATCATTAATCATCACATGTATTTCATATTTCATAACCATGACATCATATTTCTCCTCTCTGTTTAATTCAATCCCTATGGTAAATAGTGAATTCAAAGTAGAGGTATTTAAATTAAAAAAAAAATGGCTGTGGGGAAGAAGAAGAAAATCTACTTAGCTCAGAAAGGTCCAGAACATGGAGACAAGGATATATGCCCCAAGACAAGTAGCACAAAAGGAGATAGGGAACCCAAAAATGGGTAGAAAGAATCAAATGCCAGTGAGAATAGAGCCACTTTATTTCTCTGCTCAAACTGGGCTCCCACCCATGTCAGTCCATGTGGGTGGTCTCCCCAAAAAGCTCTCCTTTCATCAGATGATGCGACACACAAAGTACCACCGGGAGCCCTCAGCTAAAACAGGAACTACCATCCAAGGGTGGTGCTGACCTAGTATGAGTCCTCTCAGGCTCTGAGTCACAGGATCTGGTCTCCACTCCTCAGCCTAGCTCTGTGCAAGTTATCAGTGACTCTGATAGGTGTGAGACAGGATTTCCTGCTTGCAAAAAGAGAAGTGGAAGACGGATGTTGAGACAGGGTCTGTGCTGAGGCCTGAGGATTTGCAGCCTACATTCAGCCTGGGCAAGTCATACCATAGGAGAACACATACGGATGTGTTTGAGGACTTAATGTAAGTCTAATGTGAGCCCAAGGTTGGAGGCAGCCACTGGAAAAGCTATTTTGGTTACAGTAAATGAAGTATGATATCCAGGGCAAGGGAGGTGATAGTTCCATTTAACCTACCTCAGGCAAAGTGCACCAGGTCTGAGAAGACAGAGGTGGAAAATGGGAGGGAGGGGGTCTTAGAGACCAACAACCATACACAATGTGACACTTAAACTGAGACCCAATAGGTTAGTGGGAGACAGTCTCTCCACAAGTAATGGAAGAACATTCCAGGAAGAGGGAACAGCAAAGGAAAAGGTCTGGAAGTGGGAGAGAACCATTTAAGGAACTGAGAGGCAAGTGTAGTTGGAGCTTCCTGAATGAGAGGGATTGTTCAATTTTCAGGTAGGGAGGGCATTTAGGTCATTTGGGGGAGTTGTATTTCAATCCAAGCCAGTAAAGAACTGTCAAAGGGTTTTAAGCAGAGTCAAGATAGGATACTTTTCTATTTTCTGTTTCGGCTGCTGTGGGGATTACACGAGGCACAAGATGAGAAGAGGAGAGGCTACTGCAAGGATCCGGCCTACAGGGGATGGATGGGGCCATTGAAGAACAAATGGCAGGAAGATCTGGGAATTGAAACCTGAGGAACAAGGCTAAGTAGGAGATATAGTACTTGTCCTCGTATATCCAACTAGCTCACATGTGAAAGAGTTCCGCCAAAGAAAGAATAAGTTCTTCAGTCTTACCAAAGAAAGAATAAGTAGCAATGGCTGAAAGCTATTGAGAAAGAGGTTTCCACTCAACATAACAAACATCCAAGCAGGCGGTAGCCTGAATGCTGCTTTCCAAAGCATAGAATAGAGAAGGGCTTCCAAAATGTTGCTCTTGGCCTTTTAGATCCAAGAAATGGTCTGTGAGACATTAGTTCTGTAGTCAATGAGAGGAGACTTCCCGAATACACCGTACCCTTGGAGAGTCACCTTGTACCCAATCATATTCATTAATAGCACTGAAGAGGCCTACTGTTAAGAAACTGATTTGGCAAAATTTAAACTACCATTTCCCAAACTTATCTGGCCTTGGAATTTTATTTTGAACCAGTGGTCCATGGAACGCACTATGAGGAATTGCTATAGAGGATTCACACATAACGTTGAGCATGAATTCTGAATTTTCTTCCAAGTCTATAATTTGACATTCTGTCTTAGACCTTACTTCATTCTTGCAGTTCCCTTTTATAAGGCAGGTATTTCTGATGGGACAGGAGTTCCCGTGTGGAAGATCACCATGCATGTAAAGAGTGTTAGGAGGTAGATGTGGATTTACATCTTGACTCTCCCACTTACTAGCTGAGTGATCGTGAGTCATCTCTTTAACTTTTGTGAATGTCAGTTTCCTCATTTGTAAGATGGCAAAAATATGAGCACCAACCACAAAAACTACAGGAAGAATTAAGCAAGATACCACTTGTAAAGGATAGTAAGCTGTTAATAAGTGGAACCATAGGATCTTTAGGTTACAGTGACCCAGTGAACCAGGCCAGTGATTCACAAAGTTCCAGGCACAACAACATCACCAGGAAAACTTGTTGCTTGCAACACAGATGGTGGAGCCTTACCCAAGAGTATCTGATTCAGTAAGTCTGAGGGGGGAGCCTGAGAATTTGTATTTCTAACAAATTTCCTGATGATATCAATGCTGCTGGTCCAGGAACCACACTTTGGAAACCACTCGACTAGGTTGGTGTTCAAAATATCCCCCAATGAGGGGGCTTAATTTGCAGGTCGCTAATGAGACAATCCCAGAATTACCTTATTCTTACATAAATTTCTTGTTGGGGCCAAAACTTGGGTCTGAAAGGAAACCCCCTTCCTCACCCTGCAGATGTGTTAGAGTAGGGGTTAGGGAGGCAGGAGACACAGGAAGTAGAAATACATTCCTGGAGCTGAGAGGATCCCACTGGCCCGCACCTCTTGAGGATCCTTTGGTAAAGACGCTCTGATTCAAAGACCATTTCCCATTTATCCTCCAGACCTGATTTGGCTCCTGGAGAAGCAATTAAACTTTGGTTTCATTTTCAACCATTTTTCACCCATTTGGGAGCCCTCTGGAGGATGGTTCTCCTCACTGGAAGCTCCTAAAAAGGCAAGTCCATTTTTTTGGCTTGTCTCCATTGTTCTCAGGAGTTTACGCATTGATCAAAAAACAAAACACACATTATTCTCATATTCAAAGTATTTTGCAAGTTCTGACACTTTTCCTGGTACAATGTTGAAGACATAGGCTGAGCAGGAGATGATCTGAGGAGGAACAATATTTACGAACTATGATATTTTACAAACACCTGGCATTTATATAAACAAGGGAACTGGGATTTTTAATAAGGCAACCTCTCCACGTTTGGCATTCAAATAGAAAACATGCTTATTGTGTTTTTCTTGCACGTAAGGAATCTTGCTGAAAGTACCTGGCACCCAGACAGTATTTTTGTAAACAGAGATTTTATTCTATGGTGAATTCTAAATTAGACGCAACATATGTGCTATTGCAATATTTAATAATCCCCCTCAGTTTATTTTCACTTAAGGAGTGATATGAGGGAATTCAACTTTATGAGGTTAAGTCACCTTGAAGAACTTTGCTGTGACCGTTGTAATGTTGAGCCTAGAAGTGTGGAAGGATGAGGTGCAGTGTGGACTGCTGAGGGCAGTCTCCTCGCTGCGGCATGCCCTTCTTCAACCCTCTATCCCACCCTCCACCCTCCACAGAAGCCTTGGAGCTTCCAACAAAATGTTAATATTTTCCTTCTAAATGCTGACTTTTGTTTTCTGGGAGGCCTAATATAAAATGGCTTCTACTCCTAACTCTGTTGAGTAGAGGAGGTGGAAAACTATTTTGTTTGAGGTCAAAAGGATCACCAAAGAAAATCACCTTTGGAAAATGTGATTTTTCTACTATTACAAGCAAAGATGCCTCCTCACTCCCCAGAATCATAGAAAATTCAGGTACACACTTATAGATGAGAGCTGGATCACAGGACTTTGGTTTCTTCTAATCTTTATTTAAAATCAGGATATTGGGGGTGCCTGGGTGGCTCAGTTGGTTAAGCGTCTGCCTTCAGCTCGGGTCATGATCCCAGGGTCCTGGGATTGAGCTCCATGTCAGGTCCCTGCTCGGCAGGGAGCCTGCTTCTCCCTCTCCTCCCTGCTTGGACTCTCTCTCGCTATCTCTCTCTCAAATAAATAAATAAAATCTTAAAAAAATCAGGATATTAGTGTCCATTTATCAAGGACTTCTTATATGCCAGGAACTAGGTTCATCATTAACAGACTTTATTTAATCTTTACATTAACCATAAAGGCATTGTGCTATTATCTGCATTCTACTTACCGAGAAAATTTGAGACCAGAGAAGTGAAATGATCACTCAGGAACACACATAATGTATAAGGGGAAGATCTAGATCTAGATCTCGCCCCAAACCCTGCATTCTTGACCACCAGGAGGTATTGTCATGTAACGCCTGTGAGGTTGGTATCATCAGCACCTCCTTCCACATCTAAGGAAACTGAGCTTCACGAGGGTCAGCTGTCTTACCAAAAGTCACAGAGCTCCTAAGCAGCACAACCAGAATCAAACCAAGGTCTGCATTAGCCTACAGCATCTTCTTTTGACCATTATGACATATTTCCACCCAAATTAGAGTCAAAATATTTTGTAGAATTTTAAGTTTCTATTTTTCTTGTTTTTATTTCTTGTCACCTTAATAAAATCTTCAATAATTAAAAAAATCTTTTTCTTCAGTATGTACAGCAGACATGGTAGAAAGGTATATCTATCGACCTACGGAGCCTGATCTCAAACCCCACCATCACCAACTACTAACTGAACATAAACACCTGGGCAACTTGTCCTGGGGTCTCTATCTTCATTTCCTTATCTGTGAAGAGGGTGGTGGTTGTGGTAGGGGTTGCCCAGAGAGAATGCCTTCCTAGTGGATCTCTAGAGACCGTGAAATGAGATGCTGTGCCCAGTGTGCACTGGAGGCTCAGAAAATATTCTTTTTTTTTTTTCAATTTCCACTTGGTTTCTCATTCTTTCCTCACCATCTTCTCGTATGCTCCTAAATCATGGCTGCAGTTTTCATATGGTTTTGCCCCCATTCTTTAGGACCTGCTTCTTTTCCAAGCTCTAAAGTTCCCGAGAGATACACAATCCTATAGCCAGGCACACTCACTAAGACTCATCCATGGAAGTCATGGATTTTCTCTGTAGGACCCATGCATGGTGAGTTCATTTCAACATTTTTTAATCCTATGTCACTAACAACAGTAGAATCAATAAAACCCACGTGTGATGGGAAACCACAAATCTATTTACCTGTTTGAATCAGGCAGGCACCTACGCTGTTGGCTCTGTCATTAAACTTCTGGGAAAACACTTTCCACACCTGGAAATATGAACTGGAAATCTCATCATGAAAGATTTTTCTGATAAATCCCAGGCTTCACCACATTGTGATTCTCAGGAAATCTTGACCTTGCTTTGTTTTGGTCTGGACTAGAGTCAAAAGCATCTCTTAAATGAAAAATCATTTTCAGAAGGGCTAAAAATATGGGGCCATTAATTTTGATTGCCACTGGATCCTTTTCATTCTGTTCAGCTTCTTTATCCCTAGCATTTAAAAAAAAAAATCAACGTTTAATTGACTTGAGGCCACGTTGGTTGACTACAGGAAAAAAAAATTTGTATGAAATAAGAGGTTATAGTCATTGAGAGCTTAAAAAGAGTGTAGAAGCTGAAAAAGAAAAAAAAATGGCCTGGAAATTATACTTGCTCTTTTTTTTTTTTTTTAAGACAGGACTGAATACATTATCCAGGCTCTTGAGTTTAATTAAAGTCAAAGGAACATCTCAAAGACAAGTGAAAAAAACAGAGCAGGCAAGACATTGAGGTGACTGGGATAAGAAACTGTGTAGAATATCATGGACAGAAAAAAAAAACCTAAAAGCAAGAAACAGAAAGGAAAAAAGATGGGAGGGAGAGGAGGAAGAAGGTAGGAAGGGCAGGCGGAGGGTAGGAGTGGGGGAGGGGAAAGGTGGGGGAGGGGGAGGACAAGGAAGAGAGGGAAATCTGGTTTTGCCAAACCCAGTCGGATGACGTGAACTCATTTTCCATCAGCCATATTCACAGCTCTCCTTCAGGCAGGGGTACTTGCCTCAATTTCCAGATGGGTCACAGAAGCTGGATGTTACATTTCTCCTCTAAGGACATACGCTGGCAAGTGGCAGAGCCAAGACCAAACCATTGCTGATTCCAAAGCCCTTGTTCTTTCTAATCTCTCATTGCCTTGTTTTACCATGTATGCAGTTCAATTTTGAATGGTGGGGAAAGGGATTAAAAATCAGTTTATTTATTTGACAGAGAGAGACAAAGCGAGAGAAGGAACACAAGCAGGGGGAGTGGGAGAGGGAAAAGCAGAATTCCTGACAAACAGGGAGCCCAATGCTGCGTTCGATCCCAGGACCAAAAATAAGTGCAAAATGGTAAAATAAAATAAAAATATTAATTTGCTGACCGGCTACAATAAACTTCTTTAAGCTCTGCTGACGGTAAAAATATTGTCCTTCATCACAGCTCAGACATATCCCATTAATGAAATAGAAAAGGGTTGACTCATACCCAACACTTCTGAGTGGGGAAGAAAGAGGCAAGACTAGAACCCAGAGCTCAGGGTTCTCACAGCAGACTTTTCCCTCTGCACCATCAGCCTCTCTCCTGTGGCTCACGCGTGTTCCCTGGATTCCCGAGGGTACAGCTGGGAGCTTCAGAAGCCTCAACGTACAGCTGAGGCTGTCTTTATTGAAAAGGTTGATATTTTGTTCATCATGGATGTTTCGAATTCATCTTGATTTTTCCTTTAAAAAATATTGCATGAGAATATTATGATTACCGAGCTTATTAAAATGTTATCATATATAATATTAATACATTAGTCTTTATACCAACATAGTAAAAATATATAATTTTTATTATTTTTAATGGAGAAAGGGGACCACGAATATCATAACTTGGCCCCCATTAACTGATTACTTCCTACCACAATCCAACCCACCCTACTTTTCCTTCAGGACCCTGAGGCCCCACGAGAGACCAAAAGTATACCAAACTGTGTGCCTGACAGCAGTTCAGAGCCTCTCAGCCCTCAACTGTAAGACATGAGTGTACTTTAAAAGCTTTACCTCAGTGCATAATGTTTCTGAGAAATTCCATAACACACTTAAGTTCATTTTTTCCTTTCCTTACTGATGCTTACAGTCCCTCTTGCAAAACTCCTCAGCTTCTCTCCAGGGCACTCTAACCTCCAAACTTTTATCCCCGATAAATTAACCATTATAATCAAACTATCTAGCCTAAGCATTTTGAGTTGCTGTTTTATTTTTAAAAAGGGGTGGGGGAGGCATCCAACAAACCAGATGTGGCCAGCTCCAGTTTCAGTTCTTAATGTACAATAAGTTGCAGGTTTCTTATAGTTCCTCGGGGGTAAATCACAAACAAGAATTAGCACATCACCAGCCCAACTTCCTCTTCCCAGCATGTCTGTTTCAAGTTAAAGTGAACAACGACTCAAATATCAAAGGCATATTGCCCCTAAATTAGCCAATCAGCTCCAAATACAGCTGGAAACAAGAGCAGGGGATAATGTTTTTCAATCAGTGGACAACCTTTGAAAGTTTAATTATAAATGGTAACCGTTTATTTCAAGCTAAATGAATTTTGCCACTTCTATGTAGGCAATACACACTGCATGTTACCCCAGCCTAATCTCTGTCTCCGTACAGCCTACAACAGGGGGAATAAAAATGATGTAGAGCTCCATTCCCTAACATCTTTTATGTTATTGTATCATTTTTTGAAGGGAACGGCAAATACTTGCTATGTAATTGTTTGAAGAAATCAATTTTCTGAGCAGCTCTTTTACAAAGAAATTGATCTGGGTTGACCCGACAAAGCAGATCAGAATCAGTGTCCTTGGAAATGGCAATCCTGTTACTCATCAATGAGGACTGTTTTCCAGATCAGGAGAAGGAAGGGGTGGTCCATTTAAGATTGGTCTGAAGTGTTCAGGTCTGGGAAGAAACAAGTTTGTTATCTGTCTTGTCAAGGAGATGATGACCTCAATCCCAGGGGTTCACCTCTGAAGATAATTGCAATGAATCATTTCTAGGCAAGCGCCCAGAAGCTTCTGCTTGGGTACAATGCAATCTTCCTCATTCACATGCAACCCCTGCCCCCACTCCCCCACCAATTTACATGTCACTTGTCCTCAGGTAGGAAGATAGAGTGGACAGGTATGGATTTGTGTGTCCAGAACATCACCGCCTTTAGGAAACTCCTAATTCCCTACTCCATACACATGCTTCTCCCCTCATCCCTATAGGACGAAGAATGATGACTGGCCAGCCTGAGTCAAGAGCCACCCCTCAAGTGAACTTCTAAGTGGGATCCAAGGTGTTGCATGCCCATCAATCTACAGGATTTCCACGTTCTTTGGAATCGAGCCCAGAACTGGACATCTGGTAGAGAGCTAGTGAGGAAATGCATCCCAGCCCTTGAAGACAGGTAGATCTACCATTTAAGCAGCTGAGTGACCGCATGCCAACTACTTAATACTCTGAACCGTGATAATCCTATAAGTAAAATGGGAACAATATCTGCTCTGCAAGGCTTTTGTAAGGATTATAGTGACTGGAAATATTGTAGCTACTAAAAACTAGTAAATGTCAATACAGTCATATACCAAATTTTTAAGTCTCATCAGTCAGCGATGATAAAATGGAGTCATATTTGTGTTTCACTCCCAAATGACCATGATCCTGAATCCAAGTGGTGTGACCTCTGGATGGCAGATTTGCCCTTCTAAGTTTCCCCAGTTGCTGTCTCCCATACATAAACAAAATGGTCTGAGCAGGTCTCCAGAAAGGATCCTCTGTCAGGTAGTGTCCACCATGTTTTCTTCTACTTTATTGTCAGTGTCATGGACGCCCCTTGTTCTTAGGCCACCAGGGTCCAGGCCAGAGATGCTATTTCCAATATTCCCTCTGTCCTTTCTCCCAGTGGCACCGGATTCTGGAGGCAGTGAGGAAAAAGGACTCTCCCTAACTACCTGCCCCTCTGATTCATTCCTTCTTTCTTAAGACAATTCAGCAAACTCCAAAGAATCCACAGCATTCAGGAACAATCCCATCTCCATTAAGCCACACCCTCCAGAAAACACAGTCTGCCAACTGTGAACAAATAGCTCCCACCACAGAGATAGAAAACTGCTTGGAAATAATGACCACTTCTCTCCACTCCCACCAGCAACCCCCTTCCCCCAACCCCTGTCTGTGCCCCCCCAACCCCACCTCCCCATGTCTCAATAGTTTCAGAGACCTCAGGGCTCAGACTCACCAAGTCCCACATGGAATCTGAGCCAACTCTTCATTAATCAAAACACACCCCCAGTGAAGACTCTGCCCACAGCCAGTGACCACATGCTTGGAGGACAGGGGACAGATAACATACAGGTTTGCAGAGGTCAAGGGGTCTCCAGAAAAAGATGTGATTATGATTTGTTGGAGATAATATAAATCAGCCTCTTCTCCCTTCCCTTCCTCATATGTGCCATGTGATATATGGGGTTTTCTAACAATAAAGACAAATTATAATGACAACAAGGTCAAGGTGCAGCATTTATTATGAGTTATATCTCAGTTTGGATCTATAAGAACATAGAGACATTAGATCAATAAATAATGTGTGTGTATTAAATCATCATCAATAGATATTACATATAAGTATGATATGTATACAAATATATAAACAAATTACATATATGTGTTAGTATATTTTATATATATATACATATATACATACATTCCTTTTTGAAATTAAATATCAGCACTGGGTGTTATATGCAATTAATGAATCATTGAACACTACACCAAAAACTAATGATGTACTATATGCTGGCTAATTGAATTTAAATAAAAAAGGAAATTAAATATCAGACTTTAGACAAATCTAAATAATTAAACCACTATTAATGGAGTGGGGTTAAAGGTAGGTGCTGTGGGAAACCTATTTAAGTTTCATAAACCAAATGTTGGCTATAAATAGTAATATATGAATGTATCAAAGCTCTTGTATTGATCTTTCTAGTCCTTCAAAGCCAACTTTTACTTTGCAGGCACCCAAAATGTCATGCTGTGGTTAAGAAAATCTGCCCACCAGATCTCACAGCCAATTGTTTTCATGCCAGAGGTGCTATGTGATCATGTATGTAAAGGCAGGAAACTCGGGGATGCCATAAATGGCCAGTTGCCTAGGAGCAAGATTTCAATAAAAACCCTGCATGAAATGAGTCTCAACACTTGTAACAAAATGAGTTTGAAACAATCAAGAAGTGGTAGGAGGTCCATGGCTTTATGACCAGGCTAACTTCAGGAGGCAGGCAGACTGGGGACACAAGGACGATAGAGCTCGTTTTATGCAGCCCAATTCCTGCAGTCACAGATGGCTTCTCTGTATAAATGTTCTTGAAGGTTCGTCACTCTCATGGTGAGTGTCAGACAACACTATTTCACCAAACCACAGTTTTTTAATGGATCATTACTGGTTGTGCATTTTGTCTTAATTTTACTAGTCTTTCATTTCCTTGGTTGGTCAAACTAGTTCTTCTTCTCTACTTCTTGTGTTTCATCGCTATTAAGGATGGTATGACAGCGTCACCATTTCCAAGCCGTGAAATTGGATTGTGTCTGTTTCTTTAATTCCTTTAATTTAAATTTCTTTAATTCCTGAGTCATTACGGAGAGGTGGTCTCATCCAAAATGCCCGCCAGTGCTAAATGACAAAGGGAATAAGGCTCTGAGGACCGGGTCAGGCAGTCCTCAGGGTGGGGGGCGGGGGGAGATAGAGCAAGTCCAGGCAAACCGGATGTCTGTACTAACCAATTTGGCTCAGGTAAACGATTTAGTAAAACTAATTTGGTGAAACAAAGCAAAGCAAAATTTAGTTATATTTTATTTGAGGAGAAATGGCTCTTGTTGCATTTGTTGCTGTACTTAACTTTTTGTTTTGAAATAATTATAGAACCACATGTAGTTGCAAGAAACAATACAAAGAGATCCCTGTGCCCTTTATCCAGTTTCCCCAGTGGCAGTATGTTGCAGAACTATGGCGCAGTATCACGACCAGGGGATTGACAATGATACAGTCATGATGTCGGACAGCCAAAGTCCTGCGAAGATCACTCATGTTGCCTTGATCGAGCCACATCGCTTTCTCTCTGCCCCCCACCTTCCTCAACTTCTAGCAGCCACTGATCTCTCCTCCATCTCTATAATTTTGTCTTTTTAAGAATGTCCTATAAATGGGATAGCACAGTCCGCAACCTTTTGAGAGTGATGTTTTTCACTCAGCATCATTTCCTGGAGGTGCATGCAAGTGGTAGCGGGCATCAGTAATTCCTTCCTTTTGATTGCTCAGCAGTATTCCGTGGTATGGATATACCATGGTTTGTTTCATCCATTGGGACATGTAGGTTATTTCAAGTTCCAGGCTACCATGAATAGAGCTTCTAGGGACCTTTGTGTACAAGTTTTTGTGTCAATGTAAATGTTGATTTTGCTAGGATAAAAGTCCAGAAGTGCAATGCTGGGTCAATGGCAGTTGATTCTTTAGTTTAGTTTTTTTGTTTTTGTTTTTTGTTTTTTTTTTTGTTTTAAGAAACTGCCAAATTGTTTACCAGGATGGCTGCACCATTTTACATCCCCATTAGCAATATATGGGTGATCCAATTTATCTACATCCTCAGCAATATTTGGAGGTGTTACAATTTGTTATTTTACTGATAGGTGTGTAGTAATATTTCATTGATGGTTAATGTTGAATATCTTTTTTTTATTATGATGTTATGTTAATCACCATACATTACATCATTAGTTTTTGAATTAGTGTTCCATGACTCATTGTTTGTGCATAACACCCAGTGCTCCATGCAGTACGTGCCCTCTTTAATACCCATCCTGTGTTTGTGTGCCATGTGTATATCCTTTTCTAAAGAGATGTCTTTGCATACCTTTTACCCATTTTATATTTTTTTGTTTTCTGTTTGTTCTGCTTTTCATGATTTTTCCTTCATATAACTTCCTATAGGTTACTTGAACTTTTTAATTATTTTTTTAGGATGCTATTTTGGTTTATATATAGCATTTTGAGTGTATTTTAAATATAGCCTTTTAGTGGTCTCTTAAGGTTTTCATATTATATATACATATCTTATCACAATCTGTTGGTGTTAATATTTTACCAGTCTAGTGACATGTAGAAACCATACTTCCCTTACTTTCCCTGCTTACAATAAAATTTGTCTTAATATGATCTCAGTGATATGTGGAATTTGAGAAACAAGGCAAAGGATAATAGAGGGAGGGAGGGAAAAATGAAACAAGATGAAACCAGAGAGGGAGACAAACCATAAGAGACTCTTAATCTCAGGAAACAAACTGAGGGTTGCTAGAAGGGAGGTGGGTGGGAGGGATGAGGTGGCTGGGTGGTGGACATTGGGGAGCGTATGTGATATGGTGAGCACTGTGAATTGTGTAAGACAGATGAATCACAGACCTATACCCCTAAAATAATACATCATATGTTAATATAAATAAATGAATAAATGAATGAATAAATACATAAATAAATACATAAATAAAATTGTCTTATTATAACATAGTTGTTTTAAATATTTCCTGTACATATATTTAGACCCACTTTAGTGTTAGAATTTTTGCTTCTACCACCAAGCATAATTCATAAATTTACAAGGAGAAGAAATATGAATTGTATTTACCCATATTTTCACTCTTTCTGTTGTTCTTTCTTGCTTTTCCAACATTTCTCCTTTTATCATTTTCCTTCTGTTTAGAGAACTTCCTTTAATCATTCTTTTAAGGTAGACCTTCTAGTGACAAACTCTCTTACTTTTCACTCACATGAGTATTTTATGATTTCCCTTTCATTCCTTGAAGAGCATTTTTGCTCAGTATAGGACTTTCAGTTGACAATTCTTTTCTTTCAGCATTTGAAAGATGTTTTCTTACACCCCCAATGTTTCTGATCAGAAATTCACTGTCATTTGAATAGTTTTCCCCCATAAGTAAAGTGTTGTTTCTTTATCGTTGCTTTCACAATTTTTTCTTTATCTCAGTTTTCAGAAGTTTGATGTGTCTTGCTGTAAATTCCTTTGGGTTTATTCTGTTTGGGATTCTCTCAGCTTCTTGAATCTACAGGCTCATGTCTTCTGCAAAATTTGGGAGGTTATCAGTCATTATTTCTCCAAGTACTATGTTGGTCCTTCTTCTTCTCTTTCTGGAACTCTGATGTCAGGAATGTTAGATCGTTTGTTACTGTCCCACAAGTTTCTAAGGGCTTGTTTATTTGTTTTAAATCTACTTTTCTCTATTGCCCAGATTGGAAAATTTCTAGTGTTCTGTCCTCAAGTTTGCTGATTCTTTCCTCTGTACCCTTCATTTAACTATTGAAGCCATCCATTGAATTATTTTTTAAATTACAGTTATAATATTTTTTAGTTCTTTTTTATATCTTTTATTTATTTTCTGAGACTTTCTATTTCTTTCCTGAGATTTTTCATTTTATTTCGTTTTTTTTAAAGATTTTATTTATTTATTTATTAGAGAGTGAGTGAGAGAGAAACAGCATGAGAGGGGAGAGGGTCAGAGGGAGAAGCAGGCTCCCCGCTGAGCCGGGAGCCTGATGTGGGACTCGATCCCAAGACCCTGGGATCATGACCTGAGCTGAAGGCAGTCGCTTAACCAACTGAGCCACCCAGGCACCCTCATTTTATGTCTTAAAATTTATTTCAAGAATGTTTGTAATTACTTTTTGAAAGCATTTGTAACATGGCTGCTTTAAAATCTTTGTTAGAGGGGTGCCTCGGTGGCTCAGTTGGTTAAGCGACTGCCTTCGGCTCAGGTCATGATCCTGGAGTGCCAGGATCGAGTCCCGCATTGGGCTCCCTGCTCAGCAGGGAGTCTGCTTCTCCTTCTGACTCTCATGATCTCTCTCTCTATCTCATTCTCTCTCTCAAATAAGTAAAATCTTTAAAAAAATAAAATAAAATAAAATCTTTGTCAGAGAATGTTAACATCTTTGTCATCTCCATATTGGCATCTATTGATGCCAAATGAAAAAGGGCAGTTTTCAGTGCCGAGATACCAGTTGCATCCTGGGATCTAAGTGGCTCAGCCACATCCTGATTCTGGCACTATTCTTTCATTCAAACATTCTTTCCTTCATCCAGTATGTATTGAGTATCTACTTTGCACCAGCTGTATGCTAGATTCTTGAGATTCGACTTTGAAATGGCCAGAGAGTGACTGTTCTCCTGGACCTAAACATGTAGCAGTGTGCCTTTCTAAGCTCTTCTGACAACCCATTGTCACATATTAGACATCGTTTTGTCCTTTATTGTTCTCAGTTTGGGATCTTTAATATGAGGGTGAGTTAACTAGAATATTTCTTTGGGTTATGAAATCCATTGAGAATATTATAAAAAACCATGCTCCTCATAAAACTGTGCATACATGTCCAAATATATCGCACATACTCATACACACAGTTTTACATATAATTTTGTAAGATCAGAGAAGATCATTAGGAATATCTCTATTATTTTTTGTTTAAGGAAACTTTGTGTTCTATCATTATATGCTGTAAAACATTTACATATTGTTTGATACCGATAAACTATTGTGAGAATACTTACTGGAATCCAGGAGATGTTCTAAACAATTTATATAAATTTTGGGGGTGCCTGGGTAGTGGAGTCAGTTAAATGTCTGATTCAGTTTCAGCTCAGGTCATGATCTCAGGGTTGTGAAATTGAGCCCCACACTGGGCTCCATGCTCAGTCTGGAGTCTGCTTGGGATTCTCTCTCTCCCTCCCTCTGCCCCTCTCACTTGTGCTTGCTCTCTCTCTCTCTCTCTCTAAAAATAAATAAATAAATCTTTAAACAATTTATATAATTTTTTTTTACTTTATTCTCACAACAAATTTTATTAATCAAATGTAATATGTGATTAAACTGTAAAGAATGATTAAAGAGAAAATTTCTCCTATGGACATAGATGAGTCTAAAGGGAAATCTTGTGCCCTTTATAAATACAAAATTAATAAAATTCTTCAGTTGCAGCTCCCTACAGGGGTGATATAAAGATGGAACTTGGGAGAGACTAAAGTAGGTGACAGGGGACTAGCCACTTATAAAAGGAAAATATAAAAATACTTATAAGCTTCAAGCATTGTTTTAAAAAGAAATACAAGTATGAGTCTTAAAAAGTTTAGTGCTAACCACTAGAAAAATAAAAATAGAATTAGTAATTAAAAAAAAACTATCTAATGAAAAGTACAAAAAGATCTTAAAAGTAAAAATAAAAAACATTAAGTGGGGCACCTGGGTGGCTCAGTTGAGCTTCTGACTCTTGGTTTCGGTTCAGGTCATGATCTCATGGGTCAAGGGATCAAGACCCACATCGGGCTCCACACTCAGTAGGGAGTCTGTCTGAGGATTCTCTCCCTCTACCCCTCTCCCCTCTCACATGCATGCACTCTCTCTCAAATAAATAAAGCTTTAAAAAGTGTTAAGTAAAAATTATAATGTTAAATAGTAAAAATGCTTAATGTATTCAAGATTACAATAAATATAAATGGAATAAATTAAGCACACTGGTCCAAAGACAGAGACTCTTAAATTGAATTAAAATAAAAACAAAAGGACATAAGACCCAGTTATACGTGTTTGAAAAAGATAAAGTTCAGATACAAGGGCAGAGAATCGAGGAAAATAAAGGACAGGAAAAAAAATGTGCAAAATAAATAAAAATCAAAAGGAAACTTAATATATGTAAGATTTTAACAAATCATAGAGAATAAAGAGAGATCCTGCATTCGGATAAAAAAATATATAAAAATCCAGAAGCACTCGTAATCACAAGAACCAAATATATAAAGTACCAAGTGCCAGAACCAAGAGAAAGAGAGAAGTAAAATCCTATTGGAGATTTAAAATCACTGCTGTTAGAAACTGAAATACTAAATTCAATACAAATAAACTAGAATACAGAAGATGTTAATAAAATAATAAAGAAGTTATACATATAAATTTATGTAAAATTTTTCACCCAGGCATAGAATACACACTTTTTTCTAGAATAAATTGATCAGTCATGAAAAGAAATTATATACTAGAGACAAAAAGAAAGTATTGATACATTCCTAAGGCTCAATATCAGACAATGTTCTCTAACTTTGATTTAATAATTAGCTAAAAATAAAAATCCACATGTCTATAAACTAAGAAAAAACAAATAAAACAAAAAAATCTACTATCTAGTAGACCTTGAGCAAAATAGAAAACAAAAGGGGAAACTGCACAACTTTATGATAATGAAAGAAGTGCATGTCACCATCTGCTGGATGTGGTCAACACAGTTCCTAGAGTGAAATTTACAGATATGAACACATTCTGAACATAAAGAAGATTGAAAAATGAATGAGCTAAGTGGTCATCTAAAGATGGTAGAAAAAGAACAACAGAGCAAATACAAAGAAATAAGAAAGATGGTAGTATGAAGATAAATAACATACAAGAAAGGTTTTTAGAGGTGAGGTAAGGAATACATAATTCTTATCTTATACATGTTGTCCCAGACAGTTGAAAATAGGGGAAGCTGGGCAACTCATTTCATGATGCTAGTATAAATTTAACAGCTAAACCAGACAAAAAGAGTTCAAGACAAAAAAATAATACTGTAAGTCAATTTAATTTCTGAACTTAGTTTTTAAAATATAAAATATACCTATTTATTTCCAAAAGTATATTAAAATGATTTAAGAATGACTCAACATAAGAAAAACTAGCAATAGGGCGCCTGGGTGGCTCAGTTGGTTAAGCGACTGCCTTCGGCTCAGGTCATGATCCTGGAGACCCGGGATCGAGTCCCGCATCGGGCTCCCTGCTCAGCGGGGAGTCTGCTTCTCCCTCTGATCCTCCCCCTCTCATGCTCTCTGTCTCCCATTCTCTCTCTCAGATAAATAAATAAAATCTTTAATAAAAAAAAAAAAGAAAAACTAGCAATATAATTCACCTTTTTTTTAATAGACAAAAAACTGCAAGCTCACAATAGAAATAAAGGAAGCAGATGATAAAGTTTAACATCCATTTCTGGAAAAATAAAACTCTTAGAAAACTAGAAATATAGAACTTATTTTCATTTCTGAAAAAAAAAAAACTCTTAGAAAACTAGGAATAATCTGATAAAGTTTGTCTGCCAAAATCCATTGAAAACATCATTCACATAAAGAAATTTTATAAACTTTTCTTTTCTTTTTTTTTTTTTTTAGGTAAGGAACAAGACAAAACTTACTACTAAAATAACTGCTATTCCAAGTTTTTGGAAAATCAATAATATAATGAAAATAAATCACAAAAAATATGGGATTGAAAAGGACAAGATAAAATATTTATTACATAAAAATCCACAAGAATTAGGTGAAAACCATTAGAATTTGTAAGGAGTTCAGCAAGCTTGCCACAAACAAGATTAAGTACTAAAAACCAGTAACAGTAACAAGTAGTGTGCACCTACTAAAGCAAATTCCTATTAGAAAAAGTGTGATAAGAAAATAAAATTTACAATGGCAATTAAAACAATGAATCATCTGTTTGCTAATTTAATAAAGACTGTGCAGGATGTTTATGGAAAAATTTTAAGGTTTATTCTAGGACATGAAAGAAGGCTTGCATATTCTGCCCAAGGATGGGGTAATTTAACATTGAAATAATATCAATCAGTATGCCCCAAATTTAGTTGAAAATTAATGCAATTCCAATAAAAATTTCAAACAAGAATTTTATTTTTTAGATATGTATTCTAAAATATATATGGATGAATAATGGTTCATGGATGGCAAAGAACGTTTTGAAAGAGAAAGGTAGGGAGATTCTTCTTGCCAGATTTCAAGACACATTAAAAAGCAATCATAATTAAGACAATGTGGCAATGGAATAGAAGCAGGCCAGGAGACCAAGGAAGCAAATTAGAGCACCCCCATTGACTCCTGGTGCCTCTGGGAACTTGGCATATTATAAAGACAGCATCACAATCACTGGGAAAAAGGACTGGTTATTTGGTAAATAGAATGGGGAAAATAACCTCACTATGGAAAATTTAAATTGCTATCTCACACCAAATAAAAATAAGCCCCATATGGAATAAGAACTAAATGTGAAAGTGAAAAGTATAGACTTAATGAAGACAATGTAGACAATATCTTTATGACCTTGGGATAGGAGAGGATTTCTTAATGAGGCCCCCAAATATAAAGCCTAAAGAGATAAATCAATGGCTCAGTTATTAAAAAATGAAATATTTTTCCCTCAAAAGTACCCCATAGACCAAGTTCTCAGGCAGAGGCCAAGCTTACCCTTAACCTTGCCAATGTTATGAAATAATGAGAGTTAATTGAGCAATTACTATGTATCCAGGCACTGTTCCAAGTACTTTACATATGTTGAATCATTCACTCTTTCTGAGTACTGTTGTTACCCCTGCTTTACAGATGAGGAACACTGAGGTTAATTAACTTGTATAAAGTCACACAATTGTTAAAGGGAAAGGCAGGGTTTGAACCCTGATAACCTGGCCAAATCCAGTCTGTCCCCTTAATTGTGGTTACACAGTCTTTCAGGTTTTTCCTTGGTACCAAGAGAAGCGAGTCAGGGAAGAAAAAGGATCAAGGATATCCATTGCTGCAAGGCTGGTGAGGAGAGACCACTGAATTTGATACTCCAGTGACTTCTGAAAGCACTGTTTCAAGGAAGGGTGAAGGTGGGGGCCACACTAGGCTTGTGGAGTAGTGACCAGCCAGCAAGACAGTTCAACCTTTTAAACTACAGCTAGTTCTAGAAAGTTTTAGAAGAACTCATCTATCTTCTTAATACCAGTCACTTTAGTGTTTCGTGGTTTGCATTTTAAGAATATAACTTTAAAAATTTTTTTTGGATAATGCTGCTGATTATGAAAAACATGACAGCTATAAAATTCATGATCCTTACTTTCCAGAACAGACTCCCCACAAATTCAGGGTGTCTGGCGAGTTATAGCTAAAGCCTTCTAAACAAATTGGTTTTCAAACCAGCATCTCTAACTAATATTTTCCACAACACGCAACCCCATTCTTGTTTGCACTAAAGCATTGGAATGAAACCATACTCTGTTTGTTCTCCAGCTCACATTATGACCTGCTATAAAATGAATTAATATTCATAAATCTTTTTTACTGCACTAATCTCAATGTCTTAAAGTGGTGATTACCACCTGACATGGGGCAGGTCAAGGACTAAAGGAATCTTTAGACAGCCTAGGATCCTATTCCCACACGAGTGTTCAAAGAGGAAAGCAAAGAAAGGAGTTCACATGTTGAATTTGGGCATAGACATGAACACTTGGAGAAGGTTTTCCATAAGGACTCCAGATACTTTAGGGTAAAAATGTCCTGAATATTTTTTTTATTTTTATTGTTATTTATTTTTTTATTTTTGGTAGAGCATCTGGGAACATAAGCAGGAGAGCTGGGCATGAGTTATATAATGTGGAATACACCACATGGCCAACCTTTTTGAAATTTTCCAGATGGAACCTATAGTTTGGAAAGCTTAGAAACATCTTCCGTGATGTCCATGCTTTTTGTAAGTAGTTCCCTGAGGCTCTGACAGCTGAGTGGAGCATTGGCTTGGTGATCCATATCCAAAGCCACCGAGAAAAACCTCAGGCTTCAGAAGGCTACCTGAGGCGAGGTAGATCTTGAAGCCGCCCAATGGGAAACTCGGAACATACTGGAAACCAAGAACACACATACAACAGAACAGAGAACTGGGAGAAAAGTATTAGATGCTTTTGGTATGGTTTTAATTAAGAGCATAACAGGAAGTAGGATGGCTTATATTGTTGAGGATCTTCATTCTCAGTTAGGGACCCAAGTTATCAAAGGTAGAGATGGGACCAGGGGGGACACATTCATTCATATAAATATTTATTGAAGTTCTCCTGTGTCAGAAAGCACCAAGCAAGGTCCTAGGGAGAGGATCGTGAACAAAAGCACAGTTTAGAAATTAGTGGGCAAGATGGCCAAATAATGAGATGAAGGAAAGTATCCTCATGAGCTGAGATAAATGATTTTAAGAAAGCTAATAAAGTAATCTAAGAAGTTACCCAGGTCTTAGGAGTCAGGGAGAGCCTGAAGACTGAAGGAATTTACTACGTGAAGGGAGGCAGCACTAGAGCTCTCTGCCAGAGAGACCCAGGAGGAGCCTCTCTCACCAGCAGTGTCAAGCGGAAAACCGGGGTGGGGGAAATTGGGGAGCAGACAGCAGTAGCCCCCTGCTCCTTGCCCTGAGCACATTCTCCCGAAGGGACACCTGTCAACAATATGTTCGAAATACTCCATTGCCAGAAGCATTAAGACTGGTAGGACAGAGGAGGGAGCAACATGAGACCAAGTCTGTGCTGTCCAGGGCAGAGACACGAGTCGCTGGTGTCTTGTACTCACCCCCCACGAGTTGCACAGTGGGCCAGGCCATGCCACAGGCTTGCCACTCCATGACAGGAGGTCCTAGTTCGGCCCCCAGTCTGTAGCCACAACGAGCTGCCTTCCCTGAGCTGCAGACCCATCTGCCTAGTGACAGTTTCATTTGCCTGTCCCTCGTGCATTTCAAATAAAAAGGGACCCAAACTGCTATGGCCTTTCCCAGGAAACCTGCTTCTCTGCTGGTTTCCCATCCCACTGAATGTCACCACCATTGACCCATTTGGCCAGGTGGAAAACACAGCCAGAACATCCTCCTCAAAGCCTCCTGTCTGCTTCATGTCCTATAGCCAACCAATCAATAACTTTCAAATCCACCCTGGGTCTTTCTGCCCCCAACCTCTGCATGTGTTGATAACGCCATCACCTCTCATCTGGAAGAACCTAACCACCTCCAACTCCAGCTTAGACTCCCTGCTGTACCTACTGCCTGCCAACCTTTCCATGCAGTCTCCACCAAAGACCTGGAGAGGATCTTGAGTGTGTGGAGCTTCAGAGAGAGAAAGCATGACTGCCTCCATCCCCGGGGCATCTCCAGGCAGCCCTCCTGATGACCCGGGGGCCTGGGAACCCTTGAGCTGCTGTTGACAGTTGGCAGGAAGTCCGTGCAAGAGGCTGGTACTTCAGAGAGGCTATCGCCGTGTGAACGTCAATGAAGATGAGATCCAGGAAGCAAAGGCCCAGGGGGGTTGGGGAAGCTGGTGCTTTGCATGCTCTAAAGCCCGGCTCTTCTATAATTCCAGAAGGCATTTTTAAAAATAAAAAAAACAAAAGTATAATAACTGAAACACCAGGACCACTGGTATCCTGTGGCTGACACAGTCAGGGCCCACGATATGTCCTCGAGTCCCTGCTCACTCCCTTGCACACAGCTCCTAGTGCGCCTTCACTCCCAGCAGCCTGCACCTAAGCCTCACTGTGGGCAGCTGCTCTCAGCCTACTGGAGTCCACATGCCTGATCACACCCAGCCCCCACTTCCCCCTGGGATGGGTCCGTGTTGTCTCCAGAGCAGGGAATTCAGCCAAAATTATCCTCGGTGTAACTTTGCTTGATATCCTTGCTTAGTTTCCTTCCTCTCCCTCTCCCACTTTCCTCTGGCTTCTCCTGGGATTGCCTCCCAATAAATCACTTTCCCATGAATCCTGGTCTCTGGAGCTGCTTCTGGAGAACCAAGCACTCTGTACCAGGCACAGGCAAAGCACTTGCAATGTGTTGTTTTCACCAATTTTTCCAGTTCAACAACTGCATGGGTCAGTGCCATAGTGTCCCCATCTTACTAATGGTGATACACAGGATCAGAGACATTTGGTTTCCTTCAAGCAGCCAGTAGTGGGAAGAGCCACAGTTCCAACCCAAGACTGACCCAAGTCTTGGCCATTATGCTACCCCATCTGTTTACACCCCATTCCCCTCTACTCCCTGCTCCCCACCCACTTACACAAAGCAGAGTCTGAGACAGGGTGGTTCATTCTAAAGAGTGGTCCCAGGAAAGAGGTGGGAGGAGTGGGGAGGGTGCAACAGGGACAGAGGGAAAGCAAATATAAGGGTGTATGTCAGCTGGCCTCTATGGTGGGTCTTGGTCCCACCTAGCCAGACCTTTGGAGGAGCCATGTGGAACGTACCTCAGAATTGTCTGCCTAAAAGATGGAAGGGGGAAGTATTTCTCCACCACCCCTGCTGGTCGAGGGCCCCCAAAGGTGTTGAGTTTCTCCCACTCTTAGGCCTACAGAGGGTGCTTATGGGAGCTCCCCCACCACCTTGTCAGAGGAGCCCCAAGGCAGAAAATAAGAGAGGGACTCTTAGGCAAACCTGGGCTGAATGGCTGACACAGCAATGACTGGAGTAAAAGGGGGTCACGAGGATGTGAGGCAGGACATGAAGGGCTTCCAGAACATACCTCCTTTTACTGTCTAATGCAACCAATGCTTTCTAATAAGAACCCACATTTGTTTTTTTTTAGATTATTTATTTATTTATTTATTTGAGAGAGAGAATGAGAGACAGAGAGCACGAGAGGGAAGAGGGTCAGAGGGAGAAGCAGACCCCCTGCTGAGCAGGGAGCCCGATGTGGGACTCGATCCCGGGACTCCAGGATCATGACCTGAGCCGAAGGCAGTCGCTTAACCAACTGAGCCACCCAGGCGCCCAAGAACCCACATTCGTTGAGCAGACTATGTGCCTGGCACTGGACTAAACACTTTCCTTGCATCAACATGTCAATATCTTGTTGCACTCTGGCTGGGCAAGTCCTGGTGTTCCCATTTCATGGTTGTGGAAACTGAGGTCCAGAGCGGTGACATGACACCTTTGTGGCAGGCAACACTGCTGAGACAGGACTTGGCCAGTCTATCCCCAGCTCCCGCTCTTACCCACCACCCGCTGCTGCCCCACAAGGCAGCCGGTCTCACAAGCCATGGCAGCCTTCCACGGGCTGGGCAGGCCCCAGCTCCAGGCCCGGTTCTTATGCGGGGAACCCAGCCAGAAATCCAGCCAGGGACCGGATGGCGTCTTATAATTTCTCCATATCCCCCAAGCTGCCTAGCACTAAATAAATTCTTGCTGACTGATTGACTCATTCCAGCGTTGCTTCCAAGTTTCCCTGGGCCCATTCTCTAGGCAGCCTGGCCCCCTCCCTGGCCTTTTGGACTCTTCCATTTCCACCAGCTCCTGAAGCCTGAATTTGGGAGTTGAGGGAATATTGCATTTTCAGAGATATGAACTGGTAACAGAAGGGATTTGGCAGTGAGGGTGGGGGGGGTGGTGGCAAGTGGGATCATGAGTGGAGAAGGGATGGATGAGATGGGAGGGGTCTTGACATTCCTTGCTCCAGAGACTCCAAAGAAAAACGTGCATTGACCCCTCCAAGGAGATATTCCTGAAAGACCCCATAACTGAGTGGTTAAGGACAGCCTCCTCGGTTCAGATCCTCTCCAACTATCCTCTTAACCTCCCTGTGCCTCTGGACCTTCATCTATAAACTGTGACAATAATATAATGACCACCATTTTGGAGGGTTGTTGCTTGGGTTAAAATGAGTTAATACAGCGCCTGGCTAGCAATAAGTGCTCAACAAGGGTTAACTGTCATAGTTTCTGTTCTTATGTAGCCAGGGTTTATAACCCTGCAAGGTTGATTTGCCACTCTCCTTCCTTTGATGAGCAAACAATCTCAGAGAAGGCAAATGTTGTGTACAAGTACTAGAGTTTACATTCAAAGGCAGCTCTGATTGGCTCTAAAGTCCATGGTCTCCTGCTCTATCAGCATTTTAATCATTTAATCATAATCATTTTAATCATTTAATCATTTAATCGATCAATGTTGGTTACCATTCCAGTATTCATGAGCACTATCTGTCATTATTGCCCAGCATGCTTTGCAAATATCCACCAGGGGCAAGTTTCTCGAGGCACAGGAAAAGAAGCAGTGGGCAAGAGAGGAGAAACCCCATGCTCAAAGAATGGCAGGATGCCTAAGTCTCAGCTCAGCCTCAGAGGGGACTCAGTTGAAATAAGCTCAAGTATTAGGGGGATTACAACCAGTTCAGATGCTCCAGAATAGTCATTTCATAAACCTGCAGGACTTGGTATTGGTTTTTAAGATCTCATTCATAACAGTAAAATTGTTTAGGTTTGGGGTCCTATCAACACATAATATTTGAGTACCCGCTCGAGGTTTAGCTGCAGGGTGTGTATGTGCAGGTCAAAAGTAGCCTGGCTAACCTAGCATCCCCATTCTCTAGATGGCAATGGACCAGAGAAATCGCATTTGGCAACGATAGGAGGGCATTGTGATGAAGCGTCAAGGACTGCAGTCATGAGAAGCCTACGAGTACCTGCACCTATAATACCATTATGACCCCATGCCTGCTCCTATTCCAACTGCTCACGTTCACAGGACACCCACTGTTTTCCAAGTGTGTAACTCACTTTACCTTCCAAACAATCCTATAAAGGAGGGAACTGTCCCCATTTTACAGATCAGGAAACCACGGTGCACAGAATGGGTAACTTTCCTATGACCACCCGGCCCTTGAGTGGTGCTGTCACCCCCAAGAAATTGGACTCCACTTTCTGTGCTCTCAACCACTACCTTCCACTCTATTACCCAGACAGACTGTGAACATGGGCCTCCCTGTGGTCCCCAGCAGCAAAATGCGGATCACACACAGGGAGAGGGTCCTTAGGTGGGGTTTATAAAACTAGAGCAAGAAAGGACAAGTTACCTAAGGAAATGATATGGGATTCAATTCTTCCTATCACACACTTGGGTCTTCTATTTATGTGAACCTTTGTGACCGTTACAAAAATCCAGCAACATGGGAATTGTCCATGTTGATGGAAGTGGAAATTGAACCTTAGTAAGGCCAGATGGCTTGGCCAGAACCACCCAGTTACGCATATGGTGTTAGCCAGGAATACATTTCTCGATCTCCGATTTCAAGGCTACTTGCATGCTACTAGAACTACTTAGAGGCCCTGAAGGAAGGTTTATTTATTTATCCCACCTGGTTGAAATGCAGGTTTTATTATCATTCAGGTATAATGAGGCCAGTAGATCTGGAGACAACTGTCATTGAGAAGATCATTTGTGACAGCTCCTGAGAGGAGGGCACATGCCCCACCATGCCGGGCCTGACAGGAGGGGACATGACCCACCATGCCGGGCCACTGGGGGACAGGCCATGGTCAGTTAGGGGGCAGAGGAGGGACAGGGGAAATGTGGCCAAGAACTTTTATTGGTGTTCTCAAGGGAAGGAATGGGCAAAGTAGGGTAAGCAGGCTACCCAGGTTTTGGATTGGCTAATTTGAATCATTTTGGTGGCCTCTGAAGCATGAGGACTGTCCCTGGTTATCTGGTACCTGGCCCTGGGGTGATCAGGGCAGGAAGATAGTGGCCCCAGTGTGAGAGGTGGTTGAGGTTTGGGCTTCAGATGGGTGGGTTTGCATGTGAAAGGCATGTGCCCTGGTGAGTTGTTTGTTCTAAAAATTAGCTAATCCTGGGAAGGGCAGACCCTTCCAGGGTCAACAAAGTGCCAAGATATCAAAGCATCAAAATAAAAAGACATACTTAATTAATACAACACCCTAGAAGAGAGGAGACGTAGGGGTTTGCTCATAGGAAGAAACGGAGCAGACAGGACACAATAAGGATGAACGGGTGGATGGATGGATGGATGGACCGAGAGCTAGTCAGATGGACCAACAGATCTGTAAGGTTTATTCTCCCTGCTGACCATAGGACTAGTCTAACATGTATGGTCATTTCCATGGAAACTTCCCTATTGCAAGATGAGGGGTAAAGCACAGTCACAAAGCTGCATTCATGGGACCTCTGGATAGACATTTCTTCCACTGCTTCAAAACGAGGACCCTGCTAAATGATGTGGAGGGAGAGCTGTGGGCGTGCAGCTGGCCATCTGGGATTCCACATTGGTCGTTATTCCCCATAACTCTGCCGCCCAGACATCAGAGCCCAGCCAGTTACAAACATGAAGTCAGCTCCCTTCCAAAATCAATAAGAAGCTTGTGACTGGGCTATCTGCATTGACTCCGAGAGAAGAATAAGGATGCAAAGCTAGGAAACCAAAACTAGGGAATAAAAATCTCTGAAAGGGTGCTTTCATTGGTTTGTTGGCAAGAAACACATTCAAGGAAACCAGGTTGGTTCTCAATTCCCTTTTTAATAAATTAAAAATAGCTTCTTCTGATACTTGGACACATGGGTCCCGAACGGCTCGGATAATTCATGAGCTCAGATGGAGAACGCCATATTTCTCCCTCGGTGAGTTGGACCCATCTCACAATGACCTCCAGGCTCAGAAGGACGCTGGCAAGAGGGCTGTATGTGAGCCCCGTCCCACCAGATTCAGGGCTGGACTCTCCCTGAACCTCTGTGACGGGCACTTTTTCCTGTGGACTATTTCTAGGAGAAACTCATCCCGGAGACTAGCTATTAATTAGAGGAGATTTATTTATCCTATAGGTTTGATAATCAATCATCAGATTTCAGCACTTCTTTTGTGGGATTCCATGTCATCACTTGCTACAGTATATATTATTATTCGTTATATAAGTTTGTTAACGGTGTATTTATTTGAGGGACTCTCCTTCTAAATAAAGGGGCCTTATAAAGTTTTTTTTTTAAATAAAAGGTTTATTTTTACATCAGCTATTTGCTTTCCTAGGCGAAACCTCCATCGAAGGCTCCGAGCGGCATGCAAACTGAATTCCGGCGCTTCGGACGGGGATGGGACTGTTGGAAGGGTAATAAAAGCAGCTGCACCAGAACCCTCGGCAGATTTGGCTCTTTTCAGCCCTGTCAGTCACTTTCCCCCTGAGAAGGGAATAAGAAGCCTGTTAGAGATTAGGAATGGTAATGTAAAAAGTTTCTACCTACTGCATAAAATTCTTTCAAATTAATACAAGCATTAAATTGTCAATGATTTTTCACAGAAAAGCAGATATTAAAGTGCTCGTGCCCGCTGGTGTGGGTATAAAGTTTTGTCAACATTTTTGGCACATAGGTGCTGAGCCTGGGGGATCACAAAAATGTTTTTAACCAAATTTTGTTGTTTCAGTTGCTTTTTTTACACTCGTGTGTTGTAACTCAAACACAGATTCTTTTCCCCAAAACGAAATTTGGCAGGCCATTAGTCCATAATGTGGTCTAATGCCTGTGGGTATTTTTTCAACATGTAAATGGCCAAGATATTTAGATTTTTGAGGTTGAAACACTGCGCACGCACTCTTAACAACTTCTTTTTCAGCTGTATTTCGTATGCATATTTATGGCACATGTGTATTATGTGGCATGCCGATAGACTGGAGATTAGTTGGGAAAATATACAAATGCCTCTTCACAGGGGGGAATGTCTCAGAGAGCAGGAATTGATATGTTCCCCTCATTTTTTACTGGGGAGCAAGGGGTAGAAGTGAGGCAAAGCCTGGTTCCAAGGGCTCACGCCTGGAGGGAGGAGACTCCAGGCCATTTCCCCTCCTCCATTGGGCTAGGAGACACAGAACAGGACAGCCATGCCCTAGCCTGCTAACCAGCTCCACAGTGCAGTAATAGCCAAAGGGAGAGGGTGAGCATCCAGACCTCATGTTGCCAGCTCCCGTCTCTCGCCTCATTGCCCTAACCAGCACCAATGCCCTGTGGACACTAATCCTGGGCCCTTCCCAACACTGAAGGATCCACAGACAGAATCCAAAGCAAATACCTTTGCGTATAAAGAAAACACACTGTAGCGTAATCCACTGTCCAGATAATTGAAAACTAACAGTTATTACCTCATTTGAAAGTAATTTTAACAATTAACTTAGGAAAGTATTTTGTAATTTTTTGCTAGCCTTACACAAACTAAAAAATTTTCATGTAATCAATTAAATCTGGCAGGATCGCATCAGGCACTCATTAGGCTGGGCTGCTTGAAATTCATGTACAATTTCTTCCTTATGCTGATCTGCAGGAGCTTTTAAACTTGCGCTGGGATGCTGGCAACATCCCCCAAACATCTCAGACACATTGTCTCTCTGAACCTGAACTTTTTTAATGGTGGTTAAACATGTTGTCTGCTTTAGTTTCCTGTCTATCTTCATCATGAGCCAGCACCTGTTTCCAATAAATTATACGCCGAACTGTATCAGCAACACCTTGGCAACAGCCGCCGCCCCTAAAAGCCGAGTGCCCTTGAGGACAATACACCTGTGAACACATAGAGTGTTTATTTAGCTGAAAGCCAAAACTCTAAGTTACATAAAGCAATTATCTAAAGCCTAATGTATGCCCATTATTAACACAAAATAACCCTGTTCTTAAAAACCAATAAAAATCTATTTAAAGGATTTTTCCAAATCCCACTGAAATTTGTACTCAGCTAGAGACCTAGTCTTAGCCTGGGACTTAAAATTCTAATGGTGGGCAAGAGAGAGGTTCGTATGTGAGTTATAATATAATAGATTCTTAGCTCATGCCTGGAATTTGGGGCGTGCGCATGCATGGGTCGTACAGGCGAAGCTTTAGACTATTGAGCAAGGACATGCTTATTTAAAATAATCTTTGTTACCTGTCACTTTAAAAAAAAAATTGACTATGGTCTAGAGGTTTAAAAAAAGGAATGGATTGTTTCAGTTCATATTTAAACGTAAGAATAGTTCATCCCAGGATACCTTTCTTTATTTGTACAGCCCACCTTTACCTTATGGTTCATTACCTAATAGCATTACCCTTAGGTAATGGTTGTTTAGCAATATACTAATGAAAATGGAACCGGTGTCCGGTAGAGAGCTTCAAACTTCCATCCTGCTGAATGAAATACATGAATAGTGAAAATTCCAGCAAAATACAGTTCTCTATTGCACACAGTTTCGTTTCTCGAATGTCTGACCTGTATCCCTTTCAAGAAATGGAATCACATATTATACATTGCTGAGCGATAAATGAGAATAGGGCATAGCTATTGTCTCTCCCATCTCGAAGTCTCATGAAATCTGAGTGATCTTTTGCTTAGCTCGTAATACGTTAATCCCTGCCTGATACTTCCTGTTGACATTTAACTGATGGACCTACAGTTACTGAGGTGCAAATGTGTTTTAGCACTTTTGTTTGGCTGAATGCAAACGCTATGGAAGTACCTCTAATGAGTATTACAGCTTCCAGCTTGGGCCTGTCACTGTCGGTTCACATTCAGTACAGGAGTGAGCAGACGCCTGAAGCCTCTGAATTGGACGCAGCAGAAGAAAGCCTAGGAGCGGTCTGTGCCTTATGACAAAGTCCACACCACACCGGGCTGGCCATGCTTTCCTGAAGCCGGCCACGTGACAACAGCTTAGGCTGCCGCAGATGGAGGGTGACTGGGAACTCGGCGCTCCTGGCCATGCCTGCTCTTCTCTCCCCTTCGCAGACTGCTGGTGCTCTCACTTAGTTGGCAACTGTGTACTGAGCACCTGCTCCGGACCGAAAGCAGGGGACACCAAGATGAACGAGACAGATGGTTTGTTCCTTCTTGCTGGGTGGCAGCACCCACTTCCTCTGTGCGTTTGCAGCATCGATGATGAGAGACCAAGGTTCTAACTGTGATTCTGTCACCGTGGGCAGAGCTGGTCTGGAGCAAGAAACTCGCGCCCTTGTAAAACATGCAAAACAATTCCTGTGGCATCTACATCAGAGAATCGACAGGAAACTCAAAATAAACAACTAATGCACATGATATCCTGCAAATTTCAAGCTCTGAGTCCTTTTGGGGGCCCTTTGGTTTTAAGCTGTACTAGCATTGAGGTTCTTCCTTTCTTTTTTTTTTTATTTATTCATGAGAGTCAGAGAGAGAGAGAGAGAGAGAGGCAGAGGCAGAGGGAGAAGCAGGCTCCCCGCCTAGCAGGGAGCCCAATGCAGGGCTCGATCCCAGGACCCTGGGATCATGACCTGAGCCAAAGGCAGACGCTTAACCATCTGAGCCACCCAGGCGCCTGAGGTTATTTCTTTAGGTGACTTAGCTTGTTGTAAGTTTGAAGACTCAACATGAAACTCACAAAATATAGCCACAACAGTGGTTTCATTATCAAAACTCCAGCAAGCATTCCAGCCAGACTAACTCCCCACTGGATTCACTTAATGTGTAAGGAGATTTTTCAGCCAGACTTCACTGGGAAATACACACACACACACACACACACACACATATATATATATAATGAAAAATGAAGAAAATTAGGAAAAATGTGTTTTCCTGTTCTAACAGTATAGAAATAGTATAGCATTATGCTAATTCAAGTCTCTCTATATATAGATATAAGACTTCCTTCTTTGATGGATTTTCTTGATTAGGGGCCCTCACATACAATTTACACATAAATGTGAAAGGCATCCAGTTTGCATTCCAGGCCAGGAGAAACCCAAGAATGGATGTTAAAAGGAGAGCTCATTCTTATCCTTCTGGAGAATTTATCTTCATAAAAGGTCAGCAAATTTAGAGCATGCTTTGCTAATTTACCACGTGTACGGGAAATAAGTCATGAGCACAAGTTTGCACAGAAGATAAGAGT
Source organism: Leptonychotes weddellii (assembly GCF_054177405.1). Lineage (NCBI taxonomy): Eukaryota > Metazoa > Chordata > Mammalia > Carnivora > Phocidae > Leptonychotes > Leptonychotes weddellii. Next base: position 19,808,904 of record NC_138369.1, read on the forward strand.
TGCTGTGTTTTACAGAAATGTATCCTTTTGAATATCGAAAGGATAGTTCAAAAAACATTTTAAAATCCTATTGGTTTCTCTGCCTGCTTGTCAGATTTCCCATTGGTGATGAAACCCTGCCAAGTACAGATTTAGTGCTAGTCATGAAACCAGACCTGGGCTTGTGGTTACCTGATAATAACTGTGATAATAAATTCATCCATTAATTTCTTTCCTGTTTCCCTACGTGGGTAACATTAAACCAAGATGTTATGCTATTGGATGGAAAGAATCATTTTCATTCATTCTCTCTGGAAGCTTTTTCTGTTAGGCTGCTGGTTCCCAAAGACCAGCTGTCCTTCCAGTGCCATGGGAAGAGGATGCAAAGATTGGAAATCACACAGCCCGGGACCTGGGACTCTCAAAGGCTGTTAGACAAAGTGACAGGCTCTTTGGAGATGGCCAAGTGCATTAAAACTGGATTCATAACGAAGATAATAAATTCAGTAGCCTGTATGTGAATAACCAGGCAAAACTTGCCCAAACCATCCCACAGATAAATGGAGTGGAGGCTAGCAAGTGAACTTTGTAGGTTTTTTGCTGTTGTTGTTGTTGTTGTGTTATTGGTTTGTCTTCTTGTTTCCTTTTAGGCTAGACCCAGGTACAACGGGCAAAATTGGGATCTTTGTAACGTACTTTCTATTACTTTTGACCTGAGAGAATCTGTGCACCTTCTAGGCACCTATATCAATGGAACACGTTTTTCCTCATGAACGGATAGGCTCACAAGTGCCGTTTTATCAGATTTAAGATAGGCTTCAGATTTAATTCTGTCCCACACATGGGAAAGAGACAAGCCTAGCCTTTCTGCCTAGATGCCTTGAAACATATCAATAAATCAATAAAGATTGCTTTTTTTTTTTCCTCTTTGCCCCCCACCACTTTTACCCTGAAAGCCAGGTAAAGGATGAAGAGGAACCAGAGTGATTTTTAGGTGCAGTCCTTTTGTGTGAGGGTGATTTATGGGAACACCCCAGGCTTGAGGTTCTGAAAGCCTTTTTGCTCTACACAAAGCAGAGAGGACAAACAACAGAATGATCTCGGTGTGTAAAACTATGCTTCTTTGTGTGGGATTTGGGTTAAGCCCATTTTGAACTGCCGGTTCATTGTTTAAAAATGCACACCTGCACAGAACCAGTTGTGGTCAAGAAGTTTATTAGCAGAAGAATGTTCATCAGTTCCTGGAAATCCTATATAAAGAACCGTCATGGTTTTCGTTAAGAATGAGATTCCCCATGAGTTACCAAAATCCATTCACACATCCTGCCTTAGCTAAGAGGAAGTTTGGAGGAGAAATGACTCCAGGATGGGAAAAGGATCCAGGAAAAACCTAGAAAAACAGGCAAATATAGTCAGGCTCACACCTTACTCTGAACTTAGTATCAATATAGTGTGGGGACATGAGAAGATGTGGAATGTTCTCCCCAAGTGTTACAACTGGATCTCCTAGGTAAAAGGAGATAATAGCTGGGAAATGGTTTTCACAACTGAGAAATACCTGATAAATATAAAACTGGGCATCCTGAATGACACTGAGCCCTCATACTTTTTCAAAGCTTTATGGGTAGAAATGGGGGAAAAAAAAAATTTTTTTAAAGCTTCCAGGTGGATCCTTGTGATTCTAGAGATAGCAGTCTCAAATTTATCTTTGTTTGTGGGGCAGTTGCCAACAGAGAGCACAAACGGTTGTTGAAAGGGCATTTTGGTTCTGCATAAAGAAACTGAGACCCTTTTCTAAGGTGGATATTTGTACATAACAGGGCTCTGCATAATAGGTAAAACCTTCCTTAAGGATGGAGACAGACATGCAGATTATGCTTACTTTTAGGGGAAGATCTTGTGGTTGGTTTGTGTGATATAGGTTTTAGTGGAATGGGGGCCCAGGGCAAAGGTGCCTGCTGGAGGTCTCCCAACAGGTGAAAAAAGGTGGCCCCTTCAGCACGGTGGCTTATAGGAGGTCAGCAAGGGAGGTGCTGTGGGAAGTCTGTGGAGGGGTTCTGCTGTGGGCATTTAATCTCCTTCTGTTTTCCAAAGGCTTTAGTAATCTCTTGTTTAATCAATGGTCTGGTCTCTGGGGGAATGAAGATGGCACGGGGTCCACATGTGGGGTCCGGCAGCAGGTGGGACAGGACAGATATTGGGCAAAGCAGGTTGCCACATGAGAGAGCGAAATTGGGACTGTGGGAGACATGCGTCTCCTAGGCAGAACCTGAAGAAAGATGACAAGTCCTAAGAATAAGTAGGATCCTTCTAATTTCAGTGTTGAAGGGAAAGGGGATCCCGGAATGCTAGCGATTTGAGGCAGGGAGTCAGGCGGTCATTCCAGGCACAAACTGAAGGCAGATGTCCTGGGAGCTCACCCCTGGTGTTACGGCTTCCTACGTGTACGTCTGTGGGCAGTTGCAAACCATCTCTCCGCACTAGGTTCTTCATCTGTTACCATGGAGATAACAAAAGCACCCATCTCAGGGAGTTTAAATGAGGCTCCAAGGACATAATGTATGTTAAACAGGCAAAGTACTTGTCATAGTGTTTGGGATAATCTCAACGTTCAATAAATGAGAACTTGTATTATTTTATACCTTGCACTTAAATCTTTATCACTGCAGCAAAAATAGGCATGACTGTGGAATCTGAGAAAGACACGGAGGGGTGTGTGCCATGGATGAGGGTCTCCCAACCCCACATGCAATACCTGACGCATAGTAGATACTCAATAAATTTTTCCCAAGTGACGAATCACGTAGACTGGGTCTGTCAGTTTATGGTGATTTGGGACTCAGCTCTACTTACCAAGTAGTTTTTCCACCGCTTTCTAAAATACTTGATAGAAGTAATAAGGTTATCCCATTGGGCTTGTTATGCCAAGAAACACAGACAAGCAGACAATCTGGAATACAGAATATGATTGAGTCAATTCTAGATTGTCACTATGCACTCATCCTCACCATGTACGCTGATCTGCGATCTTGCCTAGAACTCCTACGGAAACTGCCCAGGTTTGGCCCGTGTATGTCAGAGGAGATCTCTCAGGGTGGGGATAAGGAATAATTAGTAATGGCAGTTGTTACATAGGTCTGGGGGAGCTGGTCTCTTTGCCAGACTCCATATGAACACTGTGGAGTGACAAGGTCGAGGGAAAGATGTAGAGACATGAGCAGTAAACAGGCAAGGGGCCACCATACTCTCTCCACTTTGTCCCCAGCCAGGGGCGTGGGACTGGGAGCTGGAAGCAAAGCAGGGGTGACAGGTCATTCAATATCATAAAGAGGGGAAGGAAGGAAGAAAGGAAGGGATGGGAAGGGGAAGTAAGAGGAACTTACCTTTACAAAGTCAAGTGCAAAATACCATGTGCTCAAGAAATAATTGCTACCCAAGTTGTGACAGAATCACATAAGCAATAATCATGTAGTTCATTATCACATTAAGCCATGAAGCCTCATAAGAATAGACTGGATAATGAGACAGGAAAAGCAATTATGGAATAGAGGCTGTTCTCCCTTACCATGGGCCCCTGGATATAAGAAATACAGAACTCCAGCAGGGTATAAAGGGAACAGTCCCAGATCCCTCCAAAGGGTAGGAGGACACTAGGAAATGCAAAGTGGGATGTCCACTCTAAAGGAACTTGACAAGGCTTGATTTCTTAGGATGGGGTTTGGAGTAAGTCCTTGATGACCTTCAAGGAATGTCTGGATTTTGACATGTAGACTCGGGTCTGGTCAGGATCACTGTAGTTCCCAGTTACAGTTACGGTGTGGATTTAAATTGCATCTCTGACCACACATGCTAACTCCACAATCTCCAAATGCATAGAATTGATAATTAAGGGAAGGGAGCTAAATTTTTGAGTATCTTTTGTGTGCTAGGCACTGTGCTAGATATATCTCATTTAATTGTTCAGTAGCACTCGGCTGTAGATCTTATTTTACACACCTGGAAACTGAGGTCAGAGAGGGTCTTGCTGAGAGTCTTGCAGCTCGGGGGTAGTGAAGCTGGGATTATGGACTGGCTCTGTCTGCTTTTTCCTCCATAGAAAAGAGTCAGAAACTGGCTGGGAGAAGCTGTCAAAAATGAAGTGGTGAGCATGTGTTGTGATTAAGCTCTGAACAAAATTATCCAATTATGTTGGGTACTTTTTTTTTTCCAGATTGAAAGCACACACTTTCTGCATGAACTTTGAAAATACGCATTTCCTATGGTGTAGACATTCTACTTTACATCTCAGGATTTACTGTACAGTATTTACCATATGGAAACATTTACCAATGAGCACAGAGAAGTACACTCAAGGATGATCAGTACAGGGTGCCTGGGTGGCTCAGTCAGTTAAGCATCTGCCTTCAGCTCAGGTCATCATCCCAGGGTCCTGGGATCGAGCCCCACATCGGGCTCCTTGCTTGGCAGGGAGTCTGCTTCTCCCTCTCCCCCTGCCCCTCCTCCACTTGTGCTCTCTTGCTCGCTCTCTCAATAAATAAATAAAATTTAAAAAAAAAAAAAGCATGGTCACTGCAGTATTTCTGTATGAGCAAAAACACATCAAACCAACCAGACAAGCAAAAAATCTGAAAGGTCTGTTGATGACAGAACTGAGAGGAGACATTTTTCAAAGCAATAATGAGAATAAAACCAATTTTGTAGATACCGGTTTGGGTAGCTTCATCATGCCTCAGTTGTGTTGTTATGTGATTTTTAAAAAAGTTATTAAGGAGCAATTGACAAATATAATTGTATATATTTAAAGTGTACAGTGTGATGATTTGATATACATGTATGTTATAGAGTGATTACCAAGATAATTTATACATCCACCACCTCACATAGTTAACATGGGTAACTTTGTTTTTGGGTTTTGTTTTTTGTGTTTTTTTTGGTGAGAATGCTTAAGATCTACTATCAACTTTCAAGTATATGATACTCTGTTATTAATTATAGTCACCATGCTGTACATTAAATCCTCAGAACTTATTCTTCTTATAACTGAAAATTTGTGCCTTTTGATCGACATCACTTCATAAGCCCCTCTTCCCAACCCTTGGCAACTATCCTTCTATGAAAATGGTTTCTATGAAATGGCTTTTTTTTTTTTTTAAGGTTCTACATATAAGTAATACCTTACAGTTTTGCCTTTCTCCTTCTGGTTTATTTCACTGGCGTAATGCCCTCCGGATTCATCCATGTTATTGCAAATGACAGCATTTCCTCCATTTTATGGCTGAATAATATTCTATTACATATATATTCTATTATAATTATATGTATTATATAATAGAATATATATATGATATATTCATATATTTTTTTATCCATTCATCAACTAATTTGTTTCTATATTTCCATATCTTGGGTATTGTGAAAAATGCTGCAGTGAACATGGGTGGGCAGATATGATATATGGTTATTTAACAATTAATTTCTTTGTTAAATATTTGCATTGTTCCAACCTTTCATCATGATGTACAGTGTTGTGATACCTTTATATACATATACAGTTGCTGCTTTCAGGATTATTTCCTTAGGTTCCCCCCCCAGAAATTAACAGGGATTCTTAAATAGGTATTTTTTTAACTTTCTAAATATCCTTTTATTTTTATTTTTTTGATCGAGGTATAATTGCCATATGACACTGTATTAGTTTCAGACATGCAATAGAATAATTCGATATTTGTATATATTGTGAAATGGTCATCCACAATAAGTCTAGTTAACATCCATCACCATACATAGTTATAAAAAACAAGTTTTTTTCTTGTGTTGAGGACTTTTAAGATTATTCTCTTTGCAACTTTTAAATATGCCACACAGTGTTATTAACTATCAGTTACCATGCTGTACCTTACATCCCCAGGATTTATTTATTTTATAACTGAAAGTTTATACCTTTTGACCCTCTTCACCTACTTCCTTATGATAGATTCCCAGAAGTTCATAGGGATTCTTAAATTAGTATTTTATTAGAGGACAAAATATGCTACACTAGCATAAAACAAACAAAGATTAGTCCTAAAAGTTAATTAATTTAATTAATTAACTCAGTCTTCAATAATAAAAAGCATGGCAAAACATTAACCTAGTTTACTTTTTTATGCTAGCTTTAGAAATATTTCTTTAAGTACATTTGTAGTATTCTGTAAATAAATGCACAAAATTTTGAAAGGTAAGTAAAAACACACAACTCATGGACCACAATGTTTACCTCTGCAGAAGGGGTAGGATTGGAGATGGTCATCAAGAGAACTATAACTTTCTCCAGAATATTTAAATATTTTACAAAGAGAATACGTTGAATTGCTATATTCTTATGAAATTTAAAATATTCCTTCCTTTATGTAGAAGTCTTGAAAAAATGGGATAAATTTTATTCCCTCGAGTCCATAAGCATGGAAATAACATATATCCTTAAGGTGATATACATAATTTACAGAGGACTTTCTGCTCCCTGATTAATTTAGTTATCACAGAAGCCCTGTAAGCCAGGCATTATTGTATTTTAATCAGTAAAGCAGATACACACATTGGACAGTATGTGTTAAATCCTCAAAGTTCCTCCAGGGCTGATAGTTGAGAAAATGACCCTGTTTGTGTTCCCTAAGATGTCCTCCCTGCTCTGTTACCATAAAGCTCATTCGTTCTCTCTCTTCCTCTCTTACCCCCTTCACCTCCCCTCCCCTCTCCCTTGCTAGCTTTGAGGAGTTAAGAGGCCATATTGGGGAAGCCCATGTGGCAATGAACTGTGGGCAGCCTCTAGGAGCTGATGACATCCTTGGCTGACAGCCAGCAAGAAGCCCTCGGTCCAACAATAGCAAGGAACTGAATTTTGCCAACAAGGTAAGTGAGTTTAGAAGCAAGTTCTCACGCAGATGAAACCACAGCCCCAGCCAAAACTTTGAAGTCTGATGAGGCTCTAAGCCGAGGATCCAGCCAAGCCACGCCTAAACTCCTAACACACAGAAGCTGTGAGATAATAAATGTATCGTTTGAAGCCATTAAGTTTGTGGTAATATCATTACATAACATTTGAAAATGAACACTTGTTCGGTTGAAGGAATTCAAAATTTGAAGCCCATCTTTGGGAGCAGATTATGTAGAAGAAATGATAAAATTGGAATACCCACCATCATATTGCTCACGCTGGGGATGAAGGTCAAGGTAAGTCACACACCAGCCCCAGTAAAGCAGCCCTGACCTTTCTGAACCAGGATTCTTTTGTTTTTGCTCTACGGAAGTGCTGACATTCAGCTGTTTCTGCACGTGTGAAAGGATCTTACACAGAGGACTCATGGCTTAGAGCATGCACGTGGTGCTTGTACAGCAAAAATAATGTTGGTTCACAAGACCTACGTATATAGGATTTTACTAGAGCAGAGAGGCCTTGGAAAAACCTTCCAACCCAGAAAGCTTGCATTTTCTTTTCAAAGAAATACCAACCAAGCTTAATTTAAATCAATACAGAAGGTAAAGGACGGAAAAAGGGGGGAAAATTACCTAAGCACAAGATAACCACAAAGAAAGTGGTAGGCAACATATATGAACCTGGGGTGGGGAGTGAAAATTCAAGTAAAATATAAGTGTAACTAATTGTTTCACCCCCAGAAATGTGGCTGATTTCCCTCCCTATTAGAAGGAGGTCCTCGCTGAGTGCCTTTTAATTGAAAGGAAAGCATACACCTTGTCCACGTCACACTCGCTGGATGACTAAAGGTTGCTGCTCTCTTTCCAGCACCTGGAATTGGGCTTGCTGAACTGGAAGGGGAAAAAAAAAAAAAGGAAAAATATTAGCAACCTTGTTTAAAGGAAAATCTGTAAGAGAAAATGGGAACAGCTTACAATGATCCAAAAGGGAGACATCCAGGCAAAGAGGAAACATTAATGTAGGCTAAAAACACTTCTGTCTGGGAAGAAAATGAAAAATTCCCCTAATGGGTGATTCAAAAGCAATAATAAGCCTAGTAAAAGCTGAATACACACCTATTAAATTAAACAACAAGAATACTGCAAATGATTAGTGAGCATATTGAGTCACCATTGTGTGCTAAACTTTTATCCATTTAGCAAATATTGGCATGCACTAACTCTTTTCTATCTCACCACAACCCTACGAGGTCAACAGGGTTGTTAATCTCCATTTTACAGACAAGGAAGCTGAAGGAGGTTCTGTAACTTGCCCACCTCGCACGGTTTGAGAGTAGAACTGGGTTTTGAATTCAGGGTTCTCTGATCCGAGTTTTCGCAGGCACTATAGAGATAGTTGAAAGGAAGAGCAGGGCACAAAGTTAAGAAAGGCCCACGTGCAGGTGGGAGGAAAGACAACGCGTTATTCCTGGGGGTTTTAAGGAGCCCAGTGATTGCAGAAAGATGCCCCCTGAGAGATGGGTAGAACCATGGCAACAAAGGCACCAAAGACACGAGTGTGAGAAATGCTCTCAGGATAAAACATAAGAATAGTGGAAAATTAACCCCCTGTTCTTTCATTTTATTTTATTTTATTTTTCATTTTTTTTTTAAGATTTTATTTATTTATTTGAGAGAGAGAATGAGAGAGAGAGAGCACATGAGAGGGGGGAGGGTCAGAGGGAGAAGCAGACCCCCTGCTGAGCAAGGAGCCCGATATGGGACTCGATCCCGGGACTCCAGGATCATGACCTGAGCCGAAGGCAGTCGCCTAACCAACTGAGCCACCCAGGTGCCCCTGTTCTTTCATTTTAAAACCACTTTCCCAACCACCACGCTGACATTGGAGTGAATGAAAGAGAATGCCTGCATCAGAATTACCTGGGAAGGCTGTTGGAGTCTAGCTCCCTGGACAGCCCCTGAGAATAATTTTAATAAGCCGCCATTGACTGGGGGACACTCGAAAGCTAGAGAAATAGTCTGTGCCAGGATGTAACTAGGCGAATGCTACTCATGGGGTAATCATGGCCATAGTCACTGGATATCTTTAGGTAATATTGACAAGAAGGTTAGCTCCCCAGGGAACCCAAATCATAGATTCACCTGGTCCAAAGCCAGGCATGGGTATGGCATGGGTAAAATTGTAAAAAAAAAAAAAAAAAATCATGAATAAAGTGATCTCTCTCATCCCTTCACTCTATCCTAAACAAACAAGTATATGAATGAATGAAAGAATGAGACGTGGTATGGGCTGAAAACATGTGCCCCTGGTCTGGTCTCCCTGATGAAGCTGGAATGAGTGGCGGCGAGCACAGCACCCAAGTTGCTGATCCTCCACAGCTGGACCATAGCTAGATTCAGGGGCATGTCCCAGTGCCAAGCCAAAGGGAAGTCTGGATGGACAGTCAATTTGAGAAACACCTGAAAGATGTCTGAAATTTGAGAGCTTCTATAACAAAAAATGTTCTATGGGGTTTTTTTTTTTTCTTTTTTTTTTTTTAATCTCTACATGTTGGGTGTGTTTTTTATTCAAATTACTCTGCATAGAGCATGACTTATGGTACTCATGAGAGCGTTGCCTGCCATCTCTTCTCGCCAGATAAAAGCTGTGGAACATTGGATTTCACCTTCTCTAGTTTAAAATTTTTTTTCCAGCTTTATTGAGATATCATAGACATATAACATTGTGTAAGCTTAAGATACACAGTGTGTTGGTCTGATACACTTACACAATGCAAAATTACCACCATCCTGCTAGTTAACACCTCGATCATGTCACATAATTACCATTTCTTTTTGGTGTGGAGAACCTTTCATATCTACTCTCTTCACAAGTTTCAAGTATATAATACATTATTGCAAACTATAATCATAATGCACTGCATTAGACCCCCAGAACTTATGCAGCTTCTAAATGGAAGTTTGCCCCCTCACCTTCTTTAATTTCATACTCCTTGGTGAAAGGGGGAAAAGCAGACTGGAGATGAAGCAGAGAGATGGTTCCTTAAGGAGTCTAACAGACCTTTCCTCTCTACCATTTCTGTAGGAAGGTTTTATTCCAGCATCTGTATTTTATCCCAGCATCTCACAAATCTCTCTTAACACAGACCACTGCCTGAATCCCTGTAGGCTTTGTACTTCCAAAGGCATCCCTGAGGTGTGTTTACTGCTATTATTCTCGCCAACACACACGAAACGGAGAAGATACTTCTAAAAATAAAGTGGCTCCTCCTTTCGCTACCTGTCTCCAAAATCGGGTCCTGAAACAGAGCCAGGAATACCCTTCGTAGCAATTCCCTTGCTGCCAGGAGATTTGTTTTCAAAGCACCTGACAAGCCACATCTGATTCATCATCAAAACGGACTTGTCAGGGGAATAAACAAGTGTCAGAACTTCCCAAGAAATTGAGTGATGAAAAGGCCTTTAACGATGAACAAATTAAATTCAGTTCTCATGCCAGCAACAGAGAGAAAGTGAAGAGGCGCAGAAGACGAGCACAGGTATGATTTTAGATAAGGCTGGAGATGAGCTGGACTGTTAATGAGAAGCAGATACGGAGGGCTCTCCCAGACAGCAGACCCCTAGGAGGAGGGCTGAGCTGGGAACGTCTTGCTGAAAGGAGAGGTACTTTGGGGCTGACAATTAGTTAACTTTTTATGAAAATATCTTATCCATGGGCATCTACTGGAGACTCATCTTTGCACCTGCTTTTGCCACTGGCATCCTTGAGTCTCTTCTCATGGTCTCCTGTCCCAGGGCAGACATGTGCACACTGTGATTTCCTTGCCTTGTTCCTACCTCTGCATTCCTCTCTAGTGTTGTCAGATCAAATGAACATGCTCTAGGTGACCGCTCAATACTTCAGGCTTCAGGCTGCTCAAAGCCAGGATGTTAGATGAGCTGTAGCAGGTTAATGGTGTGATGGTTTCCATTAAATTCTGAATCTTGCCCTGTAGGGATGAAGCTGAAAAATGCATAAATTATTTAATGTAAGGGCTTTGCTGATGACTGATAAAATCAAATTAGCTGCTTTGGGCTAAGGATGAATTTGAAACAGAGTTTCCTTCTTTGAAGAGACAGTGACAAATCTATTTGATAGGTCTGCATGTCAAGTTTCTTTGGTAGAAATTTTAACAGAATCCTTTGTTAGGCAAAGTGAATGAGACTG
>NC_138369.1:19820501-19846866 GCF_054177405.1 Leptonychotes weddellii
TTGGGAGGGTATGTGCTATGGTGAGCGCTGTGAATTGTGTAAGACTATTGAATCACAGACCTGTACCTCTGTAACAAATAATACATTATATGGTAAAAAAAAAAAAAAAAAAAGAAAAAGAAAAAAGAAGATAGTAGGAAGGGAGAAATGAAGGGGGGGAAATCAGAGGGGGAGACAAACCATGAGAGAGTATGGACTCTGAGAAACAAACTGAGGGTTCTAGAGGGGAGGGGGTGGGGGGATGGGTTAGCCTGGTGATGGGTATTAAAGAGGGCACATACTGAATGGAGCACTGGGTGTTATATGCAAACAATGAATCATGGAACACTAAATCAAAAACTAATGATGTAATATATGGTGATTAACAAAACATAATAAAATAAAATTTAAAAAAACTGGCAACGATTCATTTCATACTTATGGATACTTTTAAAAAAATTTGCTAATTTGCTAGATGAAAATACTATCTCATTGCTCTTTGAATTAATTGACTAATGAAATTTATTACTTTTAGGCTTTCAAGTTACTGTCAAAAACATTAGGTAGAGCATGAAGAGTTTCGCTCTGTTCTACTTCTTCCTGGCTGCATGATTTCCTAATTCTCTGAATAATTATGACTGGTGTAACCAAGAGTACATCTATTGAAGTAAAATTACGTCACTTTTTTGCAACCTGAATAGTTCCCTGGTCACATAGGTTTTAATCCTAATCTGATTTCTTGTTTAAATAAACAAGCTACAGGAGCTAAAATTAATAACAATTGCAAAAACATACATCTAATTTTACTTGTCTCTCTTCATGAATATTTTTTAATGTTCTAATTTATAATCCATGCTATTCCTTTAAAAATGACCCTGATTCTTTTATTCTTCTATTCTTTGTTACTTATTTTTCTATTCTTTTTTACTTATATTTTGGATAGTGGAAAGCTTCTTTGTCTCTCCATTCATACTCTCCATCAAAAGCTGCATCCCATATCCCAGAGCCCTTAGGGCTTGCCTCTTACATCATATCCCCTTCCCTCCTGACCCTCATGTCTTGATTTCTTCTACCCCTACTGCAAATTTGGTATCAGAAAAGTCTAGAATCATGTTGCCAAAGAATGAACTTTGATGGAATGATAAGACACACATGCACATTGACATATCATTTCTCCACACTGGCTTTCTAAACTCTACTGGGTTGTAATATGTAACTAAAGTTTTGCCACACATCATCTGTGTTTGTACAAGAGTCCCATTTCAAACTGAGTTAACACTTGTTGATGTCCAAGAACATAAAAATTTTAAAAGTCATTATTAAGTGCTCACTACACCCAAGGTGTTGTACTATATGCTCAAGAAACAGGGAAATTTACAGAGATATAGAGTATCTTTGTAAAGAATTTCCTGCTCTCTATGTGCCTTCAGTTGGAAAGATGAAAATTAGAAACAAGGGAAGAAAAACGCTATCTACCAAAATAAAATGTAATAATGATGCAATTCAAGAGAAATGCTTTAGAAAGGTCATAGCCACTAGACTAGTCCAATATGACTATAAGACATATTCCCCCATCCCCTTTCTTCCAACAAAACACATTCATCCCAGATTGAAAGATATGGCAGCAGGGTCTCTCTCCATCTTCCAATTTTTTGGTAAAGTCCAGTCCAGAGAAGGCGGCCTCAAATTTTGGATTTTCCAAATGCGGTTTTGTTGAAGTTAATAGAGGTGTTACAAAGGCCTAAAATAGAAGAGTGCCATTTGCATCCCTTGTTTATTGTAGGTCTACTAGGTGTCATTCACTGGGTATATCTTTGTGGACATATCAGAAATGGTTCTTGCTTCCCTACAGTTTTCAGAAGGTATATATCATGAACTGTCCCCAATTTTGGCTCTAGTCGACTTTGTTTTCCACTTCCCTGATCTTTCTTATTCGTGTTTTTGGTTTTTTTCCCCCCAGCATTGTATGTTTTTTTGTAAGATGCCATAAATTCCTAACACAAAACTGGATATAAACAACAAAAGGATGTTTCTAGTTAATCACGTGCCAGCATTTCTTGCCTTGTACTTGATTAGCTACTCGAGGACAGGGGTTCTCTCTCCCTCATTAGAATATGGTATTTATTTTTGCAGTTGTCTTAATACTCAGCATTGTATGCAATAAATTTCTCAGTAAATGTCTGTATATATAATTTATCCCACTGAAATAGTTTCTCTGAGCACTGTCTTTGATTCAAATAACAGTTCTCCCTCTGTTCTGCAATCACTCAGGCAAGAGGTGCTGAAATCTCCAAAAGCAAGCATTTGCACGGGAAATGTCAGGCTTAAGAAGATCTGCCAGATCATGAATAGATAAGAGTCACCCCAACTAGCTGGCTTAACTTTCAAGGAACAAACAGATGGTCAATAGTTCATTATAATCACTGAAAACTGAGATGAAAATGGTCTCACTCAAAAAAGGAATTTCTCAGCTTCTAGCTGAAGTTCAGGATCAAGCTGAATGAAACTGGGCTGTTGAAGAAGTAAACTGGATGATTATACCTTGCCTGGTCTCCACTAGACATCCAAAGGGAAGAGAATTAGAAATGAAAATCTTGGGGCACCTGGCTGGCTCAGTCGGTGAAGCATCTGCCTTCTGCTCAGGTCATGATTCCAGGGTCCTGAGATTGAGCCTCACATCGGGCTCCCTGCTCAGTGGGGAATCTGCTTCCCCTCTCCTTCTGCAGCTCTCCCCTGCTTGTGTGTGCTCTCTCTCTCTCTGTCAAATAAATAAATAAAATCTAAAAAAAGAAAGAAAGAAAGAAAGAAGTGAAAACTTTTCGCTTTTCTTTGGAAACAATCCTTCCCTGGTTTGACTTTGTAGGGAGTACTAATTAAGCAATGTCCAATGAAAAACGCAGGTGGCTGACCCAAGGCTTGATCAACATAGCATCCACTCAGTTTTATTCAGTGAGCATCTCCCTGTCTGTTCTGTGCAAGACACTGCCCCAGGCAAGATGCGAAAGTGAGGGAGATAGAAGAATGTGGGGGAGGCAAAAATGAACAAACACATGAAAGACATGAATTCTGGCCCCAGAAATTGGGGAGAAGCTCATGGAGAAGGCTTGGGGTGGGGGGAGTATGTCAGAGAGCCAGAAATGGAAGGATGGGTATTATTCCAGGAGGAGGAAACCTTAAGCACAAAGGCATGATGATGGAAATTGTGCTCTGTAGTTGGTAAGGTGGGTTGGATGGCTGGAACATTGGGGCGATGTCACATTACCAAAATATCAAAATATTTGGAAATCCCTGGGTGACTGAATTATATGCTCCAGTTCCACATAGATGTTTGGAGTCCTGGACAGCCTGACCCAGGCCAGGGAACTCTATCTCATGCATGTTGTGTGGGTACTGGGGGGACCTCATGGAAGTCCATCCTTTCCCACTCCCACCCTCCACCCCCAGCTATGCCAGGACTATTTCCACAGACCTCCTGGGAAGCCCAAAACTAATACTGTTACCTCATTCATATGGATGAGTGGTTCTTTTTTTTCTATGTCAAAAATTTCACTTTATTAATATTAGCACTTCAGATTCAAGATGATCTTTTCAAGGCATAGTTTCTACTATATGAGTGATTCTTAAATACATTCAGTGAAATCCTAAGGTTCCTTTGGAAATAACTCAGGGTTTCCCTGGAATGCAGATGGAAATACAACAAAATGGGGAGGAAATAGGAGCAAACACTCACCCCATTTCAAAGAGAGAAGATCTGCATTGGTCCATTTTATATTTTATATATTAGCCCTCTGCATATGACTTCATTCGAAAAAAAAAAAAGGATTTCATATCATGAAAACAAACAACAGCAATAAAATACTTTCATAACCTAATATTCAGAAAACAGTGCAAACCTGTGGGAGTGGGAAGGACATGAAAGAAGGATGTAGACATACAGATATCAATATTAATGACTGGAATAACTGCTTTTGTAAAATATTAGGAATTGATTTGAACTTGCTTGGGGGAGGCAGTCTCAAATCTACAGCTAAGTGTAACTTTGAATGACTTTTACCTTTCTGAAAAAAAAAAAAAAAAAAAGGAAGAATCCAGTGCATGGAGGGAAGATATATTTCTCTTGGCTTGGGCAAGCCGTAAATAGGCAAACTTCAGTAATAATACCTATACTTATTGCGAATTAACTCTATGGCCAGGCACTGTGCTAAGCATCTTTATGACCATTTATAGCTAGTCTTTACGAAAAATCAAAAGGTCTTCATTGTTTTAATCTGTATTTATTTTAAATAAGGAAACAAGGTTCAGAAAGTTATGTAACATCCCCTAAATCACACAGTTAATAATAATTAATAAGAGGAGTAATTCATAACAATAGGAACAGCTGATAGACAGTATACAAGATGTTTCCACTTCCTCCAAGTTCAATTTCAAGGGCAAACACTGGCTATGGGACCCAATAGGGTTATATTGGAACATTCCATAGGAAGAAATTCATCCATCTGCCACAGCTACTGCAACCTTCGGATCTTTCACTTTATGACTCTTTCTTATCTCTTGTCTCCTTTCCCCTCATGAACTATAATATAGTTTTTTTAGGCAATGAGATGGATGAGATATACCAAGCATTTACATGTAAAATATATGATTTATGGGGTTGTAATTATGTCTTATCAAAATTTTTATCAAACTACTATCAAAATTTTCTCTTACTTTATGACAGTAGCCCTCAAAGCTTCAAATAAATATATTAAAATTTTTATCTTAAAAAAAGATTTCTATTACCAATCAAATATTGCATTCCAGATTACTTCAGGCCAGTGTCTCTTGAGTTCTTTCCTACCCCTCATCTCGGGAGCACCTAGGTGGCTCAGTCGTTAAGCGTCTGCCTTCGGCTCAGGTCATGATCCCAGGGTCCTGGGATCGAGGCCCACACTGGGCTCCTTGCTCTGTGGAAGCTTGCTTCTCCATCTCCCACTCCCCCTGCTTGTGTTCCCTCTCTTGCTGTGTCTCTTTCTGTCAAATAAATAAATAAAATCTTTAAAAAAATTTTTTAAAAAAGTCCCACCCCTCATCTCTCAGCCTCAGTAACTCATTGTTAAAACAGAAATAGGCCCCTCTTGAAGAACTGGTGTCACAGTTAAAGATAATGGCCATAAAATGTCTCCTCTAGGGCCTGGTCTGTGGTAGGTATTTTGTGCTGTAATGTTGGTAATAGTTGTAATGTACGTGCCTTTCTCCTCTACTTGATTATAAAGCCCCAAATGGAGTAGGTGTTCTGTTTCATTGATAATTATTTCACTGCTTTGTGAGTTTGTTATTTTACAGTTACCATAAGCTTGACAATCTATGGTTTTTAAGTCCACAGCACTTGCATGCCTGAGAATTGGGAAGGAGGAGGCATGGGGCCTGCCCAGGGCAGACACCTCTTACAATTCCAAAAAGTGGTAGCCAAAGGAAAGCAGATAAGAAGGTGAAGCAAAAGAGGAGTCAAGGTGGGGAGGTGGGGTGGGGAAGAAAGGACAAGCACCCAAGAAGCTAAAGGGAAGAATAGAGCAAATGGGGGCTTTTCATTCTTTACTGTCAATGGCAAAATGCCTCCTCATCTGAATGGTTCTTGTACTTTGTGTCCAGCAGAGTCTTCCCTCCTCTCATCCCATGACTCTCCCACTCAGGGTCTTTGCAGGCAACTCTTTTCCAGCCCGCCCCCCCACCCCCCACTGCCCCAGGCTGAGTCGAGCTCCCCTTATGTGAATTCTGCATTCTGCCAAGCTTTCTTCTGCCCACTAGGCTGGATCTGTGCAGAAGTCCTGTCTGTGTTTGCTGAACTGGACTGCTAGAAGGTCTTGCATCTCTCACAGATCCAGGATATAAAGGAAAGAGTATACTCCTCCTGGAGATGACCTCACATCATCCAAGTTCTATGCAGCAGACACCCAAGCATACCTGGTGAAATATGTCTTGGTGACATCTCTGTCATTGTTCCGAATGGCCATAGGTGAATGTTAAAAAGCCTTCTTTTGCAAGCCATGTTGTGCAGTGGTTTAGTCAGAGCAGAACCGAAGCATCCATCTCAGAGGTGGTTGTGGAGAGCACCAAGTCACCGTATGAAAGTCACCTTCTAGCTCAGAGGGCCTTTGTCCACCTGGTCTGCTAGGCCAACAATTGTCTGCAAGTTGGTAAGAGTGAAGCCTCAGCAATATGGAGCTGTCCTGCACTAGAATCCCTCCCTGTGTGGTACTTGCATATCAAAAGGCAGTGAAGGGGGAGAGTAGCTGAGCACTGTTAGTTAGTGAAGCTGCCATGCTCCTCATTCCTCCTACCTACAGCCCTCCATGCCCCCAGAGTAGGGACCGCTCAGACTACGGTCCCCATGACTGCACCGATCTCAAGCGCTTTATGTTGTAAAGACACAGGCTTGCCAGCAAGTCTTGGCAATAGCGAAACAGTTAGGAGAACTAGGGCAGAGGATGTGAAGAACATGGCCTACACCTGCTTTGTACGTGGAGAAGAAGCTTATGATCCAGGGCTTGCAGATCTGAGAGCACAGCTCCAGAGATGTGATTTCAAAGATCCAGGGGCCATCTGACCACATAGGGGATTGAGTACAAAGGGTCTTTGAGCTGATAACTGTCAAGTTCTCTTTCAGAGAAAAGTCTTTAGGAATAACTTCCCCAGAGATGCCCTTTATATCAGGAAATCTGTCTAGAGTCGGCTCTCTTAACTGCCTGATAAAGCTTTGTCATGGGGGCTGTCCTGTGCATTGTAGGCTGTTTGGAAGCATCCCCAGCTTCTACCCACTACATGCCAGTGACAGCACCCTCCTCCTCCCAGTGATGACAATCGAGGTTGTCTTCAGACATCACCAAATGTTCCATGGGGAGCAAAAATGTCCTCAGTTGAGAACCACCAGTCTAGAGAGTGGTAACTCTCATGTCCAGCTATAAAATGAAACCTAGCGCTGAAATCTCACTCAAAATACAGTCTGAGCAACCCTGATGACACCCCATCTAGCTGTTTGTTCAAGACGTCAAGTTGGTTGCATTTTTCCCTAAGCCTAGTGCCAGCTCACCAAGTCATTCTAAACTATCCCAACTCATTGAATGCAATGGACCCAATGTCTCCCTGGGGGCGATGTTGACATACATGACAATGGCTTCTCCAGGGCCATTCATTAAACCAACAGATTTTTATCAATCAATATGCCAGGTTATAGAGTTCTGGAAAGATCCATCTGAAGCTTCTTATGAAGTAAAGTCGCTTTCCTGTCTCAAAGGAAAGAAAACCCAGGTATTTTTTAAGCTGCCAACAATCAGCTCCTCCGTACTATTTCTGGATAATGTGGTCACTTATTATCCTTGGGCTCAATCACCCTTCTGCCTGTTCAGGCTTTACTTTCTCATCTCTGTGTTAACATGAACACAACATGATGCTTTGCAGTTATCACAGTTGACAGCCTTTCTCTAGATAGCAGGGTCCAGAAAGCCAGAAGCAAGGGCAAACTGTTGATTGAATGCCTACTGTCTGTCAGATATTTTTCCATGCATTTCACATACACTAGCAACAACTCGGACCAAAAGTTAACGTTAGACAACTTCACAGATGAGGAAACTGTACTCATGAGACATATGAGAAAAATCCATGCAAACTGAGGTTGCCACCCGGGATGGCAAAGAAAGGATCTCCCTAGTTAAGAGAGGTCCACAGAAACAAAATACTTAGCACACCTACAATTGAGGCTGATAGTGTATGACCAAAACCATGGCCCTTTGCCCTGAAAATTACTCTCTCGTGCTGTGTCACCCCAGCCCTTTATGTGTATGTCTGCTGTGCCCTTCACATGGACTGCCTTACCTTATCAGGACCTCTCTCGGTGTTTTTCTTCTCCATCAGTCAAGGGCAGTCCTTGAGGATCCGGCCCTGCGTGTCTGGTTCTGTGTGCTGCATGGACACCTGGTACTAGAGCCAGGTGCTGACTGACTCTTCTGTTCATCCTATTCATTGTGATTTCCCCACTGGTGATGTTTGACTTGCAGCTCAGCTACCATCCTCACTAGGGCGAGTCCCTCAGCCACTCCCTCCAAATTAGTCATCCAGTGTCCTGGGGAGAAATATTCCAGAATACACAGGCTTGATCATTATTTCTTCATTCGGGGACAGTATTACTCCCAATAAGGGTTTCATCCTAACACGCTCTTCAAGCACAGAGTCTGTTTGTGTGACTGGGAATCGGAGGCTCCTCACACAGTCCTCAAGAGAAGGATGATAAATAAAGTGACGGACAGAAGACAGAATGCTCACACCTGGCCCAGGCCCTGGTCCGGTTAATATCCTGCCTCGTCTTTCACACCACGCTCTGTACTCCCTGCAGAGACATGAAACAGCATCTGAAGGAAAATACCGTGGGTCAAATAAAACAGCATGGATAAAAAGGCCTCCTGTGTGTAGACCCATTCTTCTCTGGGCCTTGGCCATAAATCCAAATAAGAGCACCTGCATCTTTCCAATGCAAAAAGAAGTTGTGAAGGTCATGAATAAACTTAAAGAGTTTTGACCTCGGGAGGCACTTGCTACTTGTATTATTGTCTTACTCACATAGTCAACAGTTATTTTTCAGTAGATGCTATTCTAGGGGCATAGTGCTCGGTGGGCACTAAGGAGGACACATGAGTTAACAAGACTTTGACCCTGCTCCTGAGGGGCTTGCGACGAAGCCCCTCAAAGCAGGGTTACTGTGGGTTGTTGGTGACCCTTTGTGATGAATAAGAAGGAAAAAAGGAGAGCAAGCATTTAAAAGCTTGTATAGCATATAATGTTATGTTTGTTAAATCTAATAACAAAAATTCAAATTTTCATTCTGTCTTATTTTTCATTCATCTCTACAAATTCCATACTTGCTGCATTTTATAAAGGTAAGGGTATTCAGAGGACTGTAACTAAAAAACAACTTGTCCTTAATCATTGACAGTTTGAGCAACACTGGTCAAACATACACACGATTAAAATAAAAGGCAGATAAAAATAAATGCCCTAAAAAGCTGAAATAGTTCAATGGTACACAGGAGGAGGAGGAAAATTCTGGAAAAGATGGGTGCAAAGGTACAAGAATCCTAGAAATTACACAACCTCGCTCTCCAGGCCGAACAAAAATAATCAAAAGAAAGAAAAATATCGAAGAAATTATTATTGACACTAATAGTAGAAATGGTCGTAATGTGACAGTTTAAATATCCAGAAATATCATTTAGGTAGGAAACTATTGGCACCATACGCAAAGAAGATTCTGAATATCAATCAAAGTTTCCTTCAGGAAGGAATGAAGAGATCTGGTTGAAAACAAGCAAGGGAATTCTCAAAAGTATCCACCAGTGTCTCAGCCTGAAGAAGGATAGGGACTGAACACTGAAGGAGACTCCCTGAGAGCAAGTTCCTCAATGTACTTTCTAGAGCCGCCTTTCTTCACCCCACTCCACAGGGGTGGAGCTGGAGGAGCAGATAAACTTAGTAACAGCTTCCGCTAGCCTGGCAGATGGCAGAAGCCAAGTAAGTAACAACATTGCAGCAGCAAGGGCTTCAACCAACGCCCACGGAACAAGTTGTATTAAAAGGAGGAAAATGCCTGTCACCACACCAAATCAGCCGCTGGCTAGCTGCAGGCTTTCTCTGAAACTCAGACTCTCTAAAGGAGCTTGCTCACACCACAGAGGGGAACAACTGAAATTTGAATGATACCCAGTCCTTAGGATGGAGCCCCCTCCCTCTTGAGAGAGGTGGTGTCTGGCGCAGGCATTTCAACCAAACTAGCGGTTGACCAGACTGAGGCAAAGTTACCAACAGCAGTTGCCTTGCTTGAGAAATGGACAGAACGTCAACATCTAGCCCCAATCTCTAGTTGTAGGAGAAGAGTTACACATTTCAGGTAAACGTTACTTTCCTGGCTGACAGGCAGATTACCCACCTTTTTTAAATTATTATTATGTTATGTTAATCACCATACATTACATGATTACCCACCTTTTAAAAAATGAATGACGAAAAAAAAATAAAAAGAAAAGAATGAAAAAAAAAAAAAAGAAAAGAAACATTGGCATGTTTCCTACATGAAAATTCTGCCCCCGGAAGACAAGGGCTGGAGGATGAAGAGTGAGAGAGGAAAGACAGAGAGGGGGAAGAGGGAGAGAAGAGGTTTTATTTTAGAAGAATTTCAGTTGGAAAAAAAAAAAGCAATTGTACCGAATTCTCAAATAAATTTTAAAGCACGTGGGTGAAATAAATGGCCACAATGTGGTAAGTAAATACAAAGATATAATGAATAGGGGTTTAGCAAAACTTAGGAAAGAAACAGAGAAAAAGTAATGCTTTTATAGGACATAAAACCACATCCAAAGCAAGGAGCAGAATCACTGCCACAGGAAATGGGGCTTGGAAAACACACGAAATGTAGCAAATAATGGCAAATAAATGCAAAATGTTAAAAGGAGGGATGGCAGCTATAGAGGGAAAGACAACATATGTACACACATATATTCTGTATATTAAGAAATATCATAACAATTTAATATATGCATATATTTCTATCCCCGACAAATGAATAATTGGTGATTGTATTAGAATAAAGCAAATATTCACGTGAGGAAGAACTGCGTGCATGCGCTGAAAGGGTTGACAGATCCCGGAAAAATTGGACACAGGTCAGACAATGCTGAGAAAAAAAACTCAGTAAAATGCTTGTACTTCAGTGATGGAGAGAATTCTATAAGGATCTCTGCAGAATAGGCAGGTTGTTTAAGAGATGAAAAGAGACCAGGCAGATGTCCCAGAGAATGAGACACCAGGAAATAATTGATAGCAGTAGGTCAAGACCATGGGCTTTGAAGCAGACCCATCTGGCTTGTGCATTCCTTTGCTGTGCCACCTTGCCCTTGTACCAGTTACTTGAACTTGCAGGTTCTCAGTTTCCTCATTTGTATGCAAGGATGTATAAGAAAATCTGCCACTGCATATTTTTCTAAATTCAGAGAGGTCATGAAGAGACAAGCCCTCTATCAAAATATAGAAGCCAAAGAAACATTGTCAGTGTATCAGAATACTCACAATAAGAGCTGCTGGAGATACGAGGAGAAGCCTCAAGAAACTTAAGATGGAGGGCAACTTTATACACATCTCTAGTCCCCAACAGGTCAAGTAGGAAAAAAATTGACTAGCAGGAGTGTATTTAAATGGTGTAATCAGTTAAATAAATATCTGCTTTATGTCCCCCAACCAAGAATTTATATTAGTAAACTCAGGCAGCAGGTACAAAACTGTTCCAAATTACTTTTTAAAAAATTCCAAAAAGTAAAAAATAATACAGGCTGCACTCTTGAATCACACACAACAAAACACAAAATATGTGAAAGAACAAATCCTACCAACAACAAACCCCCTGCCCAGCAAATGAAAAATAAAAGTAAAAACATCTCCACAGCATCTCTAATGTTAGAGGGAACATCAAAACCACAAATGCAAAACATATGGACAACAGAATGAGAACGTTTCACCCCAAATTAGGTAGGAAATGGCAAAAGCTAATCAGGTAAAGATCCCTCCTCACACACATTTGTTATTAAAACAAAAGTGTAGAAACAGCAAGATGAGCATTTCCTCAAAAATTGAGAGCAAACACTATAAAAAATAATTAAGGAAGCATAGGGAGGGATTCATAAAGATAAAAATAGAGAATTGGTATAGTAGAAAATGCAATAAGTGATCCTTTGAAAGCCCAGTAAAACAAATAAACCAGTGGATAGTTTAATCAGCAACCAAAAGAGGGACAGACTGCTCAAAACTCAAAGCTAAGAATGGGAAATAGAAAAGAAACATAATTTAGACTATTAAGAACCAGTAAGGACATGAAAAGATGTTCATGATCACAAATAATCACAATACAAATCAAACTAGCATTGAGATGACATTTTTAGCCATGAGATTGACAAAGATATGTCACTATTCAAGTTCGGGGGTGGGATGGAGGACAATGAGCCTGTTTTTTTAACTTGATGAGGGTGAAAATCCGTACACATCTTCTGGAGGGAAGTTTGGTAATATGCACCAGACTTTTGGGGTAATATGCCCGTAGCCTTTGACTAAATATCTTCCCTCACAGGGATATGTTTTAAGAAGATAATCAGACACACACATGCCCACATGTGGCACAAACAGCAAAACTTAATATTTAATATCCAATAAAACGTGTGCCTTTTAAAAATTATGTTGTAGATTTGCACTTATTGACTTGGAAAGATGTCTACAATATGTGAAGCAAAAAAAAAAGAATCATGTAAATGTGAAATTATAAATTCAAAAACAAATACTTAGAATACCTGATATGTGCCAGACATCTATCCAGGCATCATGAGGAGAAGCAATAAATAAGACAGAGAAAGTTCCTGCCCTCATAGACATTGGAATAAAAGCCTAAGCCAGCACCATCATGTAACACGTGTCTGAGAAAAATAGTCACCATCTATGAACAGTAGTTATCTGTATATAGTAGGATTTGGGGTAATTTTCTATTTTCTTCTTCATTTCTCTGTATTGTTTGATAGTTTTTTTTAAGATTTATTTATTTATTTGAGAGAGAGAGAGAGCACAAGTGGATGGAGGGGCAGACAGAGAGAATATCCAACAGACTCCACGCTGAGCCCGGAGCCCCACATGGGACTCGATCGCACAACCCATGAGATCATGACCTGAGCCAAAATCAAGAGTTAGGCACTCAACCGACCGAGGAACCCATGTGCCCCTTGTCTGATAATTCTATAATGCACATATCCAATTATTTTCAGCAGGAACAAGATTTGTTTTCTGAGAGGTACAGAAATCACTTGTGGTTGAGAGCACGGTAGACTTGGTATTTGAGCAGTGTTGGAAAATAAGGGTAGAATTTGCATTTATTGAGACTTCAGTGGTTATTTCCCATTATGAACAATATATTATCATTGTTTATCAAATTTAAAATGAGAACAATATGCCAGCCCATTAGGAACATACAGTGACTCTCACACAAGATTTGGGGTCTGGATTGAGCAAATCTAGGCTTTTGAATCTCCCTCATCCAAAGATGAATGCAAAAATCAATTGGCTACAGCCCTTTGAGGCCTTAAATAATCAAAGTTTCTCCAGGCAAGGTGAAAGAGCCAAAGGCTAACTCCTGTGGGGCTCCAGGTGGAGGCAAGTCCACTGCAAAAAGTAGCAATTTCTCAGATTTCTGTAACCTCTCTTCCTTTGGAGAAGCAGTAAAATATTTGAAAAAGAAAAGAATGTATGCTTGAAGTTCAACTTATTTTTCATGTTTGACTTTAATTTGGGGACTACAAACTTGGTATTTTGATATTGACATCTGTTTTCTGTTTTGATTATTCTTAAATGTGCCCTTCAGTGGATGTGAACTCCTCAACTTTTGGGTGACGTCTGTCATCTGAACCACAAAACTGTCTGCGGTTTCCCCAGGAGCCCATCGTGGGAATAACGGGGTTCGCTGCCTTCCCCAGTACCACATTCATTCATCTTCTTTATAAGGTTGACATTAGTGTTGGAATGTCCTGCCTGCTACTGTCTTCTGGAAGCCGTTTGATCTTCTTGGCCTGGGTCAGAGGTTTAGCTCAGGGCAGAAGATTGTCAGTGGTCCCCATGTTCTTATGTCCCTCAGAGCATCTCTGTTCTACCATTCAGCCCATCTGTCTGTTAGGATACAGCTTCTCCCATTCAATCTTCAAGTTAAAAATGAGTGGGGGGAGAGGGGAGGGCACATCTCATAGGTGCTTTGGAGTAAAACGTGAGAGAGGCTTGAGGATGCGAGTTTTGAAAATAATGAATTGTGTTTTGATGTAATAGTTCTGCCTGAATAAAAGGAACTTAAACAAGATAGAAGTTTTATTTTCAAATAGGTAAGAAATTGGAAGCTAGAGCATCTAGACAACTTGACAGAGTCATCAGACACTTTGTCCCCATTATCCCTAAGGTGGGCCCTTCTCTTCATGGAGAGGATGGCTGCTGGAGGTCTAGCCATCTCGTTAGCATTCCAGACAGCAGATTAAAGGAAAGAATAGGACCCACCTTCTCTTCCTTTTTTGGAGACATCTTACTAATCCCACACAATACTTCTGTCTAAATTCCAGTTTAGTTACTTGGCTCCTATAGATACAAGGTAAGCTAGGGGAAGCAGTTTTTTTTAACCAGGTGGTAATGAGTCAGCTAAAAATCAAGACACTTATTAATTAAAAATGGGAGAATAGAGTATTAAGAGGTAACATGTAGGGGCGCCTGGGTGGCTCAGTTGGTTAAGCGACTGCCTTCGGGTCAGGTCATGATCCTGGAGTCCCGGGATCGAGTCCCACATCGGGCTCCCTGCTCAGCAGGGGGTCTGCTTCTCCCTCTGACCTTCTTCCCGCTCGTGCTCTCTGTCTCTCATTCTCTCTCTCAAATAAATAAAATCTTTAAAAAAAAAAAAAGAGGTAACATTAGGCACATACCAGCCCAGGTAGGCATAATTGTAAGAACTGTTATGGAAATTCTTCTGAGGAAAGGGGCTGTCACTACTAAGCTTCCACCAGGTACCAATAAGGCAAGATCTGGAGAAACAGGGCAGGTCTGAAGTCTGCCTGAATTTCAAATGGAAAGATTCTGACTTTGGCTGTTGTGCCCAAAAAAGAAGTGGGGAGAAGATCAGTCACCAAGAATATGTGAAGGGGCCAGAGAACTCTGAGAGGTAGTGTAGTGAGTTTTAAGAAAGAAAAAGAAGGAAAAAGAGGAAGGGGAGGAAAGGGGAGAAAAAAATACCTCAGTGGTAAAGTAGCTAGGCGGATTTGTCGAACAGGGATGATCAATATGCAAACCCTCCTCCTTCTGCCCAAACTTACTATATTCAGAAAGCCCCTCTAGAGGGTGTGTGCTGTGGGAGGAGGGTGTAAATCTAGAAAAAGTCTTGGAAGGACCCTCAGCTGGTTCATCGTACCCCAGGGGAGACAGTGTGTACAAGATCATGTGAAGCAGAAGCAGTAGTTTCGAGACAAATGTGGGGAGAGGACAAGAGACCTGCCCCTCACCCCCACCCTGTAGTCACAAACATCTTGGGGGCTCTGAGGAACAGATGTACCGCAAGTCATAATGTGGCATTCTGAGCCAGTTCTCTCTAGAACTTTAAGGGCACTTCCATGTGGGTTAAGTTGCCATTAAACGTCGGCTTTTTTCTCCCGTCAGTCTCCCAGTGTACACGTGAAGAGCTTGGAGAAATGTTTATTTGAGCTTTAATAAAATATAAGCTTTATAATGAAGAAAAACAAAGTTAAATGCCATTCAGCTGGTTAGTGGTTCAACCAGAACCAGAACCCATGCTTTGTATGGCCTCCTTCATTTAGGAGGGAAATATGTGTCATCTCATTAACCAGAGAGATTCTGGAGTGATGTGCTCAAATGCACGACCGAGCCTAGGCTTGGCAGGCAGAGTCCCCTGATCAATTAGTAATGTCTGCACTGTGCTTTGGACATGGGGCATGAGCTGCCATGCACCAGATGTATTGTCCTCAGACCATGATGAATTGCTGGGATTTACAGCGATGCCATTAGGTATAATAAATATCATAGGCCATCAATGTTCAGACTTGCTAGGAAGAGGAATTTTAAAATTGCATAATTTTGACTGAAGTCCTGTCTAAAGTGGGGCAGAAACTCAAAAAGACACACTCTATGACTTGCAGATACCCTACTTTATCTAGTTCAATCTACACTGTGATACTTCAACTTCTTCTATAACATTCTATTAAAAATTCAGCCATCCCTGGTATTCCTCATGGAGCTAGAATAATAATAAGCCTGGCAAGAGCAAATAGCATGGGCAGAGCCTCTACTATGTGCCTCATGTTATGCTAAACACTTCATAGAGCACTGTCTTATCTAATTCTCTCAGCAACCTATGAGGCTCAAGCTCCCATTATCCTCATTTTCTAGATGAGAAAACTGACAGCAAAGGTTAAGACTCCTGCCCAAGGTCTGACAGTTTGTATGTGTTGGGTCTGTGATTCTCACTCTACTGGTAACCCACATCTCGCTGCCTCTACGAATGACCCCGGGGGGGCCCAAGTAGAGCCCCACCAATTCACACGAACAGGAAAGATTTCCCTTCCACATCTGAGTCCTTCCCAGGGACTTGATCAGTGCCTGGATGGACTCATATCCGTAGAAGCAGCTGGGAGGGTAGTGAAATGTTCATTCTCAGGCATCTTATTGACTTGGTTCCTATTAAGAAGGGATTCTCATTAGTGAAATCTGGAAGAACAAATGTTTTTCTAAAAATATTTCCTTCCCCACAGCACTCCAAGAAAGAGACCAAATGTTCTCAGGCTAGTGTTGGATTGTAGTAAGTAAGGCTTCTAAATAGACAATCACTGTACTCTCTCCCTGAGGGACAAATTAAGAATTTATTGATGTTTCCCCTCATTAGTGTTTCAGTCAATGGAATGTGATTTTGTCACTAATATTCTGGTGGGAATTTTCCAGAGTGATTAATGAAGACAAATCTACGGACCCCAATCAATGGTAGGTGACTGCTCTCAGGTCAGGAGAGGCATAAAGTCTTAGGGTGCATTTCTCATCTTCTCTAGATACAGCAGTGTGGGGACATAGAGTGTCTGTCATCTATCCCTACCACTATGCACTCATTCACTCATTCATTCCTTCTCCCTCACCCCTAATATCAAGACGTAGTGGATGTGCGAAGCCCTATTTTGGGTACCAGGGAGGCAGCAATGGATAAGCCATAAAAGATTTCTGCCCTCTCAGGGTTCATACGTTCATTGTAGGAGACATACAGACAATACACAATGACCAACATCACTAAAAATAATTTCAGATGGTGCAATGTCCACAAAGAGATAAGAAGTGACTCTCCCACCCCCAACTAGAACATTCCTTAGAATAAATTCCAATAAATCCATGCAAAGCCCATGAATTGTGAAGAGGTGAGACCAACTTCCTCTTACAAGTGGGTCGCATGCTGTAGGATTCATTATCCATGGTTTCACACTGGCTCTTTTCCACCCCTGACCCAAAAGGAAGAAAGCTTCCATCTGGCCTGGCATTTTTAAAAAATGATGCAGGCATGAAGAATGAGAAGACAAAAAATAATAAACTCCAGAGCTTGCCTTGAGAATAATGTTTTACCAACAGGATGTGTCATAAATGTGAAGTGGAAAAGAAAGATATTCCAGGATTTGTCCTTTGTCCTTTGTTAGCCAGACAGATAATGAGTTACCATCAGGGAATTTTGTTTTCTCATTTAAACATGAGCTACATATAACTTCCATACTTCTGTGAAAAGGAACCCTATAAATCACAAGTTATGGTTTCCTAGAAACTGGGATTATACAAGGGAGAGCCAAACAAAACCCTTTGTTTCATGAGCTTGCAACTTTTTAATTAAATACCACTTTAAACTCACACATGCATAAGCCAAATGTTCTCAATCCATTCTGCCTTCCAGCCTGGTGTCCAAGCTCCGCTTTCTGTCACCATTGCTGTGGTGGGGGTAGGATCTTTGCATTTATTTGTTTCTATTTTTTTTCCTATATCAATTTAGGTGAACTTAGGAACACAGATCACAGGACAGGTACTAGTTCTTAACATATTTTTTTGCAGTCATCATGACCAAGGACCAGGCTACACATATAAGACTATAAACAAATAAGGAAGGGAAGGAGGTGGAGAAGGGGAAAGGAGGAAGGAAGGAAGGAAGGAAGGAAGGAAGGAAGGAAGGAAGGAAAGAAGGAAGGAAGGAGGGAAAGAGGGAAAGAAGGAAGGAAGGAAGGAAAGA
The DNA here is from genome assembly GCF_054177405.1 of Leptonychotes weddellii. Lineage (NCBI taxonomy): Eukaryota > Metazoa > Chordata > Mammalia > Carnivora > Phocidae > Leptonychotes > Leptonychotes weddellii. The sequence continues at coordinate 19,838,323 of NC_138369.1, forward strand.
AGGAGGGAAGGAAGGAAGGTAGAAGGAAAGAAGGAAGGAAGAAAAGAAGGAGGGAAGGAAGGAAGGAGGAAGGAAAGAAAGAGGGAGAGAAGGAAGGAAGGAAAGAAAGAGGGAAGGAAGGAAGGAAAGAAGGAGAGAAGGAAGGAAGAAAGGAAGGAAGGAAAGAAGGAAGGAAGGAAAGAAAGAGGGAAGGAAGGAAGGAAAGAAGGAGGGAGGGAAAGGGAAAGAGAAAGCAAAGAAGAAAGAAGGAAGGAAGAAGGAAGGAGACTCCTTAGCATCTAAGGGACTTGTAAACCAAAAACAGTTAATCTGACCCCTCCAGATCACTGAGGCAGAATCTGATTAGTTTTTCACCAACGTCTCCATTTCCTTCATCTTTGGCATGCTTCTAAACTGCATTTCCCAATTTCACATGAGGACATATGGCTAATTCCCCACAGAATGTGGGCAGAAGGGATGTGCATTACTTCTAGGAATGGCCCCTAATATCTCCTGCTCTGTTCCTCATGTTTTCTCCCCTTTCTCCAGCTGGCTACATGCAAAGGATCAAGTGGAGATCTCTGAGGCCCTGGAAGATGGTAGAGCCACATATGAAGGCCCCTGGGTCCCTGAATGACTGCATGGAACACAGTGCTCCCTTCATATGGAACTGTGACATGAGAAAGAAAGTAGGACACCGAGAGATGAGGATTGTTGCCATAGTGAGCCAGCCCTGAACCGCACATTCTGGTCTTAGTTGGCCTGGGCTGCTATCACAGAATACCACAGATTGGGTGGCTTAAACAACAAATATATATTTCTCATAGTTCTGGACACTGAGAATCCAAGATCAAGATGCTGGCAGATTTGGTGTCTGATGAGAACCCACTTACTGGTTCATCAAAGGTGGTCTTCTTGCTTTGTTCTCACATGGCAAAAAGATGAGGGAGCTCACAGGGGGTCTCTTTTTTAAGGACACTGACCCCCATTCATGAAGCTCTGTTCTCATGACCTAGTCACCTCCCAAAGACCCCACCTCCAAATACCATCATTGGGGATTAGGATTTCAACATATGAATTTGAGAAGGGGCACAAATATCTAGTCTATAACAACTCTGTTGCTCCACTGTTCCATCCATGAAGGTGGCAGTAAGATACTTTGTGGATAAATCCTCTCTTATACTATTCGCAAACATTTATACCATGCTCCAGACATCCCTAATCTCACATCCAGAGGATATCCCTGAATGTGAGATCTTATCCAAGGACTCTAAATATGAAATTTATATGTTTAGCCAGCTTGCAACCTACCCTTCCCTACAATTCCTATTTTAAAAGGCCTTCAGGAATGAGTCCATGATGAGAAGTCAAGACGGAAAAAGTGTTCTAAATCAGGGGTCAGCAATTTTTTTTTTTTTGTAAAGGGCCAGATAGTGAACATTTTAGGCTGTAAGGGTCTCGGTTGCCACTAGTCAATACTGTCTCCGCGGCACAAAAGCTACCAGAGACTAAAACAATGAACGGGAGCAGCTATGTTTCAATCGGCTATGATTTACAAAAACAAGCTGTAGCTTCCTGACCCCTGCCCTCAATCGTTCCTCCATTTTCACTAAATATGATCGAGGCCACATGTAAATGCCAGTCTCAACTTCAATTCCGTGTCATTGGTTTATATTTGTTTGTTTGAAACATCATGCCTTGAGTACTATCAGCTATGACAAATGAAGCTGTAAACACTATTTAATTTTCTCCACCCCAGAACTTCACTGTGCCTAGCACAAGGTAAAATGCAATAAATTTTAGTTCCTTTCTACTTTCCATAAAGTTTGCCCTTAAAGGTTAGACTTGGAGTCAGATCTGAATTTAAGTCCCATCTCTTAGTCTGTGGATTTGGTCAAGTCACTTTCTCTTTGTAAGCCTTGCTCTCCAAATCTGTAAAATGAGGAAAATAATATATCACTCGCGGGCGCCTGGGTGGCTCAGTTGGTTAAGCGACTGCCTTCAGCTCAGGTCATGATCCTGGAGTCCCGGGATCGAGTCCCGCATCGGGCTCCCTGCTCAGCGGGGAGTCTGCTTCTCCCTCTGACCCTCCCCCCTCTCATGCTCTCTTTCTCTATCTCATTCTCTCTCAAATAAATAAATAAAATCTTAAAAAAAAAAATATATCACTCGCAGGCTGTTTTTGGTGGTGGTGGGGAACCAAATAGAATAATGTATATATTTTGTGAAATGCAAAGCCCAATACAGAGGTAAAAGACTATTATTATAAGCTGCCTCTCTCTTCCTGGATTCTGGATTTACTTTTTTCCCCACCCAAAATGTGTTTTTTTTTTTCCCCTGACAAATCCCAAGGAGGTCCACTAAATCCCCATTTAGCCTAGTCCAGGAGGCTGGGAAGGGGGTTGGTGGGCAGCACGCAGACCAGCTCCACCTGTGTTCTGATTGACTGTCAGAAATCTGAGCCTTCTTTATAGGCACTAACTGGATCCAGAGAAGGCAGCTCCAGCTGCCAAAAAGGGTTGCTGCTTTAAAGAGATAAAATGCAATAAAGATCTTTTTGTAATGGGCATTCTCAGTATGGTTTGACCGGCCAATGACACAAGGCACTTGGCCTTGGACCCAATGATATTTGAAATGAGCTGGGAATTGAGGTCCTATTCCCATCAAAAGAGTATTACCCTTGGTAGTCCACAGCTAAGACCTTCCAAAGTGCAAAAATCAAGATTTCTTTTAGTCATGCCTTAAAGTCGTAAAAAAAGATTTGCGGATGGGATATTTATCCTGTTGTTGCAAATTTTCATGTCTGCCCCGTTCAGCTGGAAGTTGCCACGTGTATAAAACTCCAGACTCTAGAGTAAGTCTTAGTCTTCCCTGCCACAGGTAACTATATACCATCTAAGAATAGTGCATATTACCACTCTCAAAGGAACAAAATGCTTTTTGGCTTCGTTGGTGATGCTTGCATTAAAACTTGAAGAAAAAAAAAAACTTGAAGGAAAGCATTATAATTGGTTCTTGTTAACTAGTCATTCAATATGCCCCCAACAGTGTCTAGAACAGTGCCTGCAAGAAAAGGGCTTCAGTACAGGTTGGCCAACAGATCAAGCCCTATAAGCTGGACATTGTCTTGCATTTGATAAGGTAGGGATGACAAATACCCAACAATGGTGCCATAGTCCTCCACCTGTGTTCATGGCAGACATCAATAATCACTTAAAATGGCTTTTTCCTGATGAACCAAAACAGAACAATAGCAACATCTGGACCTGGGCAGCTGTTCTGCATTCTGCATAGTCACGAACCCAGGATGATGGACCCTCTGTTTGTACTTTGCCTCTCCCCAAACCAGGTCCTCCTACAATCTTAGCTAATCTTAGTGAACTGATCCACTCAAGACCTCTGACTGAAAACCTAGTAGCATCTTTGAAAATCCACCAATGTCTAATCAATCAACCAAACCTATGCATTCTAATGCCCAAAGCCAATTTTGAATTGCATCTATTCAGCTAGCTCCATCATCATGGACCTGGGCCATTTTTGGTCTCAACTACAACAGCTTTTAATGCTCCCTTACTTCTCTGTCAATCCCCTAAGCTTTGCTTCCCATACAAGAGGGCTGCTATTAAAACTTAAGGCAGATCATGTTGATAGCTCACAGATGGAACATGTAAACTGCATGATCTAGATCTTCCCTTCCTTTCCAACACCAGCTCTGCTCGCTCTCCTCTCCATCACTGCAATGCTGAATCGCTGACATTCTTCCAGTTCTTGGAAAACATCCGGGCTTTGGTTCCACGGAAGGCCTTCATGCATGTTCTGTTGTCTACCTGTAAGTCTGCTGCCCGTGACTTTTGTGACTAAGACCTGATTCTCCAGATCACAACCAAACTGCCACCTCCTCAGAGAGGTCTTCCTGTATTACTCAACCACCTTCTCTTCTGTCAAACTGATGCTCTGTTCTCTAACCTTACTCTTTCTCTGAAGACTTGGACTTATTGGGAGTTTCACACACATGGAAGTTGCAATTTGGGGTAAAAAAAAGGAAACATCCATGAAAACAGTACTATAGTAATTTCCTAGTAATTACTACATTTCACAGTGTTATTTTATTTTTTGTTTTTATGCCACTTCTCTAAACTAATGTGGAATAAGTTCTATTGAGAGTGGGGACGCTGTCCATGCTCACAATCTGAGCTTGATATTTGCCATCAACTGCCTTATTCAATATGCCTTGAGGTCAGGGATCACACTGGGACTTGCCCATTTTCAAATGTCACTAGTGACTGCTCCATAATTATGTTTTGAATCTGTGAAAGGACAGAGCCAGGTAGTGACCCAGACATCCAAGTTTTGTTTATTGGGTGGCCTGGGTTTGGTTTAGGCTCCAGGAATCTAATAAGGGGACACCCAGAAAGATGAAATTAAATCCCTAAATGCCTATTCATTCAATAATCCTAAAATAATTTCTAATAAAATTAGAAACAAAGAGCAATTGTGAAGGATCTTTGTCTGTCTGCTCCCCCTCCTGAGAGAGCCTCCAGGGGTAGCTTTCAGAGCTTTGGATGAGGTTTGGCCCATGTAATCCCATTGTTTGTGGTTCCATTGGAAAAGTGAGTCTCTCCTCACCCAGCCTCCATGAAAGTCTTTGAAAATGGCACTCAGTGAGGGCATTCCTTACAGAGGAACTTTGCCCTTAGCGGAAAGTTCCAGATGACAGGTCATAAATTTAGAAGGCCCTGGTCTCAGAAGGCATCCTGAGTATTTGATTTCAATAAAGTGCAGAAGGCAAAGATTGTTTTAAAACTGTTCTACCAGACGGTTCAGAAAGGAGAGGTCTGTGCAGGAATATAGGCCATTTTATTTCCTAAAGCATCCACACGTTTTCTGATCACCCAAGTCACATATCTTTTTCTATCAGTAAAGAAGATATTTACCTACCCACTTGACAGATAGGCAAGCTGAGTCTGGGGGTTGCTGAGCACAGTGTCAGAAGAGTACCTTGTTGGGGGGGGGATGCCCAATATGCCAGGCCATGTACTTCAATATCTCTTCATACTTAGAATATGACCTTGACTGTGGCACCTGGGTGGCTTAGTCGGCTAAGCACCCAATTCTTGGTTTCAGCTCAGATCATGATCTTGAGGTTGTGAGATGGAGCCCTGCATGGGGCTCCATGCTTAGCATGGAGTCTGCTTGTCCCTCTCCTTCTGTTTCTCCCCCCATGCTCTTTCTCTCTCTCTCTCTCTCATAAATAAATAAAATCTTAAAAAAAAAAAAGAATATGACCTTGACTGACATAAAAAATACTCAATCTGTTAAATGGAGACCTCCTGTCTTAGATAAATTAGGTGGATTTCAGGGTAAGAGCAGATTAAGTGAAGGCCACCATAACAGAGGGAAATAGTGAACTCAGGTACTTTGGGTAATTTGCATGAACTCTCCTCTAATTGACAATTGCAATAATCAGTTCTATATTTAAAGCAGAGAACTGATCTGACTTCCTTCTTGGTCCGGGGGAGAGATATAGGGAAAGTACAAATCACCTTACGCGTTAAACTTCCTTCCTCTTTGTACCCTTACTTTATTTTCAGTGTTCAGGATACTGTCTGACACATAGTATACACTCAATAAATATTTGTTAAATTGCTCTTAATGAATATGATCCACTTACCACTTCACTTTGGCCTCAGACATTCTCTAACTTTCTGGGATTCATATCATTCTAAAATAGGTTATTTTTTTAAGCAATACGTTGACTGTCATTTCTGCCACTGAAAGAAAATGTTACTTGATACCACCCTTGGTCACAACCCCAAAATATCCCTTGGTTTCTCTGAGGTGCATTGTGCAGAGATTGGACATTACAAGATCCCCCACGCCAGGTCAAAAAGATAAAGGTACAAACAGCTGAGTATACAACCCATGGACCAGATCCCAGTGAAGTCACTACTTTGGGAGCCCAGGACTGTCATCACTGTCCTCGCAAGTCCACGCTTCTGGACTCTTGTGTGGACACCTTGCACCTGCAGCATCTGGCTTATGGCTGAGTTGACTGAAACAGACCGGATTCAAAGCTTGGCTGTGGGACTGAACTTCTCTGAAGCTCAGTTTCTTTGACTATGAAATGGGAGAAGATGAAACTATCTCAGAATGCAAGACGGCAAATTTTGATATGCGCACAATCACCTGGAGATCTTGCTGTGATGTGGGTTCAGACTCATTGAGTCTGGGACGGGGCCTGAGATCCTGTATTTCTACCAGGCTCCCAGGTGATACCATGCTGTTGTCGGGGGACGACACTCAGAGTAGCAATGTCATAAGGCATTCAGTAAGATAACAAGAGAACTAAAGGAGATCATTATTAACATTCATAAGCATTACAAAGAAAATTACTCAGAATTATTTTTTTTAAAGATTTTATTTATTTATTTGACAGAGAGAGACACAGCGAGAGAGGGAACACAAACAGGGGGAGTGGGAGAGGGAGAAGCAGGCTTCCCACTGAGCAGGGAGCCTGATGCAGGACTCGATCCCAGGGCCCCGGGATCATGACCTGAGCCGAAGGCAGACGCTTAACGACTGAGCCACCCAGGCGCCCCAAAATTACTCAGAATTATTATCAGTAGGAGCATTTTGGTGAAAACCCATGAAGTTGGCCAGGTTTAAATTAGACTGTTACTGGCCCTTCGTCCTTTTAGGCAAGTTTGATGATTACATGTGAAACCTCCTTCAAGACCCTCCTCATAAGTCCTAATGTAACTACAGAAGTCAAGGGCACAGTGAGAAGATATTTTATTACCCATGTATTTATGTATGGGTTTTTGGGGTTTTAAAACTGGCAATTAAAACCTTGTAAATTTGTATTATCAACAAAATAAATGTAGACGGGTTAGTTACTCATTGCTAATAAATTTGATCATTCATTTATAAAACGAATGTTCGCCCAAGAATCACAGAGCACTCTATAAATATCGCTTCTCTAAGCCACAAACCACCTCAACAAGGAAGGCACACAGCACCCCTGAGGGGTTAAACAAACCCTCCCGGGCCTGGGGGAGGAGAGGGCTGCCTGAATTCCAGCCCCCTTGTCCCCTGCCCTCACTCAGGTTCCGGCTTCTGCCCCACAGAGGCCCACTCTTTGAAGCATGATATCCGTTTGGAAGCATTTCAAATCAGCCTGCCTGGAGGCTCCATCCCCAGATAGCCCCCAGGAGCCTGTCTGTGTGAGTCCAAGAAAACCCTATTTCTCTCACTGCTGAAGAGGACTTGCCACCCCCTCCTTCCTCTTTCCTTATCATGCATCCCGGGCAGTTCAGCTACTATGGAGGAAGGAACTCCCAAACCAACTGGCCCAGCTATGGGACTCAAGCGTGGAATAAATTAAACAACACTGTTTTATCCCCGGTCTCACAGTCCAATATCCCCGTGTCCAGCCTTCCCCGCCGGGGGTCCTCTTCACTTCGCTCCCATCAAAGAACTCAGTAAACCCTTTTGTCAGAGAGTTCTGGTGCCCTCGATGGAGCTGGGCTTTGGTGTCTGGCAACATTTGGTGTGAATTCCAGACCCACAGCTGAGCGGGACCATGGATCTCCTGTTCCTTAGGCTGTGAATTGGGATTTTATAGTCTACATCACCTGGTGGCTTGTGAGGATGTTCAGAAATGATGTGTGGAAAGCATCTGGCTTGGCTCGGCCCCCGGAGGTGGAATTTATCACTGATGGGGCCAGCAGCGTGATTTTGGCCACAGATATAACACCAGGGGCAGAATCTCAGGCCAGATCAGGAATGACTTTTGGGAACCCTAAACAATAAAAAGGATGTGGTGCTCTGTTGACCCCTACACACACACACACACCCCGACATACATGTGCCCATGTACATAGTCACACCCACACCCATCCATCCACATATGTGCACACACACACCAGTCCCTGTGCATCACTCACCCATATGCTCTCCTCTCCCTCATGGTCACAGACCCCCCCCCACACACACACATCATACAAAACAAACTCAATCCCCAAACTCATATTATGCTAAAATTTCAATACCATTTTCTGATGTCAAAATCCTGGAGAAGCATATAAAAACGGACCTTCTCCCTCTGTGGTGTGTCTGCTTCTTCTGCGGAGAGGGGGCACTGGCCAGCGGCCCCTCCTTTGTTGCTGCTCGAAGCAGAGCGTAGCCACCTGAGGGGTCCATCCAGCCCTACTAGGTATCATCTCTCACTTTCTCTTCCCTAGATCTCCACCAGACCATCTTCCTGAAACACCTTCCTGCTGCCAGCTCTCAGAATGCTGATCCTGAGCCTTGCTCTGCTGGGAGCAGGAACCCAAACCCAAACCTCTGCTCCCACAAAGTTTGATCGCAAGAAGCCATAGTGCATGTTCTCGGCCCTGGTCTACTTCTCCGCTCCCTCGTTCCACCTTTGCCTGCCGACCTGGAGCATCCATGTGCTCTTCAAATTACACAAGGCCTCACGGATGGCAATAAACCTCACTAGAGGTTCTTCCTCACTCGTTATCTCTTCAGTTACCTACTGACCTCTTCTTTTTTTTTTTTTTT
>NC_138369.1:19847366-19907009 GCF_054177405.1 Leptonychotes weddellii
AGTTTGGCTATTGTGGACATTGCTGCTATAAACATCGGGGTGCACGTACCCCTTCGGATCCCTACTTTTGTATCTTTGGGGTAAATCCCCCCTACTGACCTCTTCTTAAATGCTGGCTGTACCTGTGTTCCCTCTCTGGATTCAGTCTCTCGAGAGAGCAGGACTCATCCTTCCATAATGAGCTTTATTCCAGTCTTGCATCAAGCCAGGAATTTAATGAGAACTGGAAATATTCTATTCCTCACTGCTGCCCTTAGTAGATCAACATGGAGGAACTGTAGAATTTTTGAGCAGAGAATCAAAAGTAGAAGAACATGTAGGATATTAAGCTTGCTGAGACATGTCCACAGAGAGGAGAGGATCTCGAAGCTATTTAATGTATCCTTCTATTAAAGGGTTCCTGGTTTGCCCTGGGCTTGGAATAAATCATCTCCACTGAAGGCTCGAAGATAGTCATTGCTCGGGCTACCTGCCCTGTGAAGGCTCTTGCCTGAGAGGGCAAGTGTCTGCTATAGGAAAGGCTATGTGACATGTCACCAGTCAGAGCTCGGCTTGCTTGTGACCACCCTGTGTCAGCCTTCTAGCCAAGGACAGAGGCCAGATGATTACTGGAAATAGACATACTAGTCTTAAACTGTTTTCAGAGTTAATGTTTTATAAAGTACTGCTGGCAGTTGGCAATTCCAGATCCATATTTAATTTCTTCATGGAAGCCATTATCAATACATTTTGCTTAGGAGAATAAAGGTTACCTACCAACACACCTTATGATGTGAACTTCAATTAAGTTTTTGTCTTTTTTTTTTTTTTTTGCCTTTGTCTTCCAATGCAAAAGTTATCCAAAAGCCATTTATTTCTGTATTTGTAGGTATGGTTAAAAACTGCCATATGTCCCTTTTGTTTAATTCAAAGGACGTTGGTCAGTGTTTTCTATTCCTGCCTTTTCATCTCTGGAGCTTGGCTCACACCATTCTTTTCTTTCTTTCCTTCTTTCTTTTTTAAGATTTTATTTTTATTTATTTGAGAAAGAGAGCGCACAAGCAGGGGAAGGGACAGAGGGAGAAGCAGACTCCTTGCTGAGCAGGGAGCCCAATGCGGGACTCGATCCCAGGACCCTGGGATCATGATCTGAGCCGAAGGCAGACGCTTAACCAACTGAGCCACCCAGGCGCCCCTCACAACCTTCCTTTCACTGAGAGTATCCTTCCTGCATACGCCCACATCTATTTCTTTCTTCAAGACACATTTGAGCCTTTCAGGCTCAAAGGCCCTGTTCTCAGGTCTTTGCTGATTTCTCCATGGGAAGACTTCTCCCCCAGGTGCGTGCCCCTTCACCCGAGAAATTGCAAGCTTCGCTTCATTCACTTTTCAGAAGGCAAGGCATCTTGGCAAGTCAGGCTAAGGTTCTTTTCCGTTGTTATTATTAACAGCTTTGTTGGCGTTGTAATGTGCATACCATAAAATCTGCCTTTTTTAAGAGAACAATTCAGTAGGTTTGGTGCATTCACAGTTGCCCAAACATCATCCTAATCTGATTTTAGAAGCTTCCCATTTCCCCACAAAGAAACCCCAAGGACAGTACACATCAGCAGTCATGCCCGTCTGCCCATCCCAGAACCTTAGGCAACCAGTTACTCTACTTCCAATCTCCATGGATTTGCCTATTCTGGACATTTCCTGTAAGCATCCCTGTACAATACCTGATCTTTTGTAACTGGCTTCTTCTGCTTAGCATAATATTCTCGAGTTCATCCATTTTGTAACATGTACCAGCACTTCCTTTTAATCTATCATATGAATATGCCTCCTTTTTTTACCCATTCATCAGTTGATGGATATTTGGGTTGTTTCCTTTTTTGGCTAGTCTGAATAATGCTGCTGTGAACATTCATGTCCATGTTTTTGCGAGGACGTGTGTAGATACTTAGGAGTGGAATTTCTGGGTCATATGCTAACTTCACGTTGAACATTTTTGGGAACTGCCAGCCTGTTTTCCAAAATAGCTGCACCCTTTTACATTCCCACCAGCAATGTAAAAGGGTTTGAATTTCTGCACATCCTTGTCAACACTGGTCATTGTTGTTTTAATTAGCAGCCTTGCATCCTTCATCCGAAGCTTTATTTCAGAAAAGTTTGAGGAAAATAAGGGTGTCTGGAAAACTTAACTCAAGAATTTTTTTCCATAAAGCTCTCCCTGAACCTCTGACTCCTGAGCAGGCATGGAATGTGGAAAGAAAGAAGCCGCCATGCTTCCAAATAAGGAAGCGCCCTGTGGTTTCCTTCTCAGCACCGAGATTTGCAAATGGTACACCTTTGGTAGATTATTGTCCAACACTTGGTTGCCTCATAGGTAAAATGAAGATGGTGTTTTCATTATTCATTAAAATGCAATGAGACATGTATGTGTAAACATGTCTGCAAGCTTACCCAGAATGCAGGAGGCACTCTAGAAAGTTCGTTTTTTGAGTGGTTCTCCCTGAAGTCTTATAGTTTTGTGGCCTTGCCTCTACACCAATAGAAGAAAGGAAAAATCTTGGTTAATTTTTTAAATATTCCATCTGTGCGACAAAAATGGGTGTTCTCTGTTGAGGACAAAGATTTCATATAGACACATATCAAACATGTTAAATGTATAAGTCAAATTCAATTGATATTTTTTTCACTTTTTGATCTCCTTGATTGGTTTCTGAAGAACTGGTGCACAGTTTCCCAAACCAAGTGTTCATTGATCCATTTCTCCACATCTCTCTCATATCTTTACAGCAGAGATTCCTGTCTAGTCCTCTTCTAAGTGCTCTGGTCCATTCCCGAGGCCTCCAGGGCTTGATGGAGCTTTCCTCACAGGCTGAGAGCAAAATAATGTGGCTCTCAGGAAGCAGTGAAGGACGCTTCCAAGACACATGAACCTGAGTTCAAATCTTGACATCAGTGCTTCCCAGTTTATGAACTTGGGGAGCTACCTTCACCTCCCTGAGCCTCAGAATTGTGTCTGGAAAATGGGGAGATTAGAGTGGCTTCTACTCTGGAAAACTGGGCATGAGGTGAGGATAAGGCATGGAGAGCACTTAGCACTGAGCTGGGAACAGGAACCTAGTAAGTTTTTAGTAAATGCCACGTTTTGTTGATAGCGATAAACAACAACAGCAGCAAGAGCGGCTGTTAACCTTCCCGGGATGCCTAACATGTTCTGGGCACCAAGCCAAGGGCCCCGACTGCATCGGCTCTTTTCACCCTCACAGCAAACCTAGGGTAGCAGGCTGGTCACCATCACCATTTCACAGATGAGGTCACCGGGGTACAAAGGAAGGAGGCAGCTGGCCCCAGGTCACCGGCAAGCCTCCACCATGGGAGCCTGGGCTCATCTTCTGATGATAACGTGGGTCATGGAACTGACAAAAAGACAAACCACAAAAGGGACTATTTGTCCCACATCCCTTCCTGTGGCCTCCCAGAAGTGCCCCACAGCACCAGGCTACTCTCTGGGTGGTTACTGCAGTTTTTTCTTTGTGTCTGGGAAAGAAGAGTGCTCGATGGGATCCAGCTGCCAGCTCATTGCATCCTTACTTGTGTATATCCAGGGCAGCTCCTGGGCCGAGGACAACAGAGCCCTTATTAGCCTCCTTGTTCGGAGCATAGTTGCAAACATCTGAGAAAAAGCTGTGATGGATACCCGAGCAAACCTTTCAAATGTGCACAATTAAAAGGCACTGTTGGGACACATGTATGCACAGCATGCTACACCTTCAAAAGTTAACACTCTTGGACACCAACCCCGGTTTCCCAGTGCAAATTCTTTTTTAGAAACAAATATACACGACACAAATATATTCCCACTGTAAAAGAAAAAAAAAAAAAACCTCAAACAATAAATATGATGAATAAAATGAGAAACTTGCTTGTTATGCCCCACCTCCACCCTGAACCCACATCTCTTTTCAGTGGTAACCACCATGGATGAGTTGGATTGGTCTCCTCCCAAGCTTTTCCCTTTGTATTTGGATGCATGTCTATATGCACATAACCATGTTTCATTTTGGAAAAATATTTTGTTTCTACACAAACGGTGTTACATTTGTTTGCAAAATAGCTTTGTTTGCTTTATTCCCTTAACAATAGGTTGGGGAAATCTCTCCAAGTCTGTGCATTCTTATTAACTACTGAAGAGTTTCCCATGGTGCGGCACTACAATGAATTATTAAACCTTGTCTTCCTTGTTGGACATCTGGGTCATCACGGTGGGCAAACTCTGAGATGATCCCCAGTCATCTGGTATATATGCCCCTGTGTAATTATCTTACCTTGACTGTGGGCTGGCCCAGCGATTTGCTTCTAATCAGTAGAATAAAGCAAAGGAGAAGAGATGTCACTTCTGTGATTAGGTTAGAAGAGATTGTAACTTGACCCTTGCTAGTAGACTCTTTCTTTTGCTAGTAGAGAAGGCTGCATTGCAAGGAACTAAGGGCAGCCTCTGGCCACCAGCCCACAAGTAACAGAATCCTGCCAACAATGCTGTGAGTTTGGAAGTCTTATTGGAGTCTCAGATAAGTCTTCAGTCCTGGCCAATACCTTAACTGCAGCCTGTGAGAGACCCCTGAGCAAAGGGCCAGCTAAGCCGTGCCTGGATTCCAGATCCACAGAAACTGAGATACTAAATGTGTGTTGTTTTGAGCCACTAAATTTTATATCCAGCAATAGATAACTGGCACAGTTTTTAATTGCCTTCTATCACAAATAATACTAGAACAAGTGTTCATCTGCATATAATTAGTGGAGTATTCTAGGATCAAGTCCTAGACCTGAGGTTGCTCCAAGGGTAAGGATATTTAGCATAGACAAATGCACTAAATTATCTTCTAAAAAGACTTAGCAAGTTACAGTCATTCAAACAGAATGAAAATCTCTACTTCTCCGCATGCCCTTAGCAAAGCATTGATTGTTTAAATAATAGCAGTCTGAGAAAATCAATACTACGTTGCTTTGATTGCGTTTTCCTGATTATTAGTCAGGGTGAGCATCTTTTTTAATAAACTCATTGGCTATTGTATTCCCCTTCATCTGAGACTTACATCTTGATATCCTTTTTTTTAGTCCTATTTCAGTTCAACAACTGGAACTATGGATATGAATATTACGTATGGAGACCCACAGTCACATCTGCCTCACTGTGGATGCTCAGGTTAATCACCCAGTGTCTCCTTTGTATACTTACTACTTTGTCCCTTGCGATTAACTCATAAGCAATTCATGGGAAGATTCTTTGAGATCATTCAAATATCCTGTTCCTCATCAAAATATCCCTGTAGACTTAGTAGTGTCCTTTGATGATTCTTGAATGAACAAAACATTATTACAGTGGCTGCCCAAGTAATGATTTCCCAACTCTCAGCAACCCCTCCACATACACCAGCCCACATTCAGCCTTCTTTTGTAGATAAGATCTCCTCTCCTCCCCCATTTATTTATTTGTTAGTAGTGAAGACCCACAGTTTCCTGTTTTTCTCAATGGTTTATAATTCATTACTGTCCCTAATTATTTTAGTGCCCAAATTTTCCCAGATTTCACCAATTGAACCCCTTCAAGTTGGCTATGATTCCCTTGCAATATGCCTGTCTTTTTTTTTTTTTTTTTAATAATTTCTTTACTTTCTGGCACTATAAAATGTTCCAGGCTCATCTTGCACAAACCTGCTCCAGCCCCAGAAGTAGCCATGTCTTGAAGAACCCTGGTTCCTTTGAGTGGGCAAAGGTATTAGAGACCAAGGTCTGGGCACCAAGAACACTTATTAAAGTAGACCCATTTTAAGTGCAGTTTGATGAGTTGTGATGAATGTATTAATTCTTGTAACTACCACCAATATCAAGATATAGTTTCCTTTACTCCTCAAAGTCCTCTATCTTGCTTGCTTTTACACAATTTCCTCTGTCCCAAATGCCCCATTTTCTGTCCCTCACCCATTCTGCAAAACCCAGATCAAATATTCTTTCCTTCTTAGAATTTTGTTCGGCTTCCCCAGCGAAGGTTCCTGGTCCCTCTTATTTGTTTTCATAGAACAGAGAATAAAAGTGCTCCCTCAGCAGCCAGAGGGCTCTAGTGAAGATAGATTCTCTTAGTAGCCTGTGTCCTTGGGAGAGTTAACCAACCTCTCTCTGTCCATTGTTTTCCCACCTGTAAAATGGGTCAGCCTGGAATAATTCCCATATCCACCACATGTAATCCTGTCAGTTTGACCTTCAAAGTATCCCTCAGATCTTTGCCCTTCTGTACATCTCCACAGCTACCATTCTAGTATCTCTTTCCAATAGTATCTAGATTAGTATCTGATAATAGCAATAGATTAGTATCTAATCTCCCATTATAATGCATTCTGGGCCCATTATAATGCATTCTCTACAATGCAGCCGAAGTCATCTTTAAAAACACCAATGGGCACTGTACCTCTCCAGATGCTACACATTCCAATCACTTCTCAGTGATCTGGTGAGGACATCCCTCCCCACATGGCTTGCAAGGGCCTTCTGGGGCTGACCTCCCCTTGCTCATCTCATAGTGCCTTCTCCTGACTTGCTTTCAGTGAGCTCATCCAGTTCTCTGCACACTGTCCTGCTCCCTTCTGCTGGAATACTTTCCCCATCTCACCTGCTTCATTCTCTTCATCCTTCAGATGGTTACATGGTCAGAGAAGCCTCCTCCAGACTTCTCCGAGAGGTCAAATCCCACTCTCCGCCCCTCCCCCACCACCGCCCCTGCCGCCCTGCAATGGGTATACTCTTCTAGCTCTGTGTCACTTTCTTGGTAGCACTTACCATAGCTGTCCCATCTCATTGATACTTTGTGGTATTTTTAATGAAAGTCTGTCTCCCTGAATATAATCAAATCTCATAACCATGGGCAATGTGCCTCTCCTAGGATTGACACTCAGTGGGTATCCGTTGAAAGAATGAATACCCCGTTGGGTTGATGTCAGAGTAAAGGAAATAACACATGGCATGGCCGAAACACAGTGCCACATATGCAAAAGCACTCAGTGCTGGTGGTGCCTTAGCTGTTGCTGCGTGAGGGGAAGAATTGTATACATAGTTCTATCACTCTCTTACCATTTTCTAGCATGAGTTCATATTTAGATGCCTGTTCTTCTCTACTATCCCAAAAATGCCTTGAAAGTGGGGACTGAGTCACAGTTCTCTTGTGTCTCCAGCCCCGGGTTCAGCATCTGTGCTTAGGAAGGTGTGGTGAGTCTTTGAGAGGTTAAATAGATGAATGAAGTTGTTTAACCTCCAGATGCTTCTATTTTCCCATATGGAAAGATGAAAATATGAGCACCTAACTCATGGGCTAGTCGTGAGGATTTAGCTGGTTTGATATTTGCAAAGTACTTGGAAAAGTATTTGGCAAATTGTTAAGTTCTCTGCTTGTTGATGGAATATATGCAAATATGCAAGGCACCAGCCAAATGTAAAGAATTTGAGTTATCAGACCCATCACAGAAAAGTGGTGTGGAAGGGAGAGGGGAGTTTGAAGAGGGGTCATTTCTCTCTACACACACAAGACAGCGTATGTCTCTGTTTAAGAAAACCCTAAAGAGCTCATCCCTGACCTCTTTTCTTAAATTCACATCACATTTTCCTCTTACACATTTTTAAAGCCAATTATTAACTGTGGGATAGAATGGATTTTTCCTTAAATTGTCTTCCACTGTTCTATAAAGCCATTACCACTCACTCCTGTTCATTTAATCAAACCTAAATTGGACTGTGAAATGTCCAATGCAAATCAAAGCAAAGCAAATCTGAAAATGCTCAATTTGGACCTTTTCCTCCCAGTTATTCATGATTATTAGTTTTGACCACATATGTGGATTTTTTTTTAACCTTCTCTCAAAAGAACTCTACAGTTCTAAGTACAGCCCCTTCTCGAAACCTCAATGTACATGAAAACAAAACTCTATTAATTCTCTGACTTCTAATAAAAATCTGGTAAACTCCATGTCTTACCAACAAACCCAGTGGCTGGCAGTTGAACAAGTTTGTCACATTGGCCATTTAGCACCATGACAGCCAGTGCATTTATGTCCAAGATGCTTGCCCTCAATGGTACGGTGCTCTTTAATGAGTCAAGCATAAGGCAATGAGACCCCATCAGTGACTCGGAGTGATCCTTCTAGTTCTGAATAAGAAATTCAAAGACGGCAGCTATCTCTTTAGTATTTAGCTCATAGTCGTGAAGCCGTCAACATTTTCCATTTAAACTTCATTGGTGTGAATCCCCTCTTGGAAATTAAATCATGCTTTCAGTTCCTTACATCCCAGAACATAATCCTTTTCCTTCAGAACTAAATAGGGCAGTATCTTGGGCTTTTTCTGAATGGCTGGTCAAAGAGAAAAATCCTTTTTTTTAGGGCCAGCATTCATCAGTTGTGCTTGTCTTTTACTCTGACTGAAAAAGAAAATGGCCCAGCCTTCCAACTAGCTATTCTCTGGTTGCCTTAATTCATGGGACGCGAAGAAGGGAAAAATTGGTAGGTTCAACAGTGTTGGACAAGGATAAACAGAATCATATCACATTAACGTAATTTAGAGCATTTCAACACATCCCTACTTCTGCCAAAGCCAGCAGGATCAGCCCCCACTGAAAAAAAAAAAAAAAAGAAGAAGAAGAAAAATGGGATGAGGCTGGAGGTAAAATAGAGAATCTGAATTTCTATTTTCTAAGCTAGAGTTTGAGAATTAAAGACCCATCAGCACTTTCTTGAATGTTTTATTCATTCATGTTACAAAAATAAATATCACAAAATATTTTCTGGACTCAGCCTAGTCTGTTGCTAAAACTAAAGCCAACATGCTTCCAAACAGACTCACTGAGGCTCATTTCACAAGGACGGACATTGTCAGGTTGGCAGGCGGCCACTGGAAGAGTCACTGAAATCCAATCCAAAATGATGTACTCTGCATGAAAATGCCCATTTATGAGCATTCAAAAGGATGGAGAATTTTTCAGGAAGATGACAGCAATGACAACTTCTAGGACCGACCAGCATTGCCTAGAGATGATTACCTCCAAATACACACGCACTCCCAGAGCTTTGCTGGAGAGTCTTCTGAAGGCTGCGACTGTTTGTGTTCAGATGAAATCTCTGTAGATGAAGCTATTTATTACAAGCTGAGTAAACAAATATATGCAACAGGGGCTTCGTGGAATTTGTAGCTAAAATACCCACAGTGGAGTCGACATCATGAATCCCAACCAACTGGCTTAGAAAGCCAGAGCCCATGGCTGAAGCAACCCCTTTTCTAACATGAGTGCTCCCCAATATGCTCAGGAAAAGTACATCTGGAAGTTACGATCTCTCTAGAGAACCCCAGGAAACACTGATACCATTTTTTTTCCAGCACATGACCTAGGAACAATCTTTCTAGCTAAAACTATGGCTACATTATAGATATGCAATTTAACAACTCAACCCTAAATATTATACTTTTTGAAAAATTGCCTTTCTCTCCAACAAGATTGAAAGGATCTCCATGAGGGCAGGGACTTAATCTCATTCACTTCTGCCTTCCCAGGGCCTGAACAAACATCCTCAGAAATACCATATGGTCAAAAGATATGTACCTACTCCTTTCAGAGTTCTTTCAGAAATTTTATTTGCTACTATAGAATCAGTAAGTGAGATAGGCAGCACCGTAGATTTTAAGAGGAACTTGTGGGAGAGGATAATGCTCAGCAATTAAGAAAAGCCTGTTTAGCAGTATCATTTCTCTGCATCTTTTCCTCTGCATTGGGAGAAGACAATCAAAACATTTAGGGGTGGTAATTTCTTAGGTATTTCTGAGGTCCACCTCTATTGAACACCAGCTGGTAGAAGCAAGATTTGAGAATCATCAGCCTAACCTGTCTTGACATTGCTGAGAACGTAGGTTTAGAATGGGATTATTTTTATCTATCAGGTCAGATTAGGAAACCTGATCCCCAGCTTGACTGATTCATGTCAATTAATGACCACAGAATGAAAGCATCACATGAAGTGTTTCCATAGAGTTACATAATGTCCTGAAGCCAGAGATGATCAATTCCCACCTCCATATGGAGCTTGGCATAGCTTTGTGTTTAGAGAGTGGAGGCATAATTCATTCATTTGATAAATAGTCTCTCAGGACCTTTTTATGTGCCAGGTTCTGTCCTGGGCCCTGGGAAGACAGTGGGGATGAGACCAAGTCCCTGCCCTCATGGAAATTATTTCTTTCTTGTAGAAGAGAAAGATCTTTTTTTTTTTTAAAGATTTTATTTATTTATTTGACACAGAGAGACCAGCGAGAGAGGGAACACAAGCAGGGCGAGGGGGAGAGGGAGAAGCAGACTCCTCGCAGAGTAGGGAGCCCGATGCGGGGCTCAATCCCAGGACCCTGGGATCATGACCTGAGCCAAAGGCAGACGCTTAATGACTGAGCCACCCAGGCACCCCAAGAAAGATCGTTTTTTAAAGAGTATAATAGAAGGCCAGTTAGTGACAGGAGCTATGAAGAAAAATACAGTAAGATGAGGGGAAGGTGCCAGTGATAGGGAAGGCTTCTCTGGGGAGGGAACATTTGAACAAACTCTGGAATTTAGTAAAAGCACACACTACGTGATAATAGGGGCCACTGACATCTGACAAGATCCCAAAGGGCTTTTTGGTCTGAGGCAGCATCACACAATGACAATCAGATGAGAACCATCCATTGCAAAACCATCCTTGAGTACTGAAAATAATTGGAAACATCTTGTTTCTTCCACCAGGCTGGCAGACATTTAGTGAGGTACACAAAAATGGGAAGGGCATAAGGGCAAAAAATTTCCATACACATAAGTAAGGAAAATTCTCAAATCTATGCCTGCCTAGTCATAATGAAAAGCAATGGGCAAGTTACTACATGAGACCCTAGTATATATTTGCAGGAAGTCTCTACCTCCCTTAACTCCTAAATATTATTTTTGGGGTTATTTTTCATACTCAACGTAAGAAAGAGAGGCAATATGGGTCTCAGCAGGAAGAGCACCAACCCTGGGGACAGAGAGATGACAGGCAAACCCTTGGTACTGTGACTTTCTGGTCATGCCACCTTCCATCTATTGTCTCCATGAGCCAATCTGCATGCTTGGAAAATGGGAACAGCCACACTTGGTTTGTAGGGTTGTGGCAATGTTTACAAAGGCCTAGCCTATTCTGCTAGCAGTGGTGGAGAGATAGGAATGTCCACAAAATTATACAGAAAATCAGAAAGCAAAAATACTTCCCTTAAAACCCCAAAAATAGCACCTAAGGAAAAATTTCCTTTACCCCCCCCAAATTACTATCTTTAAATCCTAATCCATCAGCACCGATGCCCACCATCCAGTCTACTCGTGGTTTAGGTATATATCATATGGCTGCTTTTAGGTATATATATTCTATTTGTGTTTCAGAAATGAATGTCTGTGCACATAGTCCCTGGAAACTGTAGAGCTTCTGGATTGTCAAAGAAAACCAACTCAAACTAACTGGTGACTAATTCCAACCTGAATTAGTAACATTAAAATCCACAGGTTATTTTAAGAAGTTTAACCTTTTACAAACCAACCTCCTAATTAGAACAAGAATAACCTCGTGCTACCTAGAGGAGAATGAACTTAATCAGCACATATAAATGGATGTAAAACAAGTGTTGTTTTTTTTTTTCAGTTAAACATTCATCCTTGATGTGTCCATCTCAAGAGATATTTACTGAGGTTTTGCTATGTGCCAGGCACTGGTTAATATGGCCAGGTTTCAGCAATAAACCAGACCAAGCGGATGCTGACTGCCTGGAATATTCTACTGCAGAAGACAGATAAACACAATTAAGAAATAAATTTCCAAGTAATTTGAGGTATTCACCAGTGTTATGAAGAAATTGTATTCCGGAGAAGTGGAGAATGAGGGAAAGCCCAGTGGAGGTAGGTTGGGTATTAAATAGGGTGGTGCCCTGTGAGCCAAGGCACAGGGACAATGAAACGATTAGTTTTGTCAAGATCTGTAGGAAGCGCAATCTGGGCAGAGGGAGTAGCAAGGGCCAAGGCTCTGAGGTAAGAATGAACTAGACATTTTCCAAGCACGACAGAGCCATTGAGGCTGAAGCCCTGGGCAAGGGGAAAGGGTGGGAAACGAGATTCAAGAGGGAGGCAGGGCCATGTCACCGAGGGCCTCATAGGTCATGCTAAGGATCTCATAATTGATTCTCAGTGTGCGGGGAAGCCTTCAAATTTTATATGTTTCTTTATTTTCTAGTAAGGGAGTGATTTGATCGGATTTCCTTTTTGAAAATACCCCTCCTCACTATGGGAGACTCGGAGTCTGCGTGCCCTGCTGCAGGAGGGGGCAGGGTCTGGAGATGGAGAAGGCAGAAGAGAAAAAACAAAAACCAGAGCGACCACCCTCCAAAGAAAGGTCAGGGACTTAGTGCAGAGAAGTAGTAGAGGGTCGTGAGGAGCAATCTCATTAGGGATTTAAAATCCGTATTTTAAAGCAGAGAGAACAGAACCTCCCAGTAAAGATATGAGGGTATGAGGAAAAGAGAGTAATCGGGGACAATGTCTATTGTTGCCAGCCTGAGCACCTGGGTACATTTACTGAGATGGGGAACCAGGGAAAGGAGTGGATCTGAAGAGGAAATCAGGAATTCCTTTTAGCGCATATTAGTTTAAAATTCTCCTTACACATCGAGATAGCGACATTGAGCTGTCATATGGAGGGGAGACATATATCCATGATTTGTTGCTGACAGGTTCAATGTTAAAATTCCAGAAATAAAAACTCAGCAAAGGTGGCTTTCTTACTCCTTAACCTTTGGAAAATAACTTCATTTTTTTTTCTCAAGAAGTAGTTTCTTACCAACTTGACTAATTCAATATATCTAGAACTGTTATGCTCCATAACTACTGAATACAGATTCTTTTTTAAGTATATACAGAACATTCACCAAAATAGACCATATGCTGGAGCAAAATGCTAATCTCCACAAATTTCAAAGGAGTATGTTTTCTACCTTGGTGAAATTAAACTAGAAATCAATAATGGAAAGATAACTAGAAAAATCTTCAAATGCTTGGAAATTAAACAACGCAATTCTGTACAATCTCAGAGTTGAAGAAGCAATTAAAATGAAAATTATAAAACATTTTGAACTGAATAATAATGAAATATGACATATCAAAATTGTGTGGGATATAGCTCAAGAAGTATGTAGAAGCAAATCTGTAGCTTTAAATATATATATTGGAAAAGAGCAGTGAAATAGTCTAAGTTTCCACTCAATAAACAGATTAACAATTTAAACTCAAAGAAAGTAAAAGCAAGGAAACAATGCAGGTGAGAGCAGAACACAAAGAAATAGACAAAGATACACAATAGCGGAAACAAAGCCAGTGTTGTCCTTCGAAAAGATAAACTGATAAATAAACCTTTGCTCAATCAGCAAAACTGATCAAGAAAAGAAAAGAGAAAGAACACACATTACCAATATCAGGATTTTAAAAGGCCACATTATTGCAGATTATGCAGACATTAAAAGATCACACCAATAAATTAAACAACTTAGATGAAATGGATAAATCTCTTGTAAAACACAGCTTATTAAAACTAACACAAGAAGAAATAAGAAATCTGTTAAAGAAATTAAAGCTTTATCAAAAACCCTTCTTACAAAGAAAACTC
Organism: Leptonychotes weddellii; assembly: GCF_054177405.1. Classification (NCBI taxonomy): domain Eukaryota; kingdom Metazoa; phylum Chordata; class Mammalia; order Carnivora; family Phocidae; genus Leptonychotes; species Leptonychotes weddellii. Next base: position 19,861,073 of record NC_138369.1, read on the forward strand.
CAGGCTCAGATGTTTTCATGGGTGAAAGTCTTCCAAACATGTAAACTCTTTCAGAGTTACAAGAAAGGGAACATTTTTAAACTCATTTTATGAGCTCAGCATAACCCTGACACCAAGACATGACAAAGCCATTACAAAAGAAAACTAAAGGCCAATCTCTCGCATAAACAAATAATAATAATAATTCCTTTTAAAAAGCACATTTTTCTTAACATATTCCTTGGCTTCATGTCTTTTTTTTTTGTTCAGTTAGGCTAACTTGTAAGTACATTTGAGACACCTTTGATGGCTCTAGGAAACACGTCAGGAGAGGACATTTTTCAAACTGGAGTTTTGCATTAAAAAGTAGGTGTCTATAGTTTTCCTGATATCCCCAAAAGATATATTTGTGTCCCTAGGACAAAATGAATCCTCATTCCTCTTTCTAGATCAAACCCATCTTTTGGTCCCTTTAAAGAAAATAATTCAAATTAAGAGAGTAAAGTGACATCAGGTCTGCTCACCAAAACTCATTTGCATGACAAATACCTGCTAACCAGTGAGCTCATTCCCTGGTGTGTGCTTGTGATGAGTTGCAGGTGAAAACAAGCACACAATCACATACTGGGAAGTACTGACATATGAAAGACTCTTGTAACCACTTGGCACCAATCATAGTGAGGAAAGCTGTGATTTTTTGCTAGACAACATATAGCAATACACCACCTCATGTTATTTTTGTATAATCAACTAATCGATAAAAAATTATAGCTTAATGTTTTCTTGCCTATAAAAATTTCAAATATCTTCATATGCTATTTTATTAATCTCAGTAACCCCCTGAAATATGCTCGCCTTGATTTGGCCATTTTGGAACACGAACCATTTAGACTATACTATCAGCAATGTCCCTAAATAATCAAATTGGCAGATTTAGTTTATTGACTTGACCAACTGTTTCATATGTGCTTACAAACCAGTCAGCTGTGGTTGCCATAGGGCAATGGTCCCCACATCAGCCACATGAGCATCACCTGGGAGCTCATTAAAATGCAAATTCTCTAACTCAGCTCAGACCCATTAAAACAGAACCCAAATCGGAAACACAGCAATTTGGGCTTTAACAAGCTTCTGACACCCCCTCAAGGCTGAGGACCACTAAGGGAACCACTGAGGACCCAAGAATTATCAATTTCTTTAAGTACTCCCTCCCTCCCTTCCTTCCTTCCAATTCATACACAACACCTTCCTTTAAGACACAGTTTTCAAACAAAAGGAAAAAATTACGGGAAAACAAAGGGGTACGCTAACTTGAAGTCTCTAACTTGGGTGATTGCATAGGTAAAAGTGTGTACAGATTTAGGCATGATCTCTCTATCTTTAATTCCTTTCCTCTCTCACTCAAGAACACTTACCTGAATTGCAAGCTGGTGCAAGGGAGAGCGCAGTCCACCATTATGATTTGCATATGGGGAGAACAAGAGGTGGTTAAAAGACGGGGTGGGCTCTGGGGCCTGAAGTTCACCTCCTCCTATTGGTTGCGAGACCTTGGGCAAGTCTCTTAACCTTTCTGTGCCTCCATGCCTTTATCTGTAAAACATAGATAATAATTGTTTCTATCCCATGGGGTTTCGAGGATTAAATGAGAGAATATGTATATATAACATTCTTAGGATAGGTCTTGGCCCAAAACAAGTCCTCAGTAAATGTTAGCAGTTATTATTAGCACTGATACTATTAGATCAAACAAAAGTAATCCTTCCATAAATTTCATTTTGATTGATGTATCAGACTGAGCTCTTTGGACAGCAGGGGACAGAAACTCAGAGCTAGATTCCTTAAAAAGAGAGAATATACTGGTTTGTGGACGTCATGGAAACAGTCACATGAGTTGGCCCCCAAGGATGCCTGCAACCAGGGACTCACCCAGATTCATCCGGGACCCTGTCTGTCTCTCTCCTCTCTGCTTCTCTGGGTATCACCTTCATTCTCAACACTGTCTTCTTTCACAGGGCAAGGAACCCAGTCACCAACTGCTTCACAGCCTCACCGTTTTGTGACCAGGGAAGATGATCCGGTTAAAGCACTCCAGGGATGACCATGACCCACGCTGGGTCATTGCCCTTCTCAGGACCAAGGACCCCTTCCCATTCCACCCACCAGACTCAGCAGCAGTACCAATCCACCATGTATTTTGCTGAGGATTTATATCCCTTGAAGGTAAGCCATGAGCAGACTTCCTGAGCCATCTGGCTTGAGAGAAGTAACCAACCATTTTATTCCCTCTTCCTGTTGTTGCTGTCATTCTGACCATTTCACAATCTGGTCCTTGATGAGTGTCCCATCTTTCATGGCTTTTGTTGAGTTTGACCCCAGGCTGAAAATGGGACGTGTGTTTATTTTACCTGACAAAGTACCCATGGCTAAGGCTTGGCGCACTCAAGTTCTGTACTTTCTCCCCCTCCAGATGCGGCTGTAATTATAATTTAACTGTCTGGGTCCAACCTAAGGTGAGGAAAAGATATATTAAGTTTGCACACATGTTATTCCCCTACCCCCACTGACATCCCTTCAGCTCCCCACATTTCATATGCGACCACCTTTTGGGGAGGTGTGTATGTGTGTATGTGTGTGGGTGTGTGTACATACAGTCGTGTTACAATTCTCATTTTGCAAAGTTTATGCAAAAACCAAACACCTGGGTTCAGAGTTTCCTAAAGGAGTCATCTGAAGTAGGCACTTTATGCCAAAATGTCACAAAGATTTATGTGCTTTCATTTGTGCATTAAATTGAGGACAGGTGGGAGAATGCTCAAGCCTGAGAAAAACTGATAGCTCATTTCTCCCTTAGAAAAGAGATGGCTGCTATGACTACTGCTGGTTTAGATAAAATAGATACAGACCTTGTAAAAAAAAAAAAAAAGAAAGAAAGGAAAAGAAAGAAAGGAAAGAAAGAAAGGAGGGTTCATGTTTGAAAGGCAATATTTCAGCAGCCAAATAATTACCTCTGTGATCATGCTTCTCACAGATGGGAACCCTGGACTGGAATCCCAAGTTGAGTCCTGCCCCCAATTCAAACAGAACGGGCAATCCCCTACCCAAACAGCCAAAAAAATGGCCCGGCGTCTATTCACACTTGCAGAGAAAGGGTCTCTGGAACGGAGGCAAATGGCGGCCTCAACACATTCCATTTTAATGGCTTGCAACAGAGTCGGTTACACATATGTAACCACTCATTTTTTAATTTGATTCTTGTTTCAAACACCTTTTCGGGACCCCATACATCTACAAGATGTCATCACTTGATAGGTCGCTACTCTATGCCTGGCCTTGAAACACGTGATTCGATGTGCTGAGTATTCGCCTGGATTTGAAATGAGAGTGTGAATTTGCATTTCAGAGAGGGAATACTATTTGGGAAACAGTCAAGCCAGATTTTTCACAAAGGGAAATGAGAGCCGCTCTTGGAAACCTGGTGGTCAGCTCCCTCTGGGAAGGGACACTGCTTGTCCCTGGGATGACCCGGAGGCATTTGGGATAAATCAAAATGATTCTGTGCACTCGATCCCCTGAGGTTCAAACTGAGCTTCTGAATCAAATATTGATCAAACCATTGACTGGTTTCTGAAGCAAGAACTTTCTATTTGGAGATGAGAGCTATGTCCACACTGAGGGGCAAAGAACACACAGTCCCTGTTTTTGTATGACTTCACTCAATTACATGGATACAAATGAAATTTGAAACCTCCCAGTGATTTCTGATCTTTTCTTGTGTAGGCAATTACTACCATTCTAGTGATCTATCATTTGAAATGACCGCTAAATATAATAACCAGATAGTAAAAAATGCTCAATAAGCAACAGGGAAAACTCTCAGAGAAAATACTGACTCCCAGACATTTTTTGCAGAAGTTTATTTAGCAGTTCAGCTTGTGATGTGTGTGTTTGGGGCGGGGGGGGATAGCTAGGACTGTTGAAGGGAGGTAGATAAAGGAAGACATTTTATAAATTGGAGATAAATGGTGTTAATAGTTCAATAAGATAAATTCTGGTCTTTTAGAGCTGAATTCCAGAAGAAATTGCAACATGGGAACTGACACAACATTTTTTTTTTCTGTGCCAGTAAAACACATTATCTTGCAGATTGGAGAGTGGTATATGAGAGCCTGAGCAATATTGGGATGATGCTCTATTTAATTTCTAGAATATTGCATTTCTTCTTGTATTATTTTTAGCTAAAGTTTTGATTAAAATTCCACTGCTTGGTGAGAACAGTCCAAGGTTATTTAACAATTTAAAAACAAATAAACAATTCTATTCCCTACCTTTTAAAAAGCATGCCTTGAAAGAGAGCCCTACCTTAAATTTGCACAGTTCTTCATAACAATGGATCCTAACCATTTTTGAGATAAATAACCCAAACACACAAATAATTGCTTACCATGTTAGTGAATCTTTGGACTATTTTTTTTAATTATTTTTTTTTTTAGAAAGAGAGAGAAATATGTGGAAGTGGGGGAGGAGAGGGAGAGGGACAATCTTAAGCAGGCTCCATACCCAGTGGGGTTCAATCTCATGACCCTGAAATCATGACCTGAGCTGAAATCAAAAGTCGGACGCTTACCCAACTGAGCCACCCAGGCACCCCAATCTATAGACTACTTAAAGCCCATTGCTAGACACTGTACAGGGCTATGGAGTCAGTTTACCACCCCCAGCTCTGTCCTTTCTTGCACAACAAGGATCCATGGACCATCTATTAATGCCATTGCTAGACACTGTGCAGTGTTATGGAGTCCAGTTTCCACCCCCCGCTCTGCACTTTGCACCTTCATTTATAGTCTCTCTCACTTGATTCAAATAATTGTCCTCTGAGGATCTTATCCCTCGAGCCCAGGTCATGCTCACCTCAAAGAGAGTCTGTGGAGGGGATTGAAAACCCAGAACTGACCACTGCCAACTAGAGTCCAGAGGGTCTTACTTTCTCTGTTCCCTCCACCCTGACGTTGGGTCTCTAGCCTCACCTTCCCAGCTAGGATCATAGTTAAGTTTGCACTATGTCTCATTTGGTGGGCTGATTGGGCAGAGTATGAAATTCTTTTTTCCGGAAGGAAATGGACAGAGTTGTTTAGGTTCCCAGTTTGTATCTCCACAATGCCTACTGGGTCAAGAGTGTTAGTCCTTTACCTCCACGTATCACAAGGACTCCATGAGATAATTCACCCTGGCTCCTTTAGGGTGAATCTCTTCTTGCCATGGTAACACCAGAAACACACTGTCCCAAACCTCTGGGGCAAGTAACTCCCCTATTTCCTTGTCATTGGTAATGAACCCCACTATGACTTAAAATAATAAAAAGAAGAGCTAACCATTAGTACTGGATTTGTGCCAGGCACTTAACACATATTGACTTAGTTCATCCTTACAACAATCCTATTAGGTAAGTGCTATTATTCTCCACCTTTTACCATTCGGGGACCTGGGCACAGAGAGGGTTTTTCTAGTTTGTTTATGATCAAAGCCAATAAAGGTTGGAACCAGGACTCAGATCCCAGGTCCTAGTCCAACTTCTGACCACTTGACTCTATTTAGCAATGAGGAAAGAAAATGCACACATTTACAAATAAACGTACATATATGAGGGGTATTGACCAATGTTTTTATTTATTTATTTTTTACTGATGTGAATATGTAATCAAGAAGACTAGAGATACCCCATTCAGGTGATGGGACATGGAGTTTGAGAAGAAAGCTATAAGGTATAGGGGTGAGGAAAACCAGGTGTGGTGGACTTGGCTATGAAGGAAAGCCACGGAAGGTCAACCTCTCTTCTTTGTCTAGCACCAACCAGGGGTTGTGGGGTCACATAGGAGGAGGGTCTGGGTGGAAGTCAAGGGGTAGTTCCAGAGGGTAAGGAGTGAGAAGATGAAAGGGAAATGGCACGTGATTCCACTCAGCTGTAGCCAAAATGTCCAGAATAGCTCACAGCCCATGTCTACAGATCACTGGGAAGCGTAAGTTGGAGACTGTCCCTGTGTACATACTTATGACCTATTGTTATTCTGTCTGCATGCCTGTGTCATACTGTGTACAGTAAAGCTTACATTAGGGGGGACTTGTTTCTAAAGTCAGCAAAGTGAAACTTGCCGAGAGTTGACCTTTCCCTGTGCATCCTTCAAACTGTTCATGAAGTAGAATACACAGACATAGCTCTGTCAGTGAAGGCAACGTGGGCAATTTAACCACCAGTAAGGAAAGTGATTTCTGTTTCTTCCTTGGAGCACCCAAGAAAGTAGTTGGCTTGAATTTAAGGGCCATGTTGTTCAAACAATATGGATTTTTCAATAGCAGAATTGCCCTCACCACAGGCTGATGCTTACACTAAGAGATGTACTATGGAACCAGGACAGAAAAAGGAAACATCAGATTCTTATTTCCTTAACTCATGCCCACCTAAGGCATAGCCCAACCGAAGGGAATGAGACTCAGAATTGATCTGAGTGGGCATGGTTCCATTTGACTTCGTTAAGCATGTCTAAGAGAGATTCCTCTGATATATTCATAGGCAAGGCTCGTGCTTAGTCATTACACACTGGTGTGCTGGACTGGCAGTGTAAGTTCTGATTGGACAGTGCCTAGAGTGCCTTACTATACCAGTCTGAAGTTTTGACTGTCACCCTCTTGAAAGCCTATATGGACCCACACATGCACGTGTACCTCCATGTACTTGCATCTCCATCCCTTTAGCCTAGACCTTATGTCTGATACTCCCTAGCTTTAAGGCAGGCTTCCTTGCTTCTCACCAATTGGGCATTATTTCTCTTTCCTTTTACTTCTGTCTTTTCGCCATTTCTTCCACTCCACCTTTTATTATAGGTGATTGGAGATCTGACATCCCATCTAGGAGATGAACTCATGGATCCTTAGTGACCCCCTTTTCAAGACTATTAGAGGGTTGCCTTTTATAAAGTCAGTGTTCAATAAGTCTTTCATAGCCAATAAAATAATAATGAATGATTCCATTTATGTGTATGGACCATAGAGAGCCGTGAGAAAAAGAATGAATTAATTATATTAGCACAAAATGCATGACCTTCTGAAGGTTTAATGTGACCAAACCATTCTTGTCTGTGTCCCCCAGTCTCTCTTTCTAATCCCCTAATCCCAACTGCCACTATTGGAAGGAAAGGTGGAATAGAAAACCACTGAATGACAAAGGAATTAGGAAACTTGGAATTTGGAATCTATCTTGGTAGAGAGATGGGAGGTGTTGAGTCAAGATAAGCATCTATCTATGAGTTTTTCTCTTAACAGAAAAGATTATACAAAATGCCTCTCTTTCTCTGTCCTCCTCTCTGCCCACTTGCTCACCATCTATTTTCTCCCTAATTTACTAATTTCCTAATTACTCTAATATCTTACCAGGAAATAACTTCTTCCCATGGCCCCACTGTGGTGCATTGGAGGGAGTGTAATTCTGGTACCACCTTCTGTTGTGGAAGTCAAAGGGCCAGGTCCAGACCCACCTTTCATAGATCCAGCATAGGTAGGGCAATGTTCTCTCCTGGGACCTTGAATCTTGGTCTCAGAACTCAGGGGCAAAAGGTCAGACACCGGAGTAGCAACCCTGTTTGATCAGGCTGACCTGGCTTTGCTTCTCTTCCTGCTCCTGTCTCTCTGGCACTTCCACCAGCCCTTGGCACCTGCCCACGTTTCCAGCTTCTCATGCCGCTCTCTGTGAGTTCCCCAGTAGCCTCTAAAAAATTCCCCAAGGCTTCAAGTCACCAAAATCTGTTGACATTGCTAGCAACCATTACTTTTAACCAAGAAGGTGCTTCAGGAAGCACCTAATTAGTAAATTAGGGAGAAAATAGATGGTGAGCAAGTGGGCAGAGAGGAGGACAGAGAAAGAGGGGCATTTTGTATAATCTTTTCTGTTAAGAGAAAAACTCATAGATAGATGCTTGTCTTGACTCAACACCTCCCATCTCTCTACCAAGGTGCTTTAGGAAGAAATGTTCTGAACATGCTCTGATTCCACACACACGACCACCACTGCAGGCGAGAACACCGGGCTGTTAACTAGTCTTGTGAGTCACAAAAAAACAACTTCTGCAGGTGAGGAGATGTGCTTTCTGTGGAAACATGCCCACGAGCCAGCCTGGATCTAGCTGCCCCTCAGCCTGCCTGTATTGTGGGGTGTCTCCTTGCAAACAGTTTAAAGGCTGACTCAAATGAAAATATCCTACACACAGACACAATAGCTACTTCTGTTTTATCAAAGATGAGGTTTTCACACCAGGTTGTCATGGACCAATCCATTCACTAAAGATAATTAGTTTCTTTCCTTAATGAACCTAACTTTCTCACTCAATCCCCTTGGGAAAGCCCCATTACTATTACTTAACTACCTTTAGAGGGATATTGAAAATGACTCCATTCAATTGGATCTAACTGGTTAAAGTAGCTAAATCAAAGCTTCAGAGTTCCAACCCAAATATTTCTTTTTTTGGTTCTTATACACATAATTACATATGATTTACAATGACACACAAAATTTCCGGAAATAAAAGCAGGAATCTTTGTTCAAAATTTCACCCAATCCAGAAAAAATATACCCAGGCAACAGAAGACGTGCCATGAGCATGGGACACATGAGGTTGGAAAATTTTTGCAGGGTACATCTTCACTATCCCCTGAAATCCCATAAAGGGCAGGAAGGCGAGATCTCAGTGGTGCCTGGGCGGTAGTAGGGCCAGGAGGTGGGGAGGGGAATAAAGTTCACAGAGGCTCCAAAACCTTTTGTGTTGCTCTGACAACTTCCTCCCAGTGATCAGGTTTTATAAATATTTCCCCACCAGTATAAAGCTATCTGCAGAAGTGCAAGCTCAGAGGAAGGGGTGTGTGTGAAGGTGGCAGGGGGAGGACCCAACCATGAGGGGTCTTAGAGAAATACTCAAGGTAAGCAGGGCAGTGAAAAACATACTGTAGCTACACTATAAAACTGGAATGGCCACATAAATATCCAAAGGCTGGAGGATTTGCAGCTTAAGACTTGGCCAGTTGGGAAGATGGGAAGGTAGGAGTATCCTGTTGGCTCCTGAGGGAAGGTTAAGCAACCAAATCTTAAACTGCTTATCTGAGCTGAACTTGTGAACTGCTGAGGTTTGCCCATCCTGGGTAATAATAGCTGTGCTCAATTATCAGCTCTAAATAGCAACCATCATGGAAAGGGAACTGGGCCAAAACACTGACTGGGGTTTTGCAACCCCAATGGTGAAATCAGCTTCATGCAGTTGGCCCTGGGCATGTTCTTCCCCATCATCACCCTCTCAAAAAGAAAAAAAAGAAAAGAGAGAGAGAGAGAAGATGGCCCCTCCAGCCATGGACAGATTGGCTTCTTTGGGTCAAGTGGGACCCAGTTCTAGAAGGAAATACTCATAGCCCATATCCCAATTTAAGTAGAGGAATGAGTGGCCTCTGTCTGTGATGTATGACCTACAAGGCTCCTTGTCCTTGGGTCTTTGCATATCTCCTCAGCCCACTTCACACCTCTCTTCCTCTCACACCTCTGGTGTACCTGTCTCTCAGCCTTCCATCACTTCCCAGACCTTATTGTCTTTAGCCCCTCAGCATCTTTGTGTTTGCTGTTCCCTGCCTGGAGTGCTATTTCGCATAACCAACTCTTAGCTCTACATTTGTAAGTCAACCTCCCCGGGGAACAGTTCTCCAGAGACCATCTTGAGTAGTTCCCACCTTGTTATCTTCTAGAGCAGAGTCATCAAATGATGGCCTGAGTATCAAATCTGGTGGGCCACCTGCTTTCATAAAGTTTTCTTGGTACCTAGCCATACCCATTCATTTAAACAGAGTCTGTGGCTGGTTCATGCTACAATGGCAGAGCTGGATAGTTGTGACAGAGACCACGTGGCCTGCTAACCAAAAATACTTACTACCTACTTCTTTACACTGAACGTTTGCTGACCCCTATTCCATAGATTTAATACATTCTATAATTATTTTCTCTCTACTTCTTTATTATTTTTTGACTCAAATCTGTAAGTCCATGTAGGCAGGATCTTGGCTTTTTATCTTCAACATCAAGCACATTGCCTGGCACAAAGACTGCACACAGTGCTAAAACTAAGCAGGAATTATTATTCCTATTTTCAAGATGGAAATGTTGAGTGGAAAGAAAGAAAATGTATCTGGATTGGAGGGGCTTCCCTGGAGGTAGGCTTTTATTCCTTTTGCTTTAGTCTTTTTTAATGGCCCTTATCGATATTGGTTGGTTTAGAATCTGTTCCCCCAACTGGTATGTGAGCTCCAAGAGGCCTTCTTTTTTCTGTCAGTAGCACCTTGAACAATGCCTGGAACTTAGTAAGAGTTCAATAAATGTGTTGAGTGACTGAGTGAATGGATATCCTTAGCTTTAGAAGGCAGTGTTTCTGACTCCCCTGGAGCTGGATGAATGGTATGATGCACACTGAACATGACTACAGTCATAATCAGCATGGATATTATTTCTCCAAACTATATGGTCATGTTCCAATTATTCATGCCAATAGAGAGGTACCCTGGCTCTGGAAATCCTGAATGCAAATGGTCCAGGCATCCATTCTGTTTGGATGAAAAAGTACCTCCTCTTCTGTAGTTGTGACCAGTGAACTTTCCCAGAGGATTTCATGTTTACTAACTCAGTCAATTCTCTCCTTTAAAGGTGAGGAGAGGAGGTCTGTATGGTAGGGGAAAATTTTACAAACATTATGAATCTCAGGCCTGGGCTGGAAACTACCACTTATTGGTTATATGACCTGGGAATGAATTCAGGAATACCCCAAGCCTCAGTGTATCTATCCATTAAATAGTGACACAAGTAAGTCTGTAAGGAGCCAAATGGGACCCAGTTCTAGAAGGAAATACTCATAGCCCATAATCCCAATTTCATCATCAGTATTATCAGTAACAACTGAAGAGCGGAGTTAGTGTTCAAAGAACTAGTATGATGTAGAACTAGTTTAGAATAGCAGTCAAGAGCGTGGACAGTGGAGCTAAACTACCTAAGTAGAAATCCCAGTTCTGCCATCTATTAGCTCTCTGAACTTAGGTGAGTCGTTACTGTTATCATTATTATCATTAATGGTTTTACTCCTCAAAGGTCTCCCAAGCCCCTGAGAGCTTTCACTGCAAATTCCAGAAATAACTTCATAACTTCTATTGGGAATAAAACATGGGTCAGACACCTAGTAACTATCTGAGGACCTTCCCTCTAAACCATCCTCAACCTTCTGCAAAATGGCACCTTTCAATGGCTGTTTGGACTATGACCAAAACATGAGAAAAGAAGTTAAATGCAAAATAAGCTTGGAACATTAGGACTTGGTCTGTGAGAGGCATAGAGAATGTAGTCAAAGGGCAGAATCTTTGATTAAAGTGCCAATGCCCCCACCAATCAATGGCACAGAGCCCATTCCATCCCCTGAAATTACCCTGGAAATTAGAAGTTGGCTGAGCTTTACTTGGGAAGGGAATGCTAACATGGCTTTAACATGGCTCTCCTTTGCATGGCCTTTTTCTTTTTATCTGAAAAGTGAAGGCCAGTAACCAGATTCTCTTGAGAAAGAGAAACCAGCCTTGAGACTCTCTTACCCAAGTTTTAACTGAGCCCAAGATATACCTTCCATGTTGCGCATTCACCTCTCTTCAGTCAACCTCGCCACTATAACTTTGGACCATAGTAAGCTGACCTTACAAGGTTTTTCTCCATTCTTTTGGGATCTGCTTAAATCCTTTTGGCTTGAGTGACACTCTGGGCAAGTTTTTATGAATGAGACAGAGGAAAATTGTGCCTGAATCACCTGATTAATCAGAGTATATATGTTTTTTTCACTTATGCTACCATAAGCCCTTTTTATTAATGTATTTAGTCAGTTTGGAGATTTTTATTAGATATTCATGTTTCTAAGTCTTCATCCTAAGGATAAGACAGGCAAGAATTTGCTTCCAAAGCAACTTACTGTTGCTACCTTTTAATAACTGAAGGTTTTAGTACAGTGATTTATCCTTAAGCCTCTTGATAATCCCAGCAACCTCTAGGTGTCAGAAAATGGAAGGCAACCCTCCTGCATTTTGTCCTGTATCCAAGCCATAGTGTTAATGGAGTCTAGCTAGACTAAAGACCATTTCCAAACAGGCAAATAAGACGTGGGCAAACCAAGGATCCCACATAAATCCTTCTGTGGAACCTGGAAATGAGCATCTAGTTGAAAAATGTGCCTGTTTTTCTCTCTCCACACCCCTTCCTACCATCTTAATGTTACTTTAAGATTTAGCCCTAAATAACTGAAGCATGGGCTAGAGCCACAAAATATAGGCAGTGAAAAATCTTTACTAGAGCGCACCAATAAAGCTAATCCCTTTAATGCTGATGATGGCCCCATTTTTGTCGCCAACATCTCACAGCCTGACAGAGATGGGGAGGGAGTGAGGATTGGCAGAGCAAATAAAGACCCCTCTTGGGTGTAAAAAATCAGCATCCCCAGGCACTTCTGAAGCCCTAACCCCAGGCAAGCTGGGAGAGACCATGTACATTTTTTAGATGGGGTACTGCCCTCACAAGCAGTCAGAACAGAGCCATCCATTGCCAGAAACCATTCATCAGACTCTGTAGAAAAGGCTGTCAGCTCGGCCTACAGACCTCAAGCCAGCCTGTCAGGATCTAGGCTAATAGCCAGAGTGTCAGGGGCTGCGGCTGGTAGCCAACCAGAACTTTGATGTCTAAGGGTTGGCCAGCTGGTATGTGAGGGTGGCCGATGGGCTCTCTGAAACGATATACTCTGCTCAGAGGTCATGAGTTCTGAGAGTGAGCTGGCCGTTAAGAGGATCGCCAATAAAGATGGAGGTAGACATTTTCTATTTTTTTAGAAAAATTGTTCAAATTATTTCAGTATTTGTGTTGATTTAAATTTCCATTACACATGCTTTTCATTATGCAACTCAATTAGTATATAAAAGATTTTTCTGTTTAAGATGTTTAAATGAACATAATTGTTCAATTTGGAAAGATTATGATGCTTTTATTTAATTAACACTGCAATAAATACATCGCTCTGTAATGAACCCCATACTTTTCGGCCATTAACCATTCAATAAATTTGCAATATGGAAGGTTCTTTATGGAGACGAAGATAAATAAAGCAATATAAATGAAAGTACGACAGCTATGATGCTAAGCAGCAAATTATAGCTTTTTGCTTCTCATCCACTAGAGTTGTACCTTGATTACAAACATATGTGAGTGTAATAAACAGCATACATTTCAATTACTATTTTGAACATGAGGTACACTGGACGTTAAAGAAAAAATTCCACACCATTGGTGTGGGCTATACTCCATGGCATCTTCCCAACGAGAAGCTCTTTCTGAATTTGTACAAAGGCTCATCTGTCGTTTGCCTTATCAAACCGGGCCTGGGCCCTGCCAGAACACAATCTATGTCCAGCAGGCAGCCTCTCAGAACCAGCTGGCTCTACAGTGATCAAAAAATGAAAGCCACGTCCCTCATGTGGTGTTCCCTGACACAGGACCATTACCTGCACCTTCCCAACCACCACAGATCTTGGTAGGTCTCGACGCGGCCAAGGGCATGTCTTCCATGGCCAAGGGCTTCCAGGACCTGCCTTCCCTTTCCTTCTCCCTCTCTCACATCAACCGTAGTGAAATGACAAACTTTTCCATGAGTTCCACCCTCTGCCCTCTCTAAACCCCGTCCGCTCCTTCTAACACTGAGCCCTGCAAGGTCAGCATACAGTAGCAGGTGCTAGTAAGCCCAGAGTTCAGGTGAACCCACTGAAACTTAGAGAAGTTAAGTATTGGCAAAGAGTCACGGAACCAAAATCAGGAATCTAAGTTTGTCTCTTATCCAATGCACATGACTAGTATTGGTAGCTATAATATTAATAGCAACAATAGCTAAAATAAAGTGTTAACATTGAAAATAAGGTCTGATATTGAGTGATTATTATGTGCGTGCCAGGAATTATTACACTGCATTTTATAGGTGAAGAAACCAAAGCTTGGATGGTGGGGAGCCTGCTTCAAGGTCACAGGGAGAAAATGGCAACATCAAGCCCAAGTTCTCCAGCTCCTCTGAAGGTTCTCTTTCCAAAGGGTACCCAGGAAGGTCCCCGAAAGCCTTCCTTTAATTCTTAGCACCCTTGCCTCTGCTCTCCTTCATTCCTTCCCTGTGGTTTGAGCCTCTTGCAGGGAAATCTTAGAAGGATCACAAGCGGGAGCTCCTCTTTCACCCTCTTCTCCATAGACCTCTGGAAAGGTGGTGCCCACAAGCCAGGCATTACCTCCCTCAGTAGCCAACTGGCCATATTTGTCTCACAAGACCAAGGGCTTTCAGGAACAGGAGCCAGAGTACATGTGGGTGTGGAGCCAGGCCTGGTTTTAAGCTCCACCTCTGTTATTTACTAGCTGTGTAACTTCAACCACATTACTGATCCTCTCTGTGCCTCATTTTCCTCAATTCACCCTACCTTCAGATTGTTATCATGAGATACAAATCAGATAACCAATTTTACTTGAATTGGCTTAGTACGTAGTGAATAGTAAAGGCTTAGTACCTGGCAAAATAATAAAGGCTTAGTAGAAGACTCGGGTCCATGTTACAGGTTTAAAAAAAATATAAGCAATTCAGTTGCTCACTCAACAAATACTTATTGAGCACCTATTACTTCTGGATACTGCTCAGGCATTTGGGGTAGACAGGTGAAGTTTCCCCTCCAGCATGTACTTTGTAGTGTATATATATACACACACACACAGACAATATTTCAAGTTGTGACAAAAATGAGAGGAGAAGGAACTGACTGATGAGAGGGAAGTGTGGGCCATTCAAGGAGGTGACATATGACCAAGTCCTGAATGAAGATTCAGGCGATGGGGCACATACCATAGTGCCTGAGACACAGCAGGAGGTCAACAAACATGCAGTGGGGATCCAAATCTGGACTTCCACCTCACCTCCCCAGTGGTCCAGTCTGGCCAGATTTGTTCAATCCAGCATACAAACATTTACAGGACCTGCTGTGTAAGAGACACTAGAAGGCGCAGAAAAATTGCCTCTGGGCTTAAAATAGCTTGCTGTCCTTCAGCATCATGATGCTGATAATGAAGGGTTGGAGTGGTGGCCTTTTTCTAGACTCCAGAACATTCTAGGACCCAGATCTCTCTTCTGAGAAGATGAGCCTGGAATATGAGTGAGGGGACAGATGGAGCCATGGGACGTGGCAAGAGGACCACTGGCCAGGCGTGGAATCCAGGCTTGCTCATTCAGTGTGAGCAATATTGCATAGAGCAGTGTGAGCTTCTTGCCAAGTCTCTATATCTCTACATAAAAAATGGGAATACTAGTCTCTACCTCACAACAAATTCGCGGAATGATTTAAAATGATGTGTGTAATAGAAACACACCAAATCAAACATGCCATGCTTAGCAGTTGTCAATCCGAGGTGGTGAGTGTGTGATGATCACTATACTATGTTTTCAATTCAACATTTCTGTACATTTGAAAATTTCCCTAAACATTAGAAACATTATTAAGAAAAACAATACATGCAAACTGCCTAGGATAAAAGGAGACATTAGATTGCAGTTATTTTGATTTTTTTCATTTGGAAATAAATTCTCAATTCCCACATGGCACCAAGCTCTGCCTTGGAATGGAGATGAAAACAGACCTTCTTTGTCTTTGAAGAATTCACACTCTCCTATACTCTTAACCATCACCATTCTATGTTTCTTTATATTACCCCTGGACCTGATTCCCTATTTTTGCTTCAATTTTATCATTATCACCTTGTATGTGTTTATGTCTTAAGCCACAAATAATTTAAAGAACCAACCAGGATATAACTATATGGGTAGATGGACAAATGAAGGGATGGACAGGTCATTCTAAGGAAAATCTGAGACTTTGCTCAGAAACCTAAGTTGTTGGTCAGTTAAAAACAAAGTCTGCCTTTGGCTCAGGTCATGATCCCAGGGTCCTGGGATCGAGCCCCATGTGGGGCTCCCTGCTCAACGGGGAGCCTGCTTCTCTGCCTGCCACTCCCTCTGCTTTTGCTTCTTCTGTCAAATAAATAAATAAAATCTTAAAAAAAAAAAAAAAGAAAGCAAGTGGGATAACTCATCATTTCAATGGCTAAACTGAACTTCCCTTTGTTGGCAGCTCCACCAGCCCTTCAGGTTCCCCGGTACCTCTGGTAATAGAACCTACTTCCTTGGCCACAGACTGAGCCAATGTCTCAGGCTGAGCCAATCATATTATATCACCATTCCAACCACATGACCCAAGTCAGGCTAGAGACCTTGCCCAGGATTTCCTCCCTGCATAGACCCGTTAGGATTTTAATACAGGAAAATAAGCACCATATCTTCCCATCCCTCCTTCCTCCAAATTGCCTGAAGGAGGAAGTCAAAACACAGAGTGGAAAAAAAAAAAAAGAGAATCATATGGTTCCAGGTGTCCCTGGCTCCAGTAATCTCTGAGGCCAGCTAGCTCCATTCATATCCATTCACGGAGAGTCTCATGTGTCTGGACCGATAGACTCCTATTCCACCCTGCCAATGGGCATGCCTCTCTCTCATCTTCTCTCAATATAATTCTTTCTAATAATTAGCCCTGGAGGCCTCCAGAGTGCCTGGGCCTATGTTAGAATCCATTGAGTTTAAGGAAACTCTTTGTCATTCTAGTTGTGATGGTGCTGGGAGGCAGCAAGATAGCAAGTTATGAATTAAATTGTTAGAATAGGCGAAGATTTCTTAAGCTAGTCCCAAAAAGCACTAACCATAAAATAAAAACATTGATAATCTGGATTTCATTGAAATGAAGAACCTTTGTTTATCAAAAGACACTAACAAAACAGTGAAGAAACTGGGAAATATATACAAAATATAGAAACCTAACAGAGGACTTACATCCAGAATATAGAAATAACTCCTACAAATCAATAAGAAAAAGTCCAGGAACATAAAAAAAAAAAAATGGGCAACAGTTGAACAGGGACTTCATAGAAAAGGACATCCAAATGACCAACAAGCATACTAAACAGAGTTCAACATCACTACTCTTTAGGAAAATGCAAAATAAAACTCCTAGGAGATATTATTGCCAACCTACAAGAATGGTTAAAGATCAAAGCCTGAAAATACCAGGTGTTAGTGATGATATAGAACAAATAAAGTGCATACAGTGCTGATGAAGCATAAACTGATAACCTATTTTAGAAAAAAAATATTTAGTTATTCCTACTAAATCTAAATCTAACCCAGGACTTGACAATTCCACTCCTGGGTATACGTGCAAGAGAAATAAAAACTTATGTTTACCAAAGGACATATACAAGAATATTCACAATTGCTTTATTTGTAATTGCCCCAAACTAGAAACAGCTTAAATATCTATCAACAGGAGAATGAATAAATAGTCCTATATTCATATAATAGAATGCTACATAGCAATAAAAAAAGAACGCATTCTGATACACACAAAAACATGGGTAAATCTCAAAGACATTATGTTGGCAAAAACTAAACACAAAAGAGTACATACTGTAACTCCATTTGTGTGAAGCTCAAGATTAAGCAAAACTGATTAATGGGGACAGAGCTAAAAGAGGTACTATGGAATAGTACTGACTGGGAATGGGCCCAAAGGAACCATCCAGGGTGCTGGAAATGTTCTGTATTTTTTTCTGTATGTAATGTAATCATACAGGTGTCAAAAATTTATACCCACACATCAGTAAAAATTCACAGAGTTACATCTCCAGGAACATGACTGGAGCCCTATCTACTACTAAAGTAGGGGAAAACTAGGAAGTATATTTTAAAGCCCAATTTCAGTGTCTTCCAAGAACAACCTCTTTATAAGCAGGGTAGGACTCATGCATTGGAGGTACAGTGCTGTGTGTGGGGTCCTCTCTGGAAGTGTTCTCTCTCCCACAAATCCTCTCGCGCCTCATACTTACATAATGCTTTTAAAGGGCAATTCATATCTCTGAGATCATTTGAAATGGCAGCCCTAAGTGACAGACAGGACAGGTATTTTAGTGCCTATTATAGAGTTGTGGAAGCTGATGGAAAGACTTGCAAGGGTCTGGGAACAGTCCTGAGTTGGAGAAACCAAAAGATCGGAACCAAAATATCATGACAAACAATTCAGATTCTGCTTACTCACTCTCGTGCTCTCTCTCTCTCTCTTTCTCTCCCCATCTCTTCTTTCTTTGGTGTGCTTTCTCCTTTTGCTGGTTTTTTACCCTTCCCCATTCTCTCATCTCACTTTCTCCTTGCTTTTGTTTTCCTTTCCTTTCATTGTACTCCTTCCCTCCCTTTCTTACTCTAGCTTACCATGAACTTACCACTGTCTACTGCAAACTAAAACTTCATTCAGAGCTTCCCGGATCCTGTGCCAGCTCTCGGTTCTGTGTTTCCTCACTTGTAGCATCTTGGCATGGAATGGAACACACACATAACCTCTTCCCAAAGCTATCCTGCAGCAGAAATCTCTCATTCCATTCCTGGCATCTATTACCCCCTTTCTGGGAAGAGCACTTCTCCTTGAGGAAGCCATATTGTCTCTGGTCTCCATCTGTCCCTTTCCTTCTCACCTTCCATGCACCTGCACACATCTGGCCAGTAAGAGCATTCTGGCTCCCAAACTGCAGTGACTGATTCATAGATGGGCACACGACCCAAGCCACGCCAAGGAGACCAACCGATCCTAGGATGTTTTAGGCTGGGTTGTGAATCTAGTGGATGAGTCTAGACCCATTTGGGATCATCTTTGCCATCAAAGGGGACACACTGCTTGAGAAAGAAATGAACACAGTGGTAAGCAGAGCTGAAGGATTGTGATGGATTACTAACCCACTTTGAGCACCTGCATCCAGTCATGACTGAAGTTAGACTACTCTTAGTCTTCTGAATTCTATAAGCCATATAAATGACCTTCTAAGATTAAGCCAGCTTGAAGTGGGATAGTAGATTAATCTATCAGGATCTCTAATTTTATTCTTCTTCCTATATGTGTGTTTGCCTTGAGAATTTGCAATTTCTCTAAAGAATCAGAGTCTTATTTCCCCACCCCTTGCCCACAGTCATACTCCTAGAAAGCATGAATGAGAGTCAAGATGCAAAGTCAGGTCCTCTGGTTGTAGGACCCTTGCTCTCAACCACTGAGTCACAGAAACAGCAGTTGGGTTGATGACTGCCTTAATGTCCTGGAAAGCCAAACACCATGGCAACGTGAATCCCTGGGAAGCTTCGTCAATATTTTCTTAACAACCCTAACTGCACATGAAAACAAGTAAACATTAAAAACTGAGGGCTTTTTTTTTTCTTTTTTAACACACCAGGAAGTCTAGACACCTGCTTTTGTATATTTTCTGGAGGGCGGAAAAATAGACTCATTGTATGAAATTTATTTCAGCCATTTGGAGAGGTTTTAGTAAAGATGGGTTGCGTTTGTGATTCAGTGGTGAGACATAAATGTTTAACACAGGGTCTTCCTCTTCACCCGCTCTTCCCCTACGGATGCTTTGAATAATGCAAAGTCTGTTTTAAGCTCTGCTGATTTACTCAAGAAAATGATCAGCATATTTTGAAATATTGGTCATATGGTCTGGCGGACGGGAGCATTAAAACACAGGGTAAAACTCAACAAGCTACTTCCTGTCAGCTGCTTCGCAAGACTTCATGGGCTCATAACACTTAATAAAAAAACATGAGCTGTAAATAATACGTGATTTCAACTGCATTTTTCATCAAATGAACTAGACATTTGTGAGACAGTTTTGTCCTCAGTGAAGAGCACATAAACTCTTTGTGCACGAGATGTTCATTTCCTGCCCCTTCGTTGAGGACCCACTATGTGGTAGGTGCTTTACTGTCAACCTAAATTCACATGAAGTAACAAAAACTCAAACAGCCTCCCAAAAAAAGGTGATTTCTTGTGGCCCCAACTAATAGATAGTTTACACTTCTATCTATGAGGCAGGTCGTCTTTCTATCTCTGGTTCATTAGAAGGTCAGCTCCATGAGGACAGAAACTCATGAGCTTATTTACTTCTAAGTCCTCAGTGCCTAAAACAGGGCCTGGCACAAAGTAGGTGCTCATTAATTACCGGATGGATGGATAGATGGATGGATGGATGGATGGATGGTTGGATGAGTAGACAGACAGGAAGCTAAAACTTAGGGAAGCCATCCAGCAAGGAAGTGGCAAAACCAGGCTTTGAACCCAAGTCTGCTGCAAAGTCTCCCATTCACTGAGCATCTGGTTGGGCAAAGGGAGAAGGCACCCATTGCCATCTTCATCTCTGGTCCCATGAGTCACCACCAGTGGCCTTTCTCTAAAAGTTACACCCCGTGTCTATGGGCAGAAGAACCTGGGACAGCCCATGGCGACATAGCCAACCACCTCCTCAGGCCGCCTTCCCAAGACCTGTGTGTTTGGGACAAGGGGGGCACAGCAGAGGGCAACCTTGTTCACAAGCCTTCTGAATGCCCCTGATGCTGAAGAATGGGAGGGAAGGGCCCAGCCGGGGCTTGTATGGAAGGACAAAGGTCACATGGGACGAGGTGCCCAACGTGAAGAGGAAGTCCGAAGCTTCACGTGAAGGCGTGTGGAGCTGTGTCCACATTCTCGGCATCAGCCCGCAATGCCTCATTTCGTGAGGCCCCCAAGGGTTAACCAGGAAGGCGGAGGGGGCAGAATGGGCTGGGGAAAATAAACCTGGAGGAGGAGGAAGACGGGGAAGCAACTAGGGCTGGAACCGTTTTGTTTTATGAATAGTTTATGAGGCGTATCAGGAGTCACACTAACGGGTGAGGGCTGGAATGTTTTCTAACTTTAAAGTGAAAGCCGCCCACCAGGCCACGAGTGTGGGAGAGGCAAAATATGAAAAACACGGAGGCCCCTCTCGGCACTGCCCAGCTATCTTGTAAAACGTGGATCTCGGGCCTACACACACTAGCAAATGTGTCTCTCTCTTTCAATGCTAAACCGCCTTGGGGTTTTTCACAACCACCGTGCTCAGCTCAATGTTTTCTGGGTGACTTACCTCCGGGCCTGGAAACATGTCCCGGGGTGGACCCTGGGGCTGAGGAGGGATTTGGAAGGGAGGGCCCCAGACCCCATGGGGTGCCCACGTCCATACCAAGTGCTTTCTGTACTTGGAATTATGCACTGGTCACCATGGGGCAAGGAGGAGTCTCACCCCGGGGGAGGCAATCTTGCTGGGGAGGAAGAGCGCACAAGGAGCCTCAGAAAGGAATCTTTATTTGTCCAAATCAGCTCAGTACCATTAACAACTCCCTGTCCACCCACAGGTGAAGCCACAGGTGCCCCATAAACTCACCCCTCTGTCCAGGGTCTCCTCAGAGACCTGCTTCACAGCTAGAAGGCAGGAGGGTGGTTGGGAAGGATCTGCGTACAGATAAAGGCCACAGACATAGACTTCTCAGAACTAAGGTCACACACTCAGCAGAGTTCAGTTTCAGGGAGATGGAGACAGGGCTGGGGACTCTGAAGGTTAACCCTGCTCCCCTCGTCCTCCCCGGCCGTGGCGGAGGGCTGCATCCATCACGGCGTGGAAGAAAGAGCACAGCTCTATTTCCCAGGAGGAGAGGCCTGAATGTTTCCTGTGGTCCTGAGGACTTTACATTGAGAGAGGCAAACTACTGAAAGGGCCTTCCTAGTTTCCGGCATTTTCTTATTCCCAGGCTCTCATGCTAGAGGGGTCCTGGCCCTGGATCTGCTCCGTACAATGTTCTTTGTGCCACCAGCTGCATCAAAGGACTGAACCTCCACTGTGTGACCAGTAGTGTGAAGACAGGAGGTGCGGTCAGGGTGACAAGGGGGTGGGCTTTCATCTTCCTACAGAAGATGCTCTCTTCCTGCTTGCCTTTCTGGGGGCTTTGGATAAAATAGTGGGTCATTGTGGCGGAGGGTCCACCACCAGCCGGCTGGTAGGCTCCAGTGCACGGACACTCTGGAACGAGGGAACAGGCCCTCAGGCCTCAGCCCTTTGAAGGCTCCCCAGCGAGAGGTTGGAGGGTTGACAGTTCCCTCTCTGGGCAGTGGGAGAAGCAGGACCCACAGACCCTCACCCCCGCCTTTGGAACACTGGGGCTCTTTCCTCAGTCTCGTCAATGGGGAGGGAACACCCGGGTTTAAAGAAGAGACATTTTGTGGGCTTGGCCAAGGGCAAACGTTCACACCTGGTTAGGAAAAAACTTGCCCAGTTGTAGAACCATTCTGGCCAGAGCATTTCAGTTCCTCACTGACACGTGGACACATACACCCAGGCACACTCATGCACCCTGCCCTGAGGGGCACACTTCATGACCCAGTCCAGCTATACCCAGGACGAGAAAACAGGTAAACGCAGACTCGTAAATGAGACTGGATGCTCATGGGTGGGATGAAGCACGTGCTGGGTCACCCGGCAGGGACCAGACCTTGGTCTGGGCATTTGGTGGAACAATCTAAGGAGGGAGCAGATTCGCCCAGAGGTGGCCCCAACTACCCCGTTGTCACACTCCAGCTGCCATGCACCAACTGACGAGGATCCCATGAGCTCTCCAAGTTTCTCTGTGAAAATGCCTCCGCCCATAATCGAACTCAAATATTTGTCCACTTGGATTCAATTAACTCCTGGTGCAACACAGAGTGCCCAGCAGGCTCTTCAGATGCAGCCTCCTTATCATAGAGGGGGCTTGACGTTTATGTCTCTCTAAGACGCTGAAACTATCCTTAAAAATAACTGTGTATGTGTGTGTGTGCGTGTGTGTGTGCGTGTGTGTGTGTGAGAATGAGGGGAGAGAAACAGAGGCAGAGAGAAACAGAGGCACAAAGACACACTGAAGGATGGACACCCACCACACTGACCTTTCCAGAAATGGCCCACACTCGGACAAACCCAGCACAGCAAATCAAACCAAGTCCAGGCGTTTCCAAGGAGAGCAGTGCATGTGGTCACCACAGAAACAAGGCTGTACACAGCAGAGTTAATCCTCTTCACACAGCACACCTGCAACTTTTCCACAGTGTGTGTTGTTTGGTTTTGCACACCCACCCCTGACGAGCATCTGAATTAATATAAACATTTCTTAGCCGGTCCTTATGGCAACAGCAGCACCGTGGTGGGAGCGACATACTCGGACAAAGACTGGGTAACGCCTTCTTTGTGTCGTCCTTCTCAGCGGAGCAGGGACACGAGGCCATACGAGGGGGTTCTGGGGTGATGCATCGGTTCATCGGTGGCCTGGACTTGTGTAAGACGGGGGCCAAGGACAGGGCTGTGGGCAATGACTCAGTGTCTGTAACACATGCAAGGGGAGCTTCAGTGGGAGGGGGACGTGAGGATGGCCAGAAGGAGCACTGCTTTTGCCAAAAGTGAGGCATTCACATAAAAGCAGGAAAGGTGGCAGGAGAGAGGATATGGGGGTGGGGAGTGGGAGGTGGGCACTGGGCAGAGCTGGTGTGGGAGTACAGAGGCTGGAAACCCAAGAGAAAAGCAAAACAGTTTTCATCAGCAGGAATGGGGAGGAAAAGTCAGTAATCAGAAAATACAAGCCTAGTGATAATCAGCGTGTGAGGTTTTGCCGTGGCTGGTAGGGGCAGAAATCTCCCCTGCAGGGAGGGAAGTGTCAGAGATAAGACCGCAGAACTGAAATGTCTGTGAATGCTGCTGATGGCTCAGTGTCCTGTACAGCTGAATGCCTCCCTTTTACAGTGCTGTCCATCACTTGCTGCTCACCAAAGGTGCTGGTGATACACAGTGAATCCCATAGACATGTAATCCGTAATCTCTCTCCTCTCTCTTTCACTCCCTCCTTCCCTCTCCCTCTTGACAACGAGGAACTTTATTGAAGTACATATACATTTCAGGGGATGAAAAACAACAAAAAAGGAAATTACAGTCCAGGATCCCAAGTCAGGCCCTCCATTGCACTATCAACCTGCACCAAATAAACCTTTATTTAAAAGTATTCCTCCATTCTTGTACCACAGACAATGGAAAACCACCCAAGCTTGCCAGCAATCCAGGGGCCTCATAGAAAAGTCAGGTAGTCAATGAGTCGGAAGGCATGAGAGGAAAGAATTCCTCTTGCTGCGTAGACTCCTTTCCCAACTTTGTATGGATATACGTGGAGGAATAAAAAGGTCAGGGAGCATCAGAAAAGGGTCAGATTGTCAGATGGTGTGATAAGCCCTCTCATTTCAGTAAAAAGTACAGGGGAGCTGGGACCATGGGGTGGAAGTGCATGTCTCCCAGGCAAGTGTGTTGGAGAGGGTAGTAGTCAGCCAAGGCTTCCCATCGGAAGTGCGATGCATCTTTAGTCCTAAAGGATGAGCTCAGTTCACCCAGTTAAAAGGGTCTGTGTGCAGTTTTGACACAGGAGGGAACTGTTTCAGGTGGAAGGGAAATGACACAGCCAAAGGCTCAGAGGTTGGGGAGGATATGGCATATTGATGGAACGGACAGTAGTTCAGCAGAGGGGATGATACTTAGGGGGTGGTGGCAATCGTAAGAGACAAACACACAGGCCAGGTTGTGAAGGACCCCATCAGCTCTTGTAAGGTGTTTGGGTCTGGTCCTAAAACTACTTTTCTAACTTCGCTGGTAGGGTAGAGACTGGGGATGTTCCAACTGAGCTGCATAAGTGGCCTCTTGGAGGTGGTAGCAAAGCTAGAAGGAAGGTGGAATTAGCTAAAATCATGGTTTCCTCTGTTCTTTTCACAGTGGAAACTTCAGGCCAAAGAGAATTGGACCAATTGCCTGCAGGGCTGTGAGGTCACGGGCATCCCCCCCACCCCATTTCACTTGGCAGGCTCTTGGGAGAAGGAAAGCACTTATGCTAGAGAAGAAGAATGGGCCCCCGGGCATTTCATGTGGAAGCCGTCTTATGGAAGAACGTGGGATACCAGGTTGGCATGGATGAAGATGGGTGTAATCAATGGAGTGATGGAAGCAGCCAGGCAGGCTCTGTTTGATTTCATTCTGAGAGGTACCAACGGGGAGCGATGCTGAGGTTTGTGTGTTCGTGCGTCTCCCACTCCCTTCACTGGCTCAGAGCCAGGCTGCTAAGGACTCAGTGGGAGGTCACGGAGAGGAACGAGGACCATCTTCAACACATGCTGCACCATTACCAAGCCATGGGCCAAGAGTGAGAAATTCTAGCTCCAAGTCTGGAGTTCAGGAAATCTGGATTGTAATGGCAGCATTACCCCTTGCAAACTCCGTGAGCCTGGCCCATTTGACTTTCCATCTTAACTCAGCATCCCCACCAGTGAAATGCAGTTTATCATCATACTACTTCAAAGAGATATTTATGGCGAGGGTCAAATTTGATAGTGCATGTGAAGTGCTTAGCGTGGGGCCCGGCTCAGTCAACACTCAGTAAGTGATAGATAACTACCACTGCTCCTGTTATTAGCAGTAGCAGTTTTAGTACTAAGTTGGTATTCATGCAAGTCTTCCTAAGTATAGGGAGACCCACCTTACCAATAAATAGATGCTTGGTTGCACAAGCAAATGCTGATGTGAACCACCCCACATTTTGCCTAAGAGCTGGGAAAGCCACGTAAAACCACCCGGCAGTCACGTCAGCAATCCCTACCAGTAGGAAGCAGTGAGGTTGATGGAGACTGAGTTAAGGTTTCACTTTCTGACTGGCAGTGGTGGTATAGAGTAAAACGTGAAACAGAGTTGTGTGAAGTAGTCAAACATGGAAAATGTCTTTTCACACATCCGGGCCAACCATGCATTGTGATGATGGCAGAGTGGAAATGAGCCACATGGGGAGTTGGCGGGGTAGGGGTGGGGGGATCTTCCCAAATGCATCAACATCAAGTACTTTCCACACAACTCAGCACCCAGTGAGATCTTTATGGTGCTGAGAATCCACAGATGATGTGTGTCATGAGGCAAGAGCAAAGATCAGGCTTTTATAGGCTTTGGCCTCCTGCGTGTTTATGGTGTACAAATGGGAGCTGCTGAGAAACTAAAATCATGAAGCAGTCCACCTAAGAATCAGGGACCTGGGACCGCCACAGAGACAATGTCTGTTAGAAATGCCACAAGGGGGAAAGATGAGTAAGACGCAGCCCAGTGTTGCCATGCAGATGGCCCCTTACAGCTTACATGTCAAGCTTTACCAAACGGGGATTGTGCCATGCTTGCTATTTGGTGTCATGCCTTTTCTACTTAAAAATATATTTTAGAGAGCCTTACATATCAATAAAGGTGCAACTATCTCCTTATTTTAGAGATGCATAGGGTTCTATTGTAGGGTGCAAGTAACTTTTGCCTCAACGTAAATTACTACCCAGCATTTTAGTCGGGATGGGTATAAATTATGATGCAGTAACAAACAACTCCAAAGTGCTAGTGGTTTATGACAGTCAATAATCAAAGATTGTGACATTTTACCAACATGAACTTGAGAAAGATTATACTAATTTATAATCCCAAAGGTGATCCAGGAAAGCTACCCATTTCCCCCACACTTCTATGCTTTAGGAAGGAAGACCACAAAAGCAGGTCAATGAAAAGCATGTACTTGGCAAAGGCATTTAGTTGATGCCTTACCCTCAACCTCATGTCCTACCTTCTTCCCACCCAAAGAATCCCAGACGTTCTCTAAAGAAAGCCTCTACGCAGACACCGATCTGTCTGTTAATTATATTGTGTAATGTTGCTTCTAATCTCAGAGTCAAGAATGATTCCCAGGGGGGCCCTCTTCCTGGAAGGATGCAGACTCTCCAACTCCATCCCCCCCACCAAGCAAATACATGCCTCTTCTAGCCAGCAAGACATTTATTTTCATAGCTTTGTCATTAGCTCTGTGCAAAGCTCTGAGGGGGGAAGATGACAAAGAAGAAGAGGAAAAGATGACTGAACATTCTTTAGAAGCCACCTCCTTTTGCATTCTGAAGTTTTAGTCACTGCTGATGACTTTTATCTCCAAGGAAATGGTCTCGGTTCCAAGAAGAGATGCTCCTAACTTCACTGGACCTGTATATGGCCACGAGAAGATAGAATTCAGGAACCGGGCTACTGAAGAGGCATAAGAAAATCATTTTGCCAGCAGATAGTTATCTGTCCACACAAGCCCTGGGAACACCCCAACAACAGTGACATTATCCAGGAACCAGACAGACATAGGCTTATATTTTCCAGGGTTGTGACAACTGGTGGACCTCCACTGTGTTTCTTCCAATCATTGCCAAAGCTCTCCTCACTGGGACTGGCAGGAGGCCTGCTACCTATGACTTGCCTCCACCTCCACTCCAGACAGCTTTCACCTTCCCCTTTATAGTTATAATGCATAGGTTTGTATCCCAATTTATCAGGGTCCAAGGAGCATAGACTCAGAAAAACTAGAATTTCAACCTCAGCTGTTCTGCTTCCTAATGGTGAACTCAGTGAGCTGTTCTCACCTTATAAAACATGGATGTCGGCATCTCTCCTGTTAAGTTGCAATGCAGATTAAATGAGGCTATGATATAAAACTCACACAGTACCAGACACAGAGCAAAACATTCAACCATTATCACAATGTCCTAAGATCTATGTACACTATCTCCACTCTAAGCCTGGCCTCCTCACCTCACCCCAAAACTAACATAATTGACTCCTATTGGCTTTGTCTACCTCTACTCTCATCTCTTGAATTCCACGGTGAACACCCAGTGGAGAGATCTGTCATTCATTCACTCACTCATTCATTCAGTAATTCAGGCTTATTTTGTGGGAGCCCATCTAGCCTACTGGTTAGTTCTGGCACCTGGTAGACCCAGTTTGGTGTGTTGAACCTGCCAGTTATCTAACACAGAACCTTGGGAAAGCTACTGAAACTACTGAAACCAGGCTCTGTTTCCTCACCTAAAAATAGGAAAAAGAACTACCCCATCAGGAATTGGTTCTAAAATTTGAGTTTATATAAAACCCATTGGGAAGCTTGTTTAAATGAAGATTCCTGGGCAAGATCTGAGGTACAGCTAGATAACTTTATCTGTAGTCAAACCTCCATGGGAGGCAATATATTTTGAGAAGCTTGCTATGAAGATAGAATCAGATACTTCCGGTCAAGGGCTCAGTCCAGTGCTTTGCACATAGTAGGTGCTCTTACCTTTAGTTATGGCATCCAACAGACTTTTGGACCAATCAAAAAATGTATGGAGCCCCTTGTATGTGCTAGGCACTGTGGTAGGTATTATAATGCATCAATAACCCAGAGAGATGCAGTCCCGCCAGCGAATCTAGAAGGGCAGGCAGACACAGGACAAATATTCTAATTATCACACAAAAAGAAACATGGGGCACTCTAAATCACTGGGGAAATGATTCAGACATTTTTCTTCCCCCATGGCTTCCCATCCCAATCTTTTAAGACCACCAAACTGTGTAGGCACTGGTGTGCTAAGCCAGCTCATACCAGCTAGGGAGAGCCTATTGTTGATTTTTTTTTTTTTTTTTTTTGTGAGTTGAGTGACCTCTCATTGATAACTGCCTGTGTTGGGAGTATTGACACCATGGAAATCCAGAAACGTCACAAATCAGGGCCAGTTGTTGAGTGCTTCCTAGCACACCACTGCACGCCGGTCCTCTTACCACCACCCTCTGTCCTTTGCCTTCTCCCACAGTGCTTGTACTGGTTTGATTCCTACCCCTCCAGATCCAATTGACTAGCTCAGAACCACCCAGATGAAATCTCATGACGTGTTTAGATTTTTACCCTGGGAGAGTGGTTGAATGCCAGGTCACCAATCCCACCGGCAAGGATGCATGCATCTTCATAATGAATTCCACCTGCTGGGCACACCCTATGCTTCTTGGTGGATAATGGAGGGAAATTTCCCCTCAAGTAACCATGATACCTAATGGACTTTTTCTCATCATTCCTCTAAAGGTCCACTCCTTAGCCCCCTCCACCACTGTGTTGCTCTCTTGGGTCACAGAACAGGCTGTTTCTAGGAATCCCTTCCACAGGGTGGGGACATTCAGGTGATATCACCAGCCAGGTATCTCCCCACGGCCTGGGAGGGAGGAGGGGCTAACCCCGGCAGGCCCCTACCCTAATCAGATCACTGGCTGGCCCCACGACGGGAAATTCTTTTCTCTTGTACAGAACATTCTCTCCTCCCCAGATTCCAACTCTGATAGAAACTCAAAAGGAGAAATGCCAGGCCATAGAATTTAAACAGAAGGGCCTTAGACAATTTATCTCACACTTCAGCAACTTTGCAGTTTATATTTGTAAACCTCACTTATTTACTTGTCCTGTTTTTGTTAAAGTAAACTCATTTGGAGCCACCACATAAAAGGGTTTTGTTTACATGGCCCCTGCTTTCAGTTTAGATTCCTGGTTTAGTCTATTAAAATGAGTTCCATTTTATTCTCCCAAAGAATAAGAAAACTCTAAATAAAGTTCTGAGCTTCCCAGACATGGATAATAGGCCCAAGATTTTGTCCAAAAGGCTCAGAGCGTGGCAAGAGAAAAGGGTGGGGAGGCAGAGAAGGAATTTGTGGGAGGCCTAGGACTGGAGTCTACAGATCAGGCTTGCCTGGGTATTAGAGTTTGAGGCTTGAGGCTTGCCAATGCTTTCTGGCCTGAAAACCATGATAGAGTTCTCTTGGGACAGAGCTGAGAGCTGGTAACTCATGTTGGCTCTGTGGGGCTCACGGGAGGGTTCTCCGAGTCTCATTTCCACCCTGTTACCTTATACCCAAGACCCTGAGAGTCAGCACCTCACCGTGTGCTTGTGGGAAGCCTCCACCCACTTGCCACACAGGAAATGGTCTTATTACCTACAGAGACAGCTAAAGAAAGCTTATTGGCATTCTGTCACACATCCCTTGGGGTGTGTGTGTGTGTGTGTGTGTGTGTGTGTGTGTGTGTGTGTAGGGGGTCTTTCTGGAGCACTAGGGGTAGAAATCACTGGCATGGGAAATACCTACTGACAAGAGTGAGCAATTGGAAAGACACTCATCCATTTTTCTCCTCCTCTTCTGGCTCATTTATGTTTCTGGATGGTGGGAAAAGTCACCTCCTAGCAAAAGATTGAAACAAGAGAGATGCGAGAACCATGAGAACTTTCTTACAGATATGAGACTCCTCCACAGAGTCTGTGGGGCACCCTCTCCCTGATGCCCTTCTTTCTACCTTCCAGGTGGTCGCTAAGCACAACTCACGGATGAGGGCATCTGTGCAAAGGGGCTGGGGAAAGGTTTCCCCCTGCCCGCAGCCCCTGGAGGGGAAGCCAGCTGACTCAGGGGCAGCAGTCAGTAGGGAAACAAAGACAGTGTGAGGAAACTCGTCTGTGGAATGTCGGGTGACAGTTAGCATGAATCGGATACGTCTGAAGATCCTGAAAGAAGAAGGCCAGGGAAACACCATCCAGTTTAATAGCACGTGCAATGTGGTGTCACGTATGTCAAAAACACAAAGCCTCAATTTCAATGGCATTATGCTGAGTGAAAAAACACAATCAAAAGGATCGAATACTGTATGATTCTATTTAAACAACATTCTCCAAAGGACGGAATCATAGCAATGGAGAAAAGCTTAGTGGTTGGCAGGGATTAGGGAACAGTAGAGGGCGAGGAGGTGTGACTTTAAAGGGGTAGGTGATGGAACAATTAGAATAATTTATGGATGGAATAATTCTGTAACTTGATTGTGGTGGTGGCTACACAAATCTGCATGCGATGAAATGGCATAGAACTATATACACCCATTTTACCAACGTAATTTCTTGGTTTTGATATTATAGTATAATTACATCAGATGTAACCACTGGAGGAAATTGGGGGAAGTCTCGAGACAATACTATATATTCCCATAGATATATTTGTAAGTAAATGAAAACAAAAAAAAAGCCATCCCAAAACTAAAAGGATATATATCATACTGATTGCTGTGGTCACTTCGCCAAAACAAACGTATTTTAGATTAGGGGCTGCTCAAATGGGTGTTTAGCCTTTTCTGTAATGTTAGAATATGTTCCCAACAGTATGCATTTGTGTATTGTTTTTGTAATTTAAAAAAGCATCATTAACTTTGTGGAGTCAGCCAAAATTAACAAGTATTGACTGAGCATTTGCTATGCGCCAGATATTACAGCGGCAGCAATGAAAAGCCTGACACAGTCCCTGTCCCCATGGAAGGATGGTCCAGCCATACAAACAGCCATTTAACAGATGGTCACACAGATCATGCTTGCCAGGATTAAGAGACATCTAGAGCAGTGAAGATGTGGCACGCAGAACCTAGGATTCACTTCCATAGCCTTCACGACCTCCCTGCATCCAGCAGCTACTCACTCACTTGTTCACTCATGTATTCACTCATCAAATGTTCGTTATGCCTTTCTGGATTACCCTGCAGAGACAGAGATGAACAACTAAGGCTTCCTGCTTTAGTTATGGAAGGCACATCCAAGAGACTAACCACTTACAAATTTGGGTAATGCATTTGCCATGGGGTGAGGCTTCTCAAAGATGAGAGAGAAATAGGCTGAACCCCTAGGACCTGCCAGAATGAACAGAACGAGGCAGTCTTGTGCTGGAGCTGGGCCAAAAGGACCAACTATTAACTTTTTTAAAAAGATTTTATTTATTTGACAGAGAGAGACAGCGAGAGAGGGAACACAAGCAAAGGGAGTGTGAGAGGGAGAAGCAGGCTTCCCACGGAGCAGGGACCCCGATGCAGGGCTCCATCCCAGGACTCTGGGATCATGACCCGAGCTGAAGGCAGACGCTTAACTGACTGAGCCACCCAGGTACCTCCCAACTATTAACTTTTATGGGATTCTGTGAACCAATCAGTCAACACATTCAATGATTAAAAATTAAATTACACACATACTTAGCTTACATTAAAAAACAAATACAATAAATACTTAAGATCTATCACTTCTTAGTTATTTTACTACATTTTGCTATTATCTGTACTTGAAGTTATTAACAGTTTGGGGGTATCTATACAGTGAAAATATGTATATTGGTATGCTACTGAGCATCTCTTCCCAACCCTATGTCCAGTGATGTCGTGTCGGTAGCCTGAAATCAGCCACGGTTGGGGTACTGACATCACAGAAATTAATAAATGCTACAAAGCTGGACTCCCTCCCCAAATGCTCCCTTACCCCCCAGAGTTGGTTGTTAAACATGTCCCAGCACACCACTGGACCAAGGGTTAGTTCTGCAAAGGGTACCTTGGTCTTTACTATTGAAAACATTCATGTAGTTTTAGGTCTTCCCCTTTCTTTCCTGACCACAGGGCCAGGAGCTCAGCAGATGCTCAAGAGCTCATTAAGGGGCAAAGAAAATGCAAGACAGGACACCAAATATTTCTGTGATGCTTTCTCGTGGCTTCAAACCACACCTAGTGTTTCTTTTGCAAGTAATATCCTTCTATTTTTCTTTGTTTGTCCCAGGGGGTGAGGGGAGACATAACTACTCTAAGGCCCTATAACAGGCCTCTCATAATGTGATGCAGACCTTACAAACCATGTTGTTGACACAGCCACACAAGAAGCCCATGGCCTGTGCAGGAATTCCCACCTGAGGAGCCGGTGACACCCAGGATTAACACCGCAGGTCAGTCCACAGCGAGTTCACCACTTTGTCTTAGCTTCCAGTACAAGTTCTCCCCCCACTCCCAGTCCCTCCGCCTTTCTGTCTGCCCTCCACCCACCATTTGTGACATAAGATGGATGCTCCCTTCCATTGCTTATGGATCTCACACTGCCAACTTCCTGGGATCTCTACTGCTCCACCGTGAAATACCTTTAGATTAATACATTGGTTTTCAAACTTGATTGCATGCACATTTCCCATGGTGGCCCCCATAAAACAGATAAGGACTGAGTTGCTCTAGTTGAAATGGAGTTTGGTTGAGCAGGCTATCTATACAGACCCCACAACATGAAGAGTGCCCCTTGGAGTTGTGTGATTCGGTGGTTCTTAACTCAGGTGCCTGGATTCCCCTGAGTCCTTGCCATCCTGCTTCACCCTACCTCTCAGAACCCTTCAGGGGGCTCCCCAGAGCTTCATGTGGGGATATCTTTCTTCTGACTGCTCAGCATCCCCTTCCCCATCTTCTGGATTCAGTACTTTGATTGTGCTTGGGGAAACCACCTTGTTTTTTTCAGTTTCACAGGATTTAATGTGGCCAGGCTGGCAGTCAAGGCCCTAGGAACGGGATCATCAGAGATAAGGAGAGGTTCAACTCTAAAACTTCTGTGGCAGTTGTTGAAAAGAGGCATTGTTTCCACCGGGCTGGTGAGAAGGGTTGGTGGTAGCCTGAAGTTGCTAGCAGCCATCTTGTCTGAGAATGAAATCAATATGGAGCAAAACAGAGCTGAGGGAACGTTTGAGTCCTAGAGACATCTTTCGAGCATTTGGACCCAGCTATGCCTCAGAGTCTGAAACTAGAAACTCCTGTACTTTTTAGTTACATGAGCCAGCAAATCCTCCTTTTTTGGCCTGAGCCGGTTTGAGTTGGGTTTCTACACAGTTTGAAAACTGATGCCTTCTAATTAGCCTTGTTGGCATTAGCTTGGACAACCAACAATTTCTAATAGAGTTTGGGAAAAATATTGAAAATAGCTCAAAGGAGGTCCTGTTTAACCTGAGGGCCTGAGCAGGCACACATTTATTTCCATGGCCTCCTTCCCAACTGAACCCTTCTAAAATGGCAGTCAAGGATGTAAGGAGCCATCAACCTGCAGGACCATGAGAACAAGATATCGAAGACAAACAAGAGATGTCAACAGAATTGAATGGCAGGAGTTTTCAGATTGAAAGGGTCACCAAGTACCCAAAACACTGAGTGAAAAAAACATTTACACTCAAGTAAAGAGAAGGGCCGAAAAATTGTCAGAGAGAGAGAAGAAACAGACAGCCCAAGTTAACAAAGAGAGACAAACAGAATGGAAAATACTAATAGGATAGAATACTAATGGATTTATTTTTACTAAAACTGGGAAGTGAAACCAGTGACTTAGAGTGGTTTCAGAAACTCTCTGTGCCCCAGTTTCATCATCAGTAAATTGGTGATAAAACAGAGTGTAGAGGAAAGGTAATTATGTCCATGAAGGGCAAGCAGTTTAGCAAGGCTTCAGTAAAGCAATGGATGGGGAGCTCCTTTAATTCCTGACCAAAACCCACCTTGGTCAGGACACGGCTCCCCAAGCAGCCTGTTCCCCTTTGGGAGGGGCCCGGGACTCCAGCTATAAACCAGAACAACTCAGAAATCTCCTCCTTGGTGGAATGAGAAACTAGACCCTCCCACAGAAGGTACCAGACCTTGGGTTGGGCCCAGGTGAAAAGTCCAATTGTGCAATCCTGCCTCATTCCTCAGATGTCTCAGCGGCCCGCATCCCTCAGGGGAGGTTACAGGGAGGACCTGCTAGGGCACCAGCAGCCCTCCGGAGCCCATCCTCACACACAATGGTTTGAGACCAGAAGCTCTCACCCATCGTGTGGCCGTCAGCAACTAGTTCCTCATCACCACCCAGAATTCCTGCCACACAATGACCCCACGTCAGCTGCGCAATACACTCCTGTCTCCAGAGTTGTCAATACATTCTTGCCTCCACATGGCCAGCCCGCTGCTAGCTTCTCCCAGTTCACCTTCCACATGTCATTCCCAAAACACACGTTTCACCTTAGCATCCTCTGGAAACTTCTAAGGCTCCCCATTTCAAAGGCAATAAAATGCCAGCTCCCCAGCCTGCTATGTTTGCCCCACTGTATGTCCTCTAACATTCCCCCTCCAACCACTCTGGACTCACCTCCCCTTATGAAACATCTCCAGCTCACTCTCACCTCCAAACCTTTGTTCAAGCCGTCACCTTTTCCTGCAGGGCTTTTTCTCCTATCCTGTCACCCCACAGTGTGTACACCTACTGGCGTAGGCTTCCTCTGAATCCAGACTTTATGCGAGTTAAGGCCAGAAGAAAAGAGTGACCGCAGTGTATTTAAGTCTGAATCCCTGAGGACACTCAGCACAGAAGTGAGCATTTAGCATCAGTCCCAGACACTAGTGATAAGTCAGTAATGTCCGAGGGATGGTGATAGAATTCTGAGCATCTTGATGCCCTTCGCCTTGTGGTCAGGGCTTGGTATGTTCTCCATTAGCCAGGGTCACCAGGGAGAATATGCTCTGTTAGTCAATTATGTATTAATTGCTATTAGTCACATTGTCTCATTTGTAGTTAAAACCTTCTCTCATTTATTCTTTCCAGTAGAAAAATGAAAAGCATCATGCCACACTCCATACATCAATCCACACTCGATTTGCATCTGGCAAGAGACCAACAAGCAAGAGACAGGGAAATTTGGTGAATCAGAAGGTCCTTAAATGCAGTGTGGGGTGGGGGTAGGGGGGATGCTTATTCCTTTTGACTAGCGGTAGCTCCTGTCAGTGGAATTCATTTTGAGGAACTTACCCCTCCCACCCCACCACCACTATCTTGCTGTCCACCGTAGGACAAGTGGCCGGCACTTAGCAACATTAAGAGTGGCAACCACTCCCTTCTCATTCACTTGTCCCAAAAGCAGAGCTCACATTATTTGGATCTGTTTTTTTTTTTAATTTGCATTCCTCTCTCCCACTCCTTCCTTTCATAATCTCCAAAATGAAACGGGGAAGACCTGAGCCGAGATAGAAATGAACGAATACCTGCTTTGTAAGTTTTGTTTTGAAGACAGCCATCATGATTCATCCTTCCCCGGGACAAAATTATTAATAATAATACATGAAAAACAATCACAATTGAATCCCAATGCAAAGATCTGGAAGATCCATTAGAGACCAACTTGAGACCCAAGTTCAAGAAACACAGTAGGAGGAGAAATGAGCAAACCCCCCTGACTTTATCACGGGGTAGGTTACATGTGTGTGCGTTTCCTCTCCCTCTGCGATTTGTTCTCCTAAAGGGAAATCTATCCAAACAGCCGTGTCCAAGCAGCCCCACCACACACACACCACCCTCTGCTCCCTGTGCTTTTGGGATCTTGACTGTGGTCAGGGAAAGCTCTTCAGAGAACGTGTTTTCTTTTTCCTAATGAGAAGTGTTTGGGACCAGGCAGAAGATGACTCCAGTGCAAAAGCCCTGCTCCTGGGCTTGCTTTTTGGCTCCTGGAGTACAGCGGAGATCCGATGTTCAACACAGGCCCACGGGAGGCTGCCTCCCATCAGCCCGGCTTGAGTGGCAGACATCCCGCCATGTGAGCCTCTCCTGATGTGTTGGCACCTCCGTGCTCCACAGTTTATCTTGGGAGACCGTGGATCCCGAAGCCACCTGGAGCCCCGGTTCCAGCTCCTTCAAGACAGAGTGCTGTTTATTGCGGCAGACGTTTCCAGGCTCCTCGGCCCTGCAGGGACACGACTCGGCCAAGAAGCGAGAGGCCTGGGCTCAGGGTAGCTGCAGGGGTGACCCCGCTGTTGCAGAGGGCGGTGGCACGCAGGAACTATGCACGCACGGCCCAGGGGGCTCCTGGACCACGGCGAACCGAAGCGTCTGTCCGTGTGTTTGACACTCATCCCGGAGTGTGGCCCACTGAAGAATCCTCCACACTGACAAGACCCTGCTGACGTCACCACCAGTCCAGGTTCAGAGAGAGAGAGAACACAGGGAGCAAGATGCCCTCCCCCCAGATGTTGGCAAGATGAGCAGTGCGGGTGAGGGTCCCAGAAGGCTTCAGCCTAATTCATGCCGTGGCCAGGGTGCTTTAAGACCTGAGTGCTACTGGAAGGTTTGCTGGGTCCCTCCAGGGGCCCCACCTCACTGAGCACCTTGCCGAGCTCAGCCAGCATAGTTTCAGCAGCTGCCTTTCACCATCGGAAGCTCCGGAGGAGCCAGAGGGATGTCCGCCAGGCAGGACATCAAAGATGCGGATAAATCACCCTTCACTTTTATGTGCTCACCCTTGGACGCTCGTTTCTAACATCTTAGGTGCGCTGGGCCTGGTGCTGGGGGAGGGGTGTCAGGTCAGAGCCGGGAAAAGCAGCTGTCCCCTCGCCAAGCCAAAAACCCTAACCCTATCAAGGCAAGAGGAGAGACCATCCCTCGAGTACACGGGTCTCAAACTTCGGCGGAATCAGAATCACCCGTGGGGTGGGGGTGGGGGGGCGGGGGGGGCAGAAATTGTTCCTATGTGCTGGTGCTCCCCCTAGAGTTTCTGCTTCAGGAGGGCTAGAGGGTGGGGGTGCCGAGATGTGCTTTTCTGACAGATCCCCCGGCGATGTTAAAGCTGCTGGTCCAAGATGAGAGAACCACTCCACAGGCAACATGCTGAGACGTGTCAGCAGCCGGCGATGGGTCTAGGGCATCACTAAGTGATGAGGTGGCAGCAGTCAATGTAAACAACATCACAGGTTCAAAGGCAGGGTCTATCAAAGCTGTGGGGCACCGAGACTCCATCTAAGGGAAAGTTCACACTTCATTCAGTCCCCTTGTGCCCTGCCTCATTTCTGTTAGTCATACCTAGGTGCTAGTTTGTATCTCAAGGTTCAAACTTGGCGTGAACTATCCCCAATATGCCCTCATTTAAAAGCTATAAACTAGATCACACATGCTGTGCGCCAGGCACTTTTATGCATTATTTTATTTAAATACTCACAGCAACTCTGTCTAGTAATAACAGTAACATCTAATATTTAAATAGCACTATTTTGTGCCAGGAACTCTTCTAAATGCTTTAGATCAGGGTCAGCAAACTGCTGCCTATGGACCAAATCTGTTCTATCATGTTTTAATAAATAAAGTTTTATTGGAACGCAGCCATGCACATTAGTCTATGTATTGTCTGTGAGTGTTTTACTGCCAAAATAGTAGAACTGAATAGTTGTAACAGATACCATACCCCACACAATCTAACATATTTACTCTCTGGCCCTTTACAGGAAAAGTTTGCTTAAGCCAGCTTTAGGTAGATTTAACTTACTTAATTCTTGTGACAACACTACATATAAATGCTGGGTTTTTTATCGTGGTAAATATGCATAACATAAAATTTACCATTTTAGCCTTTTTTTTTTTTTAAGAGACAGGAAAAGTTTGCTTAAGCCAGCTTTAGGTAGATTTAACTTACTTAATTCTTGTGACAACACTACATATAAATGCTGGGTTTTTTATCGTGGTAAATATGCATAACATAAAATTTACCATTTTAGCCTTTTTTTTTTTTAAGAGAGAGAGTTCCTACATGAGCGGTGGTGGGGGTTGGGGCAGAGGGAGAGGGAGAGAGAGAATCCCAAGCAGGCTCCACACCCAGTACAGAGCCCAACGCAGGGCTTGATCTCAGCACCCTGAGATCATGACCTGAGCGGAAACCAAGAGTCGGACGCTTAACCCGCTGAACCACCCAGGCGCCCCCCCCCCATTTAACTCTTTGTAAGAGCATACTTCAGTGGCATTAGGTACATTTACACTGAGGTGCAGTCATCACCAGCACTCATCTCCAGAACGTTTTTCCTCTGCCCACACTGAAATTCCATACTCATTAAACAACAACTCCCTATAGCCCCACACCCCAAGCCCATGGCAACCGCCACTCTACTTTCTGTCTGTGATTTTGACTACTCCAGGTACTTCCCGTAAGCGCAATCACACAGTACTTGTCTTTTGGTGCCCGGTTTATTTTACTTAGTATAATGTCTTTGAGATTTATCCCTGTTGCAGTACGTGCCGTAATTTCATTCCTTTTTTGTAGCTAAATAATATTCCATTGTGTATATGGCACATTTAATTGATCCATTCATCTGTTGATGGACGTTGGGTCATTTCCACCTCTGGTTGTTGTGTATTCACAATATTCACACTGCTGCTATGAACCTGGGTGTACAAATAGCAGTTTGAATCTCTGCTTTTGATTCTTTTGTGTTTGTATCCAGAAGGGGAATTGCTGGATCATATGGTAATTCTATGTATAATTTTCTGAGGAACCACCGTACTGCTTTCCACAGCAGCTGCACCACAGTACCATTTTACATTCCCATCCGCGATGCAGAAGCGTTCCAATTTCTCCACATCCTTGATGATACTCATTATCTTCTGGTTTTTTGTTTTTTCTTTGGTTTTCTTTGCTCTGTTTAGATAATAGCCATCCTATTAGATATCTCATTGTGGTTTCGATTTACATTTCCCTAATAGACAGTGATGAGCATCTTTTCATGTACATATTGGCCATGTGCATATCTTTTTTGGAGAAAAATTTATTCAAGTCTATTATTCATTTTTTAATTAGGTTGATGATTTTTTGTTGTTGAGTGGTAGGAGTTCTTTATATATTCTGGATATTAATTCCTTACCAGATATATGATTTTCAAATATTTTCCCCATTCCATCAGTTGCCTTTTCACTCTGTTGATCATGTCCTTTGATGCACAGCTTTTTATTTTGATGAAATTCAATTTATTTTTTTCTTCTGTTGCCTGTGTTTTGATGTCTTATCCAAGAAATCATAGCAAATCCAATATCATGAAGCTTTTCTTCTGTGTTTTCTTCAAAGAGTTTTATAGTTTAGCTTTCAGGTTTGGGTCTTTGATCCATGTTTATTTAATTTTTGTATAAGATAAGGGTCCAACTCCATTCTTTTGCATGTGGAGATCCAAGTGTGCACAACATCTTTTGTTGAAAAACTGTCCTTTCCTGCATTGAATGATCT
This sequence comes from Leptonychotes weddellii, assembly GCF_054177405.1. Lineage (NCBI taxonomy): Eukaryota > Metazoa > Chordata > Mammalia > Carnivora > Phocidae > Leptonychotes > Leptonychotes weddellii. The sequence goes on from NC_138369.1 coordinate 19,900,812, forward strand.
TGGCACCTTGTGAAAACCCATATCCAAGAGCTTCTTCGGGGGCTCTCTATTCTATTCTATTAGTCTCTATGTCTGTCTTTATGCTAGAACTTTACTCTTTTGATTACTGTAGCTTTGTAGGAAGGTTTGAAATCAGGTAGTATGAGACCTCTAACTCTGTCCTTCTTTTTTAAAGACTATTTCGGCTATTTGGAATCCCTTGAGATTCAATTTGAATTTTAGGATGGATTTTACAATTTTTGCAAAAAACATCGTTGGGATTTTGAAGAAGGTTGCATTGAATCTATAGATCACTTTGGGGAGTACTGACATGTCACACATAGTAGGTCTCCTAATTCAGGATACAGTATGTCTTTCCAGTTACTTGTGTTTTAATTTCTTTCAGCAGTGTTTTATCGTTTTCAGTATACAATCTGTCTTTGGCCTCCTTGATTAAGTTTATTCTTAAGTATTTTTTGATGTTATTATAAGTAGACTGTTTCCTTAAGTCCCTTTTCAGATTGTTCAGATTGTTCACTGTTCATTGTTCACCCTTCATTATTCACTGTTACTGTACAGAAGTGCAACTGATTTTTGTGTGTTAACTTTGCTAAAATTAAGTGCTATTTTAATCCCCATTTTACAAGTGGGAAAACTGTACCACAAAGAGGTTAAGTAGTTTGCCTAAGTCATACAGCCAGTAAGTGAGGGAGCCAGGGTTCCAACCCAGCCATTCTGTTTCCAGAACCCCTTCTCTTCACCATTACCCTCAACTGCCTCTTCTGAAAAAGTAAGTAATATCTTGGCCAAGGTCTCACTTATAGTAAGTGGCAAATCCAGAATTTGGACTCAAATCTGACTCCACAGCTTTGGTGGTAGGATAATAGCATTCCGACAGCCTTAGGATACCCCAACCACAAATCCATCAATTAAATAACTTGGTTATTCAAGGTGGGGGAAGTTCAAATTTTGAGTGTTTCTTGTTTTTTGTTTTTTGTTTTTTTTAATAATTGTGTGTGTGGAAGAGATGCATGAATTCAGTTGAAGAGTAGCCTTGGTGGTACACTAGAAAAGAGGTAAGCCCTGTCCTGATTTTCCTCCAGATAGTTCCAGATGCTGCCTTTGGTTTAGACGATATGTTTTATGGTGGCTCTAACTGTGGACACTACATTTCCTCAACTGGCCAGAATTTTAAGTTGAATTTTAAAAGGCAAGAAAGGTAAGGTAACCTGAACAAATTTCTCCTGAATCCTCCCAGTGTTTATTTTATGCTTCTCTCCTCTAAAGAGCATAGTGGAGTTGGCTGTTCAATGAGGAATTTCCCTCTGAGCTACAAGATGAATATTCCAAATCCTGTAAGAAGCCCAGGGGTGACTTCCAGCCTCAAGTGCCAAATGAAATGACACCAAGTGGCCTTGTTTGAATCTGTGGGACTCCCAAGCTGCCCAAGAGGTGGTCATTGTTCCTTACAAAGGAATGCCGTGGACCCATCCCAAAGACCGAAAGGCAATGAACTTGAACTAAATAAGCCTCCTTATTGGCTGCTGCTATTGATGTTGTAAAAGATTCTGCCCAATGGCTTCAGGCCTGAGTAAATGTTGGCTTGGCCGACCCGGTCCACTAAAATGAATTGGGCATGACTAAGGTGCACGGATGCCAGACCTTCCATTAACAGGGAAGGCATGCAGGGGCAGCAGAGAGGGTCAGCATACCAAGGAGCAAACAAAGATTCCTTTGGGAAGGTGAGTTGCAGAGGAGGAGGGGAAGAAAGAGAAGACAAACCTTGATGTCCTTGGGGGATGGGCTGCTTAACCAGTCCCTCGTGATTGTAATGTGACCTGAGGCAAGAGCACTTGATGCCCCTAAGCAAGCACATGGACACAACTATAACATCCATGAGCCTCCACCTTACCTTCTATGAAATGGGATTCATAGACCACTTTGCTCCTAATAACTACAAGGAATTGTCATAAGGATCAAATAATAGGAGATAGGAGAAAAGGAAAAAAAGAAAGAAAACCTTTACATAGTTAAATGCCCTATAGGAATCTAAGGTATAATCTTACAGCATAGGTTGGGGTGCTGAAGACAGTGGCAGGAATCAAAGGGGGCTTTGGCTTTAAGTACAATGCTTTAATTTTGTGTGGGGGTGGCAAATTCATACATATTTTCTGTGTATTTCAAAGGCACGCACACATGTTAAGACAGATACAAATCCCTATATTCATATCGAGTTCCAGCTCAGATGCCAACAAACAACCCTATTCTTTTCCCCATTTGCCCATTCAAACCCACTTTGTGGGGCTAATTCTTTCCCACCTCTTAGAAAAAGCCTAGAGATGGGCCCATCAATTTTCTGGGTGGAGACCACAAAATGTCCTCTTGTCACTTACGGTTTCAGAAATTGTGTCATTTTGATAATTAATGTACAGTTCCATAATACAGTCACAATTCCACCTAAAGCTCAGGTGGCCTCAGGATGGACCTCTAATGGGGAAAGAAGCATGCAGATTCTTCTTTATGTCCTTGTTTTGCTCATACCTTCCTGCCCCCAGTGGCTGGATTTCTGATTCCTCCAGGCCTGGGTGGCAGTAAGGAGAGAGAAAAGGCAGGAAAGGTGCTTCTGTATCGATAACCAGTGTAATCTGACATTGGTTTTCTCTGGCTTTGGCAGATGTTTAAAGCCAGACCTTTGCAGGGTGGTCTGATTTTTGGGTGATCCCTCCATGGCTGGAGCTCTCTTCCCAGTCCCTTCATGCAGGCCAGGGTCTCCCCACTGGCTTCTCCCCACACTCTTCCCTGGGTCCCTGGTGTCCAGGCTCCATATCCCAAAATCTCCAGGTGAGCTGTGCAAACCCATGCAGTGGTGGACTTAAACCTCACTCGTGTGCCCTGGGGTTAAGAGGGAGCACACTCACCTGCACCGAGGGATGGAGATTGGGAGTAGGTAAGAACCACAACATGCTCAAACTCTCTCCAACGGATTTTTTCCCCCAATTTCCCTCTCAGCTTCTTCAATTTTATACCCTCCACTGAGGGGTTAAAGGTTGCAAAACCCATCCTCACCTGCCCAATCTGCCTGTCCCACATGGACAGTCTAGTAGATTTTTTTCTAAGTATTATAAGATATTAAAAGGCAACTCTTTGCCCATTGTCTGCAGTGGCCCCAGGACAACAGGCATTAAAAACTGGGCTCTTTGCTAAGTGAGACAGATGGTTCTCATTACACCGTGTTGTAAAAAGATTAGAAGCAACTATGCTCCGTGTCATTCCAAGGGCTGGAGCTATGGATAACGTTTTTTGTTATGTTTCTCTACATTTTTTAAATGTCAATTTAAAAAAGAAAATAATAAAAGATGAAAGTAAAGTTAGAAGATGAAAATTTCTAGAAAATGGGGAGAATTTGGGAAGCTAAAAAAGAAAGAAAGGGAGGAGAGGCAAGAGGGGTCAGGAAAGGTGGGTGAAAAGGAGAAAAAGCAGCAGTCAGGGCAGAAAAAAGATGCCAGAACAGACATTGCTATCTTTTTTAGAAGTGTGCTTTAAAAGTGATGTCAGCTTTGGGGTACCGGGGTAGCTCAGTCGGTTAAGCATCCCACTCTTGGTTTCGGCTCAGGTCCTGATCTCAGGGTCGTGAGATGGAGCCCTGCAACGGGCTCCACCTGGGCATGGAGCCTGCTTACGATTCTCTCTCTCTCTTTCTCCCTCCGCCCCTCCCCTACCCTGTGCATAAATAGAAGACATTAAATACATACATACATACATTGATGTCAGCCTCCGAGTGGGAAATGCTCACATTAATTTAGAGCCAGTATTGCACACATGCGCCCCTTCGTGAAGGGTAAGAAGGCAGGCTAGAACGAATCGACCACTGCATTTGGGTGAACCGACTGATTAGTTTTTGCATGAAGCCCAGAGACAGGCCGGCTCTGCTGACCGGAAGGAACTCAGAATGGCAATCAATCTGATGGGACTGGTGTGACATTGGTATTCTGCACAGGCTGGGATGGAGGAGATGTGGGGAAGTGAAGACGGAGTAGCTATAGAAACAAGACTGCCGAGACCACCTACAAGCTCCTCAAATAGCATTAATTTAACAGCATCCATTTGAACAATGTGCTAATCTCAGAGAATCTTCTCCTGAGAGCAGGTGTTGGCATCAGCTTTTACTCTAGCTGGAAGAAGCAAGGAGACGACAATTATTTTTCTCTTTAATTCTAACACTTTGACTTGCCACTATTTGAGACAGGATAGCAGGCATCAGGCCTGAGTGCAGGGGGGTGCTACTAGGATGGTTTTAAGCAGAGGAGCTAGGTGTGGGATATTCTGTGTGCCGTGTGTCCTCCAGATCCACTCTCTACTCTTTCCATCTTGCTCTGTACCCCTGGAGAGGGACCTCCCTAGAGTTCGTCCCCTTGGCCTTTCTGCTGTCTACATTTGAGTTGGGTTCAGTCAGTGGAAGGTGCCAGAAGGATATGAACAAAGGAGAGAGAGATTGGGGTATTTATTCACCGTTCATTCATTCATTCTACTGAAGGCCACCTCTCCTGGAGTTATCATGTGTCCTTTCCTACAGCCACACAGGTCTTGCCGGGTTCTGGTAACTGCCCCCTCTACTTGCCCCTTCAGATTAGACTGGCCACAGAAGACATGGGGTTCAAAGATGGGCAAGAGTAGATTTGGAGAGATCAGTTCAGGAGGGAGATGGTGATGGTTTGGTCTAGGGTGTGGTGTAGAGAAGTAAGGTAGGTTATGAAAACATTAAGGAGATTCATTCTATCCAACCTATGGTCACGGATTGAACATGAGGGTCAACAAGAGAAACGACTAGGTTGTAGGTCTGAGAAATCTGATGGATACTGGGGCCATTTGCAGTGGTCAAGAAAACTTGGATTCAATCATTTATTCCATGGAAACTCACTTTGTGAGTCACTCCTTTGGAGGTGGAGGCTGATCTGTATGGGAAGATCCTAATTTTCTTTTTGCTATTCACTATGAGACCGCAGAGAAGCAGGGCCCAGGACCTCGAGGAGGAGAGCATTTTAGAGGCTGCCGGGGAGTATGGTTGAAAGAGCCATTTCCACGTCATGCATTTGAATAGCGAGTTCTCATTTGCCTCTGCCCAAAAAGTCACAGACTGTTTCTCTTACAACACCTAATGAAGACAGATTAGGCAAAGCAACTTAAAAACTTAACTTCTTCTATCTCTCTTAAGTACCAGAAAAATTGAATGTGAGATTTATAATTACTGTGCGTTTTGTTTGAGAGAGAAAGAGAAAGCTCATACGCAAAGAACATTTTCATAAATCACGTCTATGATTAAAAAAATATGGTTCGAACAGACACAACTGTGTTTTACCCTGCATCTGTTTCACATACACAAATGTGTCAGGTTTACATAAACCACACTGATACAGATGAAAAATAAGGGAAGAACAAGATAAAAATAGCTCTTATGGTATCAGTCACACATCTTTTATTATTATAATATATGATACCGTTGCAATCAATCACGCTGTTAGATTGCATTGACTAGTGACCTGAAGGCCCATGAAGGAAGAGCTAGCCAACATCCAGGAATCGATTCTGAGCTTCGGCTTGAAAAAAAATCTCCGAGACCATCTGTTTGGATTTCTGGTGACAATTGCGAAGAGACTGAAGTGAAACCATCTCATCCCCCTCTCCACCCACCGCTGTTGTCAGGTCCTGGTCTCAGATTCATTCCTTTCACAGGAGACGCTCCCAGGGCACGAGTGGGAGGGGAAAGTGACACCCTGCCCCTTTTCCGACACTACCATCAACAGATCATCTGTAACTGCGCCACCCAACCAGCCTCTAGTAGCTTCCCAGGCCCGAGAGATAACGCTGCTGATGTGCACTTTGATCAACCCCCTCTCCTACCGTCCCTGACTAGCTGAGCAGATGCGCAGCTGGAAAACTCAACTCATTTTTTTCCTTCAGCTGAAACATTTAACTTCTATACTACAATTATAAAAATTGCTGAGGTCTCCGGGGAGGATTTTTTTTTTTTAATGCATGTAAACTTGACCCTAGTAAGTAAAACTCTGCTTTCTCATTCATTGACTAAGGCACACTTTTTTTTTTTTTTTTTATTCTTATGTTAATTCCCATACATTACATCATTAGTTCTAGATAAAGTGTTCCATGATTCATTGTTCGTGCACAACACCCAGTGCTCCATGCAGAACGTGCCCTCCTCAA
>NC_138369.1:19907509-19923357 GCF_054177405.1 Leptonychotes weddellii
GGCACGTATTGAATGGAGCACTGGGTGTTACATGCAAACAATGAATCATGGAACACTACATCAAAAACTAATGATATAATAATGTATGATGACTAACATAATAAAATAAAATTTAAAAAAAAGAAAAATAATAAATAAAACCACATAGATGTCTGATAAAACCAGGTTTAATGTTCTCTATAAAGATGTGCCCTAAGACTGTACACAGGAAACTGCAGAACCCCATAGGGGAGGAAGGGGATGGAATCAGTACTGGTTTAGGGATGGCCATCGCTGGGACCAGATCTTCGAGCCGATGCACCCCTGCCAGTGTAGACCATCCAGCACACTTGCCTCACCATGGTTAGAGCCCCCGAGGTTAGCAGTTCTGAGTCTGCAGTTTAGATTTAGAACTCCAAGGATAGCCCGGGGGAGTTGCACATATAAACACTCAGCTTCAGAGACTGCAAGTACGATTGCTCAGCAGAACATGTTTTTGTTTTGTTTTGTTTTGTTTTGTTTTCACCATTCCTTTAAAAAAAAAAAGAAAAAAAGACTACTTTATGGTTTCTGCCAGCTTACCAGTGGGTACATGTCCTGGGTGACGAAAGGTTGAGATGGTTATATGTATGACTGGTCTTGGCTCTCCACCCAAGAAGGTGTAAAGAAGAGGAGAGAAGAGGAGAGGGAGGGACTCATTGAAGTGAGTGTGATCCTAGCATTTAGATGTATATTTCACAAAGACTAGTTTCTAGAGGCAAGCCTAGTCTTCATCCAGGGCTCCACCAAAGAAACAGTCCTCTGTCCAACATTGAAGGTAATGATGACTATTGTTTATTTTTGTCTTACATGCTTACTTTAGGACCTAACTCCTGTATCAGATATGACTCACTTGTGTAGAGAACATGTCCAATATTCAGCAAAGAGGGGGCAGCTCCCATGACAGCCCACTATCTTCAGGCTCTCAGTGTGTTCAGCACCTCACCCCTTGACCATCCACCCATCCTCTATGCTATCAGAGTAATCCATCTGGTGAGCAAAGTTCTTCAAAGAAGGGAATGGATCATCTTGCATTCCCCAGAACTTCAGTTCCCCAGAACCAGATAATCGCTTGGTCCATTGATTGAAGAAGGAGTGGAACTCTTGGGCAGAGGGGAAAGGAGAGTGACCTAAGTGACCATCAGAGCCATACTCAAGAGTCTGAGATTCAGTTCCTCCATAAAGTCTGCTGTAAGAATTCTGTCACTGGCTCACTGAAAATTTCCATGAATAACCCTACAGGGACGCTAAAGACTTCCCCACACATTGTTCTCTCTGACGTCATATTCAAAGGTTTATGGGTGTTCAGAAAAAATCATTTCACAGAAATATACAAGAACCATACAAAACTCACATATTTGAAAAAGACAAGCACATTTATAAAAATGTCAAGAGGGGATATCTCCAAGTTAAAGGATTATGGATGATTTTTATTTCCTTTTATGGTGTTTTCCTCCTCCCCCCACCCTTAAACGATGTTTCACATTCATAATGTTAAAAGATAAGTTCTTTACTTAAGGCATATAATGATAAAACAATGATAAAATTTATTAGACATTAATAGAGCAATACAATTAATACAATCCTTGGGGAATAATAGCACCACTCAACTTTATATACATATGGCAGCTCATAGGATTGAAGGAAAAACTGACCAACAAGGCCTCAGAAAATCCAGGGGTGGGAACTTCTTGGGGATCCAGGCAGCAGAAACGACTTAAGACTTCAGTCCCTTTCAGTCCCTGAGTCTCTTGGCTCCAGCATCAAATCCTAGGAGAGACAATTTATGGGTCTATCTTAGACCACGTGCTCACTTCCTTCTCTGTTGAGGAAAGGTCACCTAAACTGACAGTCCCAGCATGACTCCATATGGTAGGGGAGGAAGAACTCCCCAAAGGAAAACAAGGTGCTGTTAGTAAAGGAAATGCCTATGGAAGCGAAGAAGTACAAACAACCAACATTCACCATGATGAAGACACTGAATATCTATTGGGTACATAGTAGGGACCATCCACCCAGCTAAACACACTCTTGGCATAGATTGCCCCACTTAATAATAATAGGTAGACTCCATGATTATTCTCAACTTATAGCTGAGGAAGCTGAGGTTGGAAAAGATTGCATAGCTTATATATGTAACACAGGTGAGTGGGAGGGTTAGGATTAGCCCCAGTCCAATGGACTCTAAATCCCACCCTCTCAACCACTGTACTTGTAACACAGCCAAACCTCCCCATCATTGCCTTGTTATCCATGCTAGATGTTCCACTCCTTCTTCCATCTATGGGCTAAGTGATTATCTGGTCTGGGGAACTTAAGTTGGAATGTCAAGGACAGTGGGCATGGTCAAGTCAAGCACCATCACCCCAACATGCCTCATTAAATAGCTACCCTTGGGAGGCCGTGATAATACCATTCAATATGGGAAGGGCTAAACACAGCCTCATCCAGAGAAGTGTGTTGGAAAGGCACGAAGAAATCATCTCAGGAATCATACCAGATTTCATCTCTATTCCGTTATCAGAAAGAGAGTGAGGCCAAGGAATATGAGTGCCAGAGTCCATAGAAACCCTAAACACGTCTCCCTGAGTGCTTCTCCTTCTGGGTCTGGCCTGGGTGTATTTCATGGAAAGACAATCTGTCTGTTTCTAATCCACTTACATTTAATTTATTAAAAAGTTTTGGGCCAGGGTTATTTGAGGCCCCAAAAGCATTATGGGTCTATTTTACAAGACTTTAAAAAATCTATTTCCTTTGAACAAAGAAGTTCTATTTGCCTCAAGTGGTTTGACCAAAACCTCAAAAAAAAAAAAGTAAAATTGCTTCTAAATTCAGAACTAAAGATACTTAAGCCCATTCTAAACTCCATAAACACTCTTGTCTCAGCACTTGAGCACACTCAAACTGTCTAACCACATGGGGGTCATCTGGACCCCTCAAATGTTGACCACCACACAAACAGGAGATAGCATGATCCAAGAGGGGTTTAAAGCTAAAAGGCAGAAGAACTGGCCACTCACTAGCTGTGTGGCCTCCACTCATCCATTTCCCGTCTCTGGGCCTTGGTGTTCCCTTCTCTTAAACAAAAACAGTGTTAATGTTCTTAGTCCACACACAGGTTGTCCAAGGATCAAGAGAGAGAATATACATAAAGGCTTCACCACATATAAAGGATCATCTCCATTATTACCATTGCTACAAACTCTACAATGAGAAAGCAGAAATAATCAAATTAGTATGGCTAGTGACTTAACCAAAACAAAGATGATGAATTTTCCAAGTTCATAGTAAAGACTGGCCATGCCAAAAAGATTTGCTCAGAGATCTCCATTTACAGATGTCAGCAAAACTCAACACTCAGGGTGTAGCCCATGTGCCCATCACTATGGCAATGGGTTGACCTGAGAGCATGCGTTTGTGTGTTCAAGAGTCTAAAATAGTCACAGCATAAATTGTGAACAAATTATCCAAATAAATCTGACTCCTGCCCCTCAAGCCCAGCAATAAATATGTGCTAGGCACAGCTTACACAGAACCTTTCCTTGAATTTGATCATGATGTAATTTTTATTGCAGGCTCAAATAGGGAAGGTTAATGATAGAGCAAATGTGAAGGGAAAGAAGCTAATTTGGGTGAAACATTAACTTGTTCAACTTTCAGACCGCAGCAGAAAATATGACAGTTAATTTCACGTCTTTGTGCAGAGCAATGCACAGAACTGTAATGGTTTGAAAATCAACTAGCAAATGAAGAATTAAGTGTTCCAAATACTCAGAAACAATTTGTTCATTTTATTAAAAATGTATAGCAACATATATTATTCACAGACTCAAGTGACATATTTTCCCGTCAGGAAAATCAAGTTGCAAGAATTACATTTGTTTCCCAATGTATTCTATGGGACAGTGCCAAAAGGCAAGCTTATGGGTAGGAAACTTCATATCCAGAGATTTTCCACATGTCACTGGTGGTTGAAAGCAGCTCCCCAAAGAGGCAACTTCTGCTCCCGGGATCACTGAGAGCAATAGTAATGCCAAAGGGGATTTTTATTAGGAAGATTCTCCCTTGTCAGCTTTTCTGAAGTTTTATCCTTTTCAACAGATCTGGAACTGAGACCAGTTGGTGAGGGCAGAGCAGTCCATGATATTTATTCTACAGAGCTGGAATGTGAATAAGCAAAGGTAAACCAGGAATCCCTTCCTCCAGGAGCCTCAGGGAGCTGAGAGAAAGTATCTAAACCAGGGCCACTGGGCTTTTTCTTAGAAGGTTGGATAATTAGGATTTTAGTATTTATGGGCCAAGAACCAGATAGAGAGGATACTCTATAGTTACCTCACAACCATTTTAAATGGTCTCATTTGAGGGGCGCCTGGGTGGCTCAGTCATTTAAGTGTCTGCCTTCGGCTCAGGTCACGATCCCGGGGTCCTGGGATCGAGCCCCGCATCGGGCTCCCTGCTCGGCGGGAAGCCTGCGTCTCCCTCTCCCACTCCCCCTGCTTGTGTTCCCTCTCTCGCTGTGTCTCTCTCTGTCAAATAAATAAATAAAATCTTTAAAATAAATAAATAAATGGTACCATTTGAAATACAAAAATCATCCTTAGTTTATAGGCCACACAAAAACAGAACCAGGCCAGATTTGGCCCACGGGCCGTAGTTTGCTAATCTCAAAGTGAGTCAACAGGCATGTTTTAAAATCTGAACATCTGAGGCAACTTGCTATGATACCATAGTGTTTTGAAATAGTGCTTTATTCTTTTTTTTTTTTTTTTCTTCCTCCCCACGGTTCCCTCAGCCTTTTCTCTCTTCAGTTAAGGCCACCCTGAGTTCATTGCCTCAGGACAAGATAAGAAATAAACAAAAATCTCTTCCTGGCTTTTGAAGTCCGAAAACCTGTCTTTAGTTCTGCCCCATGTGGGGAGATGAGAGAGGGAAAGACCCTTGTTTAGCAACAGATGTAGAGGAAGAGGGGATGGGGCCCCAGTGGCAAAGCGCCCCACTGGAGCACAATTAAAGGCCCTAGTAGGTGGACGGTGAGGGTGGGGGACAAGCCCGAGCACAGATATTTGGGTGTGTGGCTAGTACTGCATCATTAGAAAGGGCACCAGGCACCAGCGTTTCCACCCCAACCCAGGCTGAGTGCCAGGTGAGCGACCAGAGACCTCAGGTTCCCCTGGCTGATGTGTAGCATCTGGGAATAGGTGAATCCTGGGCCCCAGAGATTGAGTAGAGGCCCAGAAAAATAATGGGACATCAGAGAAAAGGTAACTTCTCAGCGGGCTGAGCAAAGCAAGCTCAGACAACCTCAGAGAATATCCTCTACCCCAGAAGGACACACTACCAGCAGACAGATCCCCTATCCTTGGAGAGGAGCAAGGACGCAGGGCCAGTGGCCAGAGAAGAAAGAGTTGGGTGGGAAGGGACCTTGGACCTGGAAATAGGGATGACTCAGCAGTAAGCTCTACGGATGCAGACCAACACTCCGCCTCTAGGTGAGGGACACATACCGGGGTGCCAGCATGCCAGTGGAAAGGTGGCAATCAAAGACCAGAAGATGGCGTGACACCAGTAGATGCCAGCATAGAGACGTGACCAAGGAGAGACCATATGGGACTACCCATGCCTTGCCCTCTCTTGCCCCTCAGAACTTGGCACAGCTCCAAGGGGAGAAGTGGATGCCTTATTGCTGCCACCGAACAGAAGTGGCTTGACTCAGAAACTGAGTACAGGTGATGGTTGTTTCTAGCCATCCATCTTGCATACCTGAGTTGGAGGACTGAGATTCCTAACCACTCAAGTGGCTCGTGAAAGAGCAATGGTGTGAAGTGAGATCCAGCTCGGCTCCTAACTCCGTCTTCGACAAACTCTGACCCCACTGAGCCCTGGTTTTCTGATGTGTTGAAGGAGGAATTGTCCAAATAACAGAAGGCAGATAGGTTTCTTCTTGGTGAGCCACATTCAATAAAACGGTAGCTAGCACAACGAGCTGAAGTGGCTTCGGAGGTTGTATGTAGATTCTCCATGTAATGGCACCACCATCCCTTCCTGATGCTTTCCCAGGCGTGTGGGCGGAAGCCGAAAGGAAGGTGGCAGACACAACATGTTTGTCCTAGTCCTGGGCAGTTACAAGATCTCTGAGGTGCTTTTTAATTCAGAAAGTCAGCAGTTCTTCAAAATGCCTGACACCCAGGAGTTGTTCCAGAAACTTTTCTTAAGAAACATTTTCAGAGTTCAGCTCGCCTTGGCAAAAACCTGCTAGGGTCAGAGAGGCGAAGGGGGCCAGCCCTGGCACAGCGGGGAGACCAAGCGGACCTGCACACTTGCTTCTCCATGCCAAAAACTCACAGTGAAGTGGGAAGAGGACTGGACATGGAGTCTCCTTTTCTAAAGCTGCGCATCCCTGGGCCTCTCTGGGCCTCACTCTGCTTCTGTGATACTCAGCCCCAGAGAATGTCAGGAGGATCAGAAAATGGGGACTGCGCCCATCACACAGCAGGCACTCAATAATTGTCCCTTTTCCCCTCTTCTTGCCCTGGGGTTGCATTTGCCAACAAAATGGCAGTCTACAGAAAAATCCTTTCTCTCCAGGGAGGAGTGGGTGGCTCAGTCAGTTAAGTGTCTGTCCTGGGCTCAGGTCATGACCCCCGGGTCCTGGGATCGAGCCCCGCGCTGGGCTCCCTGCTCAGCGGGGAGTCTGCTTCTCCTTCTCCCTCTGCCCCTCCCCCTCGCTCGTGCATATGTGTGTGTGCTTGAGCACATGCTCTCTCTCAAATAAATAAATAAAATCTTAAAAAAAAAAAAGAAAACAATAATCCTTTCTCTCTGAATATGAAAATCACTTGTCCTCAGAAAAATTCCGTTTAGGTTTTCAAGGTACGGAAATTTCACAGTAATATTTTTTAAGAAAGGTGGTTTTGACCCTCACGTCGGAATTATACAGGGAGCTTTTGAGGAAAGCAGATTGCCAGACGCTGCCGTAGATGTAATGAATCGGAATCTTTGGGTATGGGACCTGGGAGACTGCATGTTATCACGATTCGGACACTCACTAGCATCCAAGACCAGCATTCTAGGAGGCACTTATAACCTCTCCCTATGCCCCAAACCACAAGGTTCATCCTCTCCACCTGATCCCCCTATTTAACACAGCAGCCCTACCCCCACCCGGGTCTCCCCATCTCCCTCCCTCGTGTTATCTCCCTAACATTTTCTGTGTATCTTGCCATCCATGTATTTTCCTGATCTGGTTTGTCCTACCCCCTGCCCCTCCCCCGCCCCCCGCATCCTGAATGTCCATCCCACAAGGGCAGGTCTGTGTTCATTGCCCCATCCCCAGAGCTGAGAGCAGCAGCTGACCCCCAGCGGGTACTCAGTAACCACTAGGACAGTAGCTTCTGCTGCCGCCCATACTCTCATTTGACCTCAGAAGGCCCCAAAAGGGGAAGGTCAAAGATACGAGAAAGTTCATCTATGGAAGGTTGTATACTGACATGGTTAAAAACACACTATTCTAGAAATTTTAAGTCCTGATCCAGTGATCTTTCAAGATAAGAAGGAAGCAGATGATCTTCTCGAAGGTCCCCCCAACCTTGACAATTTTCTCAACTAAATGGCTAATCTATACTTTGGTTTTCAGCTGCTTGGTTGGGTGAGGGGTGAGACATGTTCTAAATCTAGGAGCACAGGGAAGACCTGTGATTCCCCCTGTTGAGCCACTCAGTGTCCTCAGTGTCTGCTCACCTCCCAGCAAGGATCTCTGCTCCGCTGGTCTGCCTGCTCCCTGGTCCATGCCCTTCACAGCCAAGACTGAGCCCGGCACCACCCTCCCTTGCCTCCGAAAAAATGAGGGTGTGGTTCCAAGCATCTGGAGATGAGGGGGGAGACTGTTATTTAGCAAAAGAGACACATCATTATTTTCTTGCACCAGGATCATGTTTCATTTAGCAGACTTCCTGTACATTTAAACAGCGTCCCCCAGGCAAATAATACAATTAAGCAAATGGAGAGGAGATTTAGTAATAATAAATTCCATAGAAGTGGTCATTCTTTTGCATGCAATTTTTTGTTTTTGTTTTTAAAGATTTACTTATTTGACAGAGAGAGACACAGCGAGAGAGGAACACAAGCAGGGGGAGTGGGAGAGGGAGAAGCAGGCTTCCCGCGGAGCAGGGAGCCCAATGCGGGGCTCGATCCCAGGACCCTGAGATCATGACCTGAGCCGAAGGCAGCCGCTTAACGACTAAGCCACCCAGGCACCCCTGCATGCAGTTTTAAAAGGAGCAGAGCATTTAGAGGGATCAATCACCCTGAATCTCATGGACTCAAATACTATATAGAAACTGCTGGTAAAGACTGATGAGGATTTGAAACACACACACACACATGCAAGACACATAGAAACACACTCATACATTAGGCCTAGACATACTTTCTTTTTTTTTTACAGTCCAGTAACTAAAAGACAGTTATAAAAATAAGCTTAGGATACACATAGAGGAACGCAGGAGGGCAAAATGGAAAACAAACTATGGAATAAAATCTATCTGAGAACCAATCAGGGAGGGAGAAGAGGCTGGGAACAGAGCTCTGTGTTAGAGCAGATAAAGGATTGAATTGGGAACCAGGAGACCTGAATCATCCTACCAGCTCCACCATGCATATTCTGGGTAATTTTAGGCAAGACAATGGCTTTTGTAGGCTTCTATTTCTCTCCATCTGGAACAAGCTGCTCCAAGCCCCACTTGCACTGCTATTTACTTACTACTTTCATTTAAGTCAATTCTCCTTTATGTGTATATGGAAACACTCTGGGGAAGGAAATGAGTATTTATTTTACTATTTGTTGCATTTTGCCACAACTTGTACATATCTCAAAATAAACATATTTACTTGGAAAGAAAATTATTTCACTAATATAAAAGGAAAGCTAGAATTACTGGTCTTAAAATAGAAGGTTAATAACAAAAATAAGTACAATGGACTCCTGCTTTTACTCAGGACAGACTAGTTTGCTTCAGACCAGCCCCTTTGCCAAGAACAACTAAAAAATCTGGATAAAATATATAAGATGTAAAAATAAAAACAAAGAACTTCTGTTTGAAGACATCAGGGAGATACTAAAGCAGCTAGGACCTGAAGAGCCAAGAACCCAGAGAGAAGGAAAACACATTGAAGTCCATCCAGTATTGCCCATCCCCTGCTGCCCTCCAGCCATTTGCAGATGCGTACATTTCATAAGCCCCAGAGGCTCAAAAGTCAACAGTCAGTACCATGATAACAAAAACTGAAGTATAGGGTCCACCAAAGAGAGGAGCCCTGGTAAACATTTCAAACGTCCAACTGGAGCCATGCAAGTGTTTCACACTCAGAGGTGAGTGTGAAATGGAAATGGCTCAATCCTTACAAAAACTAAAACCCCATTTCAAGCCAGTTCTAGTCCAGATGAAACAAGATATACTACCAGTGCTCAAAACACCAGACAGAAGCAAAAGAAAATGTAATTCTCTGGAAGAAGATAATATAATCCAAAGCTTCAAATCGCTTCTCCAGTGTGTCATGTACTATATCCAGCATTGACCAAAAATTACCAGGCATGCCAGGAGACATAACCAAATAACTAAAACCAGAGGGGAAAAAACAGATCCACATGTGAGTCACAGAGAGTTATCAGATGCAGACTTCAAAATATCCATAATTAATAAGTTCAAGAAAGCAGAGGATAAGATGGAGAAGTTCACAAGAACTGGAATCTTTACAAAAGGAAAAATGCAACTCTAGAATTGAAATATAAAATCACCAAAAAATAAGAACCCACTAGATTGGGTTTATGGCAGATTAGACAATGCAGAAATAGCCAATAAACAGAAAAAGTGTATTCTGTCCCATTAATCATCAGAGAAATGTAAATCTGCAAACCAAAACCACAGTAAGATATAACTACCCACCTATAAGAACAGTTGAAAACTGTGTACCTAAAGGAAAGGAATAGCTCTGAAAAAGAATGTTCACAACCACGTGGAACTACCAACCAAAAACTGGAAACAGAATCCATCCATCATAAAATAGCTAATAACTTGTGATGTATTAATACCATGGAATAATACACAGCTATGAAAAAGAATTCGTGTTACATAAACAACACAGATGAAACTTGGAAATACAATATGGCCCCAAAGAAGAAAAAACACAAAAGAACGTATACCGAGTAATTTTGGTTACATAAATTTCAAAGCTGGAAAAGCTTATCTAAGGTATTAGAAGTCAAAATAGTGGTCTCCTTTGTTGGAGTTTGGTGGGGGGGGGAGACACTTATAGAGAAGGGGACTTCTGAGATATTTCTACTACTTTGTGTCTTAATCTGATTGGTGGTTACATACATGTGTTCACCTTGCCAAAGATCATCAAGCTGTATTCTTAGCTGTCCTTTCCTGTACGAATGTATACATTGATAAATAACATTTTTTTACAAGTCAAACACAAGAGAATATCTACAATCATCCTAAAGCTTTTAGGAATTATTTGAATCAAATATTAGAGTCATTTGGTGTACTATACTAATATGAGTCCAAAAAATAAATATGAGCCCACAAATAAATATGCTTTTGGAAAAAGTAAATACATTTAGTGAATTCAAAACTACTTTATTAAATTCTACTGAGATCCTGTTGCTTGCTCAGCCCAAGGCCTGATCTCTCTCAGGTAAACATGTAAATAAGGAAGTGTTCAAGAAGTACTTAAGATTTACCACCAAGTGAAGATTGCCTCTTGATATATAATGAAACAGGATTGAAAAGAAATTGCTTTTTCAAAATATGATATGGTAACATCCATTACTACGTATCATCTGAAACTCATTGGCTAAGCACCAGGGGCCTCCCCCAACACCGTGGGACACACGGCTTATTTGATCTCAAGAGTTCCTTCCTGGATGACCATCTGCGATTTGCTGATAGGAGCCTGCATACTCACTGAATGGTACTACATTCAAAAATGGTTTCAAAGAAGAAAATGGAATCGAGTCCATTGGTTGCATAAATTTATGAAATTTATGCAGACTTTATGAAAGTCGGTATATGTCTATCTATACCTCTGGTGATATCATGACCCACCACCCCTGACATGTAACAGGCCTGACCTTGAGAGGAGGGAATTCCATTCTGGGGGGTGAGGGGGGTCCCTCTCCTGCCCCACATCTGGGCTATCAGCAAAGCCATCAGCTCCACTTTCAAAGTATACCTGGAATCCAACCACTTCTCACCATCCTCCAAGTCACCAAGCCACCCCCATCCCTCACCTGGTGGCCTCCTAACTGATCTCTCCACTTTTACCTTCATCCTCCTTCAACTTGTTGTCAACAGAGCAGCCAAAATGATTCTGTCAACCCCCAAGTCAGACCTTAGCACTCCTCTGCTCAAACCCTCCCATCTCATGTAAAACAAAAGCCAATATCCTTGCCCTTGACTTGACTGCCCATCGCTTCCCTGATATCACCTCCTCTTGTTCTTGCCCAAGTCACTCTGACCTGGCTGCAGGGGTCTCATTGATGATCTTCAGCCATGCTCAATGTGCTCCTGCCTCAGGGCCTTGACACTTGCTGTTCCCTCTACCTGGGACACTCTACGGTAGACACCCCTGACTCACTCCCTCACCCCTTCAATCTTTACTCAAATTTCCCCAGACCAATGAATCCTGCTCTCACCCTCTTGTGCAAACTTACACTCCCCTCCATTCTCCCAACCCCTGTTCCCTGCTTTCTTTCCTGTTTAATATTCATCACCATCTAATATTCTATGTGTTTATCAACTTACCTTACTGGGAGTTTGTTGTCCCACCTCTTTATACCACGAGATTTCTCA
Organism: Leptonychotes weddellii; assembly: GCF_054177405.1. NCBI lineage: Eukaryota > Metazoa > Chordata > Mammalia > Carnivora > Phocidae > Leptonychotes > Leptonychotes weddellii. The sequence continues at coordinate 19,919,380 of NC_138369.1, forward strand.
ATAAGCAAAGCAGCCTCTGAGACTCATGGACTTGAAAAGACAACCACCCCCTTCTAAGCTTCAGAGTGGGAACTGTGCCATTGGTCACGATGCACTTGGGGAACAAAGACCTTCTTTCACTCTTATTGAGCTGATAAAGCCAGAAAGAGAGTCAAGCTGCTGACAAGAAGCTACTGTTTATCCTTCAAACTGTGACATTCTGCCAAATCTCCCCTTCCTATTCCAGAGGTCTCCCTGATTCACTGGGGGGTTGGGGGGAAGCCTTCACTCTGCCACCTCCCCAGGGTGGGGGACTGCAGCTGTTCATTCAGCAAATATTTATCAATTACTGTTTATGCACCACAGAGCTACATGCCAAGAACACAGAAGAATCCGGCATTGCCTTTGCCCGAGTGAAGCTCACAGTCCTGAGAGCAGGGAGAAGTGACCCGCTCCGTACCCTGATTCAACCTACAGAGCCATGATGGGCACGACAGATGTCACATTGCTGCCAGCAATTTGTAGGTAGCAAACTATTCACATTAGCAATCATCTTGTCTTTATCTGTAATTGAGAGTGGCTGGAAGGTTGTGCATCTGATGACACCTTCACAATCTGATACGTTCCTTAATGGAGAGGAAATGAAGTAGAGGAAATTAAACATAAATGTGGGGATGCCCATGGAGTGGGGATGCCATGCTCAAGGTCATCAGGGTGCAGCCTGGAAACAGGTTTAGAACCCCTGTTAAAGAATTCTTTCCCTCAGCTTATACCTGGTTTAAATTTACAGGTGGCAGTGCTAATGACATCTATTACTGCCGGGCCCTGGGACACTGAGGCACGGTAACAGGCATGTGGATTCATTTAACTCACTTAATCCTGACTACAAGAAGGGGTGTAGATATTAATTTTCCTTTCAGTTTTATTGAGTTGTAACTAACACACACCACTGTATAAGTTTAAGGTGTGAAGCACAATGACTTCACTTACATATATTGCCAAATGATTACCAGGATAAATTAACATTTATCATGTCATAGAGATGCTCTTTTCTTCATGATGAGAACTTCCAGGATCTACCCTCTTATCATCTTTTAAATATACCATAGAGCAGTGTTAGCAGTTATCGTCACGTTGTGCATGACACCCCCATTGTCTACACTCCAGTTTTCTCAGACCACCTGCCTCCAATTCCCCCTCCCTCCATCCGTGGCCTCTGGTAAATCCCAAATCTGATCTCTTTTTCTATGAGTTTGCTTTTTGTTTTTCCACATATAAATGAGATCATACAGTGTTCGTCTTTCTCTGACTTATTTTACTCAGCATAATGCCCTCAAGGTCCACCCATGATTTAATAAATGGCAAGCTCTCCTTTTTTATGGCTAAGTAGTATTCCAAAGTATAGGTATTACTCAACCCCAATTTTCAGATGCAGCAATCGGCATTGGGGTTTGTGTTAAAGACATTACCCAAGGTCATTCCGACAGTAACAGGTGAATTTGGAATTCAAACCCAGATTTGTCTGATTCTAAAGCTTTGCCTAAAATCCTCCTGGCAGTGCAACTTGGCAAATCAAGTTAGAAGTCTTTGGAATCAAACTTCCCTTTGAAGAGAGATTTGATGCATTTATGAGCCAATATGCTGCAACCAAGAATTAAGTGAAATAAGTTATGTAAAGTGGAGAGCCCAAGATCTAACCCAGAGCAAGAGCTAGATGGTAGGTAAGTTATCATCACCATTGCTTATCACACTTGTGCTTCTTTCCTTCCTTCTTTCCTTCCTTCCATCTTTTTGTGCCTTAAGCCAGCTACCATCTAGTCCTGCTCATGAGCCTTCTGGTTACCTGGACAGTTCTGCTGAACAAGGCTGGACTCAGCTAACCTTGCTCATGAGCCAGCTTGTGAGTCAGCTGGGGACTGGCTGGTCTAGGATGGCCTCAGTCATATATTTAGAGCTTGGCTGGGATTCACTTTGAGGCGACAAGCATCAAGCTTGCCTGGGCTTGTGCACATGGTCGCAGAAGTGTTATAAGAGCAGGAATATAAGCAAGCCAGGCTGCTGGAGGCCTAGGCTCATGAGCAGTATTCCATCACTTCTATTCCATTATACGTCAGAAGGCCAGTCAGATTCAAGGAGTGGGGAAAGAGACTCCTACCTCTTAATGGGTGGAGCCAAAAAAAAAATCACATTTCCAAGACTGCCTTGCGTTGATGTGTCCTGATGGTTCTCCTGGTAGACTTACAAACCAGCACAGGCAAAAGAACTTGCTGCATGCACACAGGTTCCCACGCTCAAATTCAATCTGACTACCTATTGTTTAACGCCAGTAATTCTTAGTTCTCCTCTGATTTAGGTGGGCAACATTCTTTTCCCTTTAAAATGGGGACCTACCCATGATATCTTTTCCTAATGGAGTTTTCTTTGATTTGATGACTTGTCATATTAAATTATTTGGGGTCTAATAGCTATGAATAGGCAAGGCATCCAGAACTCCACTAAGCAAGTAGCACTAAAGTTCTTCCCACATCAAAAGCCCCCACTAAAAGAACTCTGCAGAGCCACAGATTCCCCCATAATCCCGTGCCTTTAGAGCTACCATGAACCCCGCCCAAATCCAAATCCTGCCCCTGGTCCACGTGTAGCCTCCTTCTGGGTCCTGCTGCCAACGCGTCCTTCACCCAACCATACGATTGCATGTGCTCCTGACTTTGGAACATACTGTTCCTGCTGTCTTAAAGAAATGTCCTAAGCCCTCTTCTCTACTTGGTGCACCCCCATTAATCCTTTATCACCCAGATGATGTCTCATTTTCATGCATGCAATCATTCAACAAATATGTACTGGCCGGCCAGGCTCAGGATGAATATGGGAATTGAAAACCGAGTCAGCTCCTCCTCCTCATTGAACTTATGGTCACTCCGCTGTGAAGCCACCCAATTTCTAAGTCCCTGCCTCTGCTCTGTACCCACAAGCATGTGTGTGTGTGTGTGTGTGTGTGTGTGTGTGTGTGTGTAAGTATGGATAGGTATGATTGTATATATGTGTGTGCGTGTACACACACGCACACACAAACGAACAAACACACACACCTTTTACACCACGGACTGCATTGGACTCTGAGGCTTTGTTGGTGAATTTTTCTCTTCCATAAGACGGTGAGCTCTTTACAGTCAAGGGTCACACCTCATTATTCTATCATTATGATTAGATCACCCAGTACTTTCCTTAGTTGAGATTCAAAGAAACATTCATTGAATTGATGAAAGAATGAATGCCAGAAGGAAAAGGTGCTTTTGGAGGGGGGTTAGCTTCATCCCTTCATTTTCCAAATGAGAAAACTAAAATCCTGGCAGATTACACTACTCATTGAAGCTGTCTTGCCTTCACACAGGGAGCAACGTGGTCCCCCATCTTCAGGGTCAAAGGGGGACTGTTTTACATTTTAAACACAGTGTATGGATTTAAGGAAGTTGGTTTCACATCGTATAAAAATTTTTGGTGGACAAAAGACTCCACCCCAAAACTGCTAGAACTCATACAGGAATTCAGTAAAGTGGCAGGATATAAAATCAATGCACAGAAATCAGTGGCATTCCTATACACCAACAACAAGACAGAAGAAAGAGAAATTAAAAAGTCAATCCCATTTACAATTGCACCCAAAACCATAAGATACCTAGGAATAAATCTAACCAAAGAGGCAAAGGATCTGTACTCAGGAAACTACAAAATACTCCTGAAAGAAATGGAGGAAGACAAAAAGAAATGGAAAAACGTTCCATGCTCATGGATTGGAAGAACAAATATTGTGAAGATGTCAATGCTACCTAGAGCAATCTACACATTCAATGCAATCCCTATCAAAATACCATCCGCTTTTTTCAAAGAAATGGAACAAATAATCCTAAAATTTGTATGGAACCAGAAAAGACCGCGAATAGCCAGAGGAATGTTGAAAAAGAAAAGAAAAGCTGGCGGCATCACAATTCTGGACTTCCA
>NC_138369.1:19923857-19991412 GCF_054177405.1 Leptonychotes weddellii
AAAAAAAAATGTGCACTATGTGAAAGCTATTATTTTTTTATTATTTTTTATTATTTTGCAACATTTAAATGATACTTGGAAAAACAGCATTAGCTAAATGTTTAGAGGTTCAATTATAACCATAATTATATTCAAAGGGTCTCCACAAGTGACAGCAAACCTCTCTAAAGTTAGAGAAATCTGGGGTGCCTGATTGCCTCAGTCATTAAGCGTTTGCATTTGCCAACAAAATGGCAGTCTACAGAAAAATCCTTTCTCTCCAGGGAGGACTGGGTGGCTCAGTCAGTTAAGCGTCTGTCTTGGGCTCAGGTCATGGTCCCAGGGTCCTTGGGATCAAGCCCCTCATCGGGCTCCCTGCTCCGCGGGAAGCCTGCTTCTCCCTCCACTCCCCCTGCTTGTGTTCCCTCTCTTGCTGTGTCTCTCTGTCAAATAAATAAATAAAATCTAAAAAAAAAATAAAGTTACAGAAATCTCAGGTGTCTTTTTGTCAAATATTTCAGCTGCAGTATTGCTTTTTGCCACAGGATTTACCTACAGGAATTAAAGCATTAGCAGGGTCCCTGAGCACAAGAAAATGAATGCATTCCAATGTATGATGGCAAGCTCAATATTGCAAAGAGAGTGATTCAGATGCTGTTACTGAACTAGTAGAACCTGCTTTTGATGGCCAGAAGATGTTCATTTCCTGAGGCCTGATTAGTATACAGAACAGTCTTTTTTTTCATGCATCAAAATGGAAATGTAAAGGCTAGCACACTATGGCTAAGAATGGTTTTAAACAATATTTTATGGCGTCTGAAAGCAACCCTTTTATCTTTTACATCTTCACTTTTTATTGTCTGGGCTTTTATGAGCTGTGTACTTGAACTAGACCCAAATCCTGGGTGCCACACTCAAAATCATATGGTACATCTGTTTCTTTGAGAATGGAGGGGGTTCTGTGTATCAGAATCTTCCTCCCACGCTGAAATCAACACACTCAATTCAGTGGAAGAAAAGGAAAATGCAGCCTCTGTGTTCTCCCTGAAAAAGGTAGTTTTGTTCACATTCCATGGAGGCATAGGACAGGGCATAGCCCAAGTCACCAGGAGGACCCTTGACATCCTATTTATTGTCTAGAGCTTCCTATCCAGGCGTTTATCTCACTGAGGATCTTCAATGCCGGTAGAGGACCAGAACCTTGTCATTACCAAAGATGTCTCCAGAGCATCTTGTGTGTAGACCTTGAACTTGGCTGGCACTCTCTGGACGAAAGGAAATGCATGCTCTATTATCATTTCAAAAATCAAACAAATACCTTTTAACCTATTTCCAAATATAGGATGGAGTTTTTAAATGAAAACATGATTATTTTAAACGAGTAGAAAGTTGGGAGAGACTGGTGTATTGAAGCAGTGATAGGAGTCTTCCTGTTCTCTGCGGAACTAAGTGAATTTTGTCTGGCAGGCACTGTTTTCTCTCCCTAAAGGAATTTGTATTTATAAAAAATGTTGTGCCAAAATTAACTGAACGCCATCAACTGTGTTCTGAGCCTGCACATTTCACAATGTTATCCAGAATTCACCTACACCATATACCAGAATGGCTGGGTGAAATGTGAGAAACAAGTTGGGGAATGCAAATGGAACCACTGAGAACAGAGTGGTTGGCCTATAGGGCAAACTGAAAGCTGGGGTTGGAAATTATACTGGAAAGGTCTGTTAGGGTGAGACGGGGAAAGGTTTTGAATGTCAAGTTTAAAAAAAGGTCTAGAATTCACACTCTACACCATAGGAGGCCATTGAAGTTTCTGAGCGGATCGGTTTCGGGAGCTCACAGGGGCTAGGCTGCTCCTGCCCCTTGTAACCTTCCTGAGCGCCCTCACACTCACCTGTGGTTAGTGAGAGAAAGCCCTACCCCAGTTTCAAATACCGTTCCTGAACTGGCCGAGCATGTCGCCCAGCGCACACCTGCGGGAGATTTTTGGGTTCTCCTACGATCAAGCCTATTACACACCCCGTTGCCATTTTCTGCCTTTTGTTCTGCAGAGGCTGATACCATGAGGGCCTTGCAGCTCTTGGTGGTTTGTCCTTAGTCCTTCCATTTGGGAGTTGTATGAATACCTGGGATTGGGGGTGGGGGTTGGGGTGTTCCTTTGTGGGTAAATGCTGACCATTTGTTTATGGCTTTGCTGCCCAGCTGTCCTTTTTATAGGTAGGAATTTGGAGAGATTTAAAAAAAGATGCATCAGCGCACCTGGGGTGGCTCAGTTGGTGAAGCGTCTGCCTTCGGCTCAGGTCATGATCCTGGAGTCCCGGGATCGAGTCCCGCATCGGGCTCCCTGCTCGGCGGGGAGTCTGCTTCTCCCTCTGACTCTCCCCCCTCTCATGTGCTCTCTCTCTCTCTCTCTCTCTCATTCTCTCTCAAATAAATAAGTAAATAAAATCTTAAAAAAAAAAAAAAGATGCATCTACTGCTATATTCCCAGAATCTAAAACTGGGTTTGGTTTTGGTTTTTGGTAGAAATCAAGGACATGGGTGAATTCCACACCTGGTTTGACTTGGAACAGCACGGGGTAATAAGAATATATGGGAGGGTGAGACAATATCTTTTAAAAACTAAATTGAAAAGAAGAAGGAGCTCAGGCCTCTAGATGAGCATGAGAAGGGTGCCCCTGAGGAAGAATGGAAGGGTCTGTGAGGGCTGTGGACTGATCAAAAGGTGCAAACTGGGAGCTACCATCTGGTTTAGTCCAGTCAGGATCTCGCCAAGGGTGATGAATAGCAGGGTTGTCTCTTCTGGGGTTAATGCCTCCTCAGGACGTCCCCAAATTTTCAGGTAAGAGTTCAGATTCAGCTCTGATGACCACTTCATGGGGAGGAGGCCAACATGTGAAGACAAACGATATGAGAATAGACACAAATGGAAGCCGGAAAGGATCAGCTTTACTACTTGGGAAATGAATTCTGCAAGGTGCAAATGGCTGAGTTGGTAGGATTGCCATAGTTTGGAGTGCCAGGATGGGAACGTCTGGAGGTGGTTCCTGACCCATCATGGAGAGGAGCATTTTCTCCCTTCAGGGAGATAGAGGTCTATCCTCATGTGTGAGATATATGTTGAGAACCCTCATTCAGGCCCTGAAACGAAGCCGGGGTGCCTCAAAGCTTCCTTGCTGTCTGTGATGAAAGCCTTCCTGGACATGACACAAGGACCTCTCTTTCCGTTGTTCACGTGGCAGGAAGTCCAGAGATGTTTTCAAAACCTGACAACATGGGAGAAACCCTTAAGCACCATGCCAGTTGTGTGGGCCACTCTCCCATTCCTAACTTTGACCTGTGAGACAGAAAGGCACCTGCAGGGAGGTACAATAATGCAAACCAGACCAGAACTCCAACCTCGCAGCCGGCCACACACACACGTACTACAGGGTGGAACCCACCGGACCTGTAGATGTGCCCTAAACCCTGGTCGGGGGAGACACATTTGAAGCAAAGCCGCCGTGGGTCAGTGGACGTTTTCAGCCAGAGCCCGACCCGAGACGCCTTCCTGGCTGTAGCCACCACCGACCCTGGCAAAGTCATTAAAAAAGGACAACCGATTGTTCCTCACTCTACCCCACTCTCCCGCTCTCCCCTCAGGGACATCTCTTCCCCAAACTTATGCTTTGAGGGGAGATCAGAGCACACACTTTCAAAACAGGAACTTTGGGCATGTCTCTTTACTTTTTTGAACCTAAGCTTCCTTATCTATAAAATGGGGAGGACACTTAGCTTGTGATTTCTACAAACATAAACAAGATTTATCCATACATAGGGAGACCATGCAACCCTGTTGATGCACGTTATTCCCAGTTTTTGCCTGTTGCCCTGGCTCCCCATCCAATGAGCACCTCCTTCCACTCTCAAAAGCATCCCCGTTTGGATGATAAATTCTTTGGACACCCTATAATAAAGCTCTTAACACAAAACCTGGCCAGGAAGAGGCGGGCAGGCCTTCCTTAACCCAAATGTGCTTTCAGAGAACTTCAGTCACACTGAGGTGTAAATGTTTGACAATATTTAGATATTAGCCCTGACACAAATCTTAAATTAAAAACCTCTCTCTCTTATGGCAGAATCTCAGGTACCAGTTAATGGGGCTGGGAAGATACTAGGGGAGGAGGGGGGCTGGGGGCCATTGTACCTCCCATGCATAAGACTGACCCCCAGTGGCCATTCTGAGCTTTGTGACTATTCTCAAGCCTTACCTGTCACCCCTCCAACTCCACTACCAAAAATATCCAGCACAGATGGCCAGATACCATCAGACGTAGAGGTCTGAGCCTGAAGGTTATATCTGCCAGACAAGTACTTTCTCCTCCAGGTGGTTCAAAGGCTTCTCTTTCAACAGGATTGCGGATATTCCCTACACCTTTGGAGCAGCAAAAGGCTACAATGCACCACAGCCTGAGATCCCCCAGGAAACAGGTATCTGACCCTGGAGACAAGGAATTATTAGAGGTGAGTGACACTGGAAGAATACTGAGCCTTACAAAGCAAACCAATTTTTAAATATTAAATTAAAAATGTACTCCACAGGGGCGCCTGGGTGGCTCAGATGGTTAAGCGTCTGCCTTTGGCTCAGGTCATGATCCCAGGGTCCTGGATCAAGTCCCGCATCGGGCTCCCTGCTGGGTGGGGAGCCTGCTTCTCCCTCTGCCTCTGCCTCTCTCTCTCTCTCTCTCTGACTCTCATGAATAAATAAATAAAACATTTAAAAAAAAATGTACTCCACAGCTATTTGGTTCAGTCATTAAACAAACATATGAAAGCCTATTATGTGCCAGGCACAGGGGTAGTCCCCAACCAGTCAGCAAGATGGCCAGGAGCATAAGAACAAGGTGGGGGGGGCGGTGCAGAAGAGACAAATGGCACATGTGTGGACCACAGTGGAACTCCTTGACCAGTGGAAGATGCTGCAGCCAATTTCAAAATGAACCCACCCAGAATCTTATTTTTCCATTAAAGAAATATATATTTGTTTAAATAATATATTTTCATTATTAAAAAATTGGCAAATGACATACATTGAGGCGAGTGCAATTTCACATTCAATCCCATCAGGCAAATAAAACCACTTATTGACTTTTGGTGTTTTTTCTGATCAACATTTTCTTCTATCCTTAGTTACCTTTGCTCCTTTCTTTTGTGTAAATCTTGCTCCTTCTTTTGGTGGCCCCATGGAAGATACCATTTTAAACATTTATTTCTTCTGATCACAAAAGAACATAGATTATAAGAAAGGTGAGAAACACCCTCAATCTAAAGGATAGAATAAAATCAACCACCACTTGCCAACTGTGGACAACTATTAGTGAGGTATGGAAGTAAATTCCAACAGTTTAAAACTACAAACACACCATTTTGCTGATTAGGGGAACCAAGAAAATAATGTCTTTAATGTTTTGGTGCTTGATTTATCCCCTTAATAGATTCTTTGAAAGCTACTATTAGTGAAATTTCTTCTATAAATATGATTTCTAATGTCTATATAGCATTACATCAATGGATATAAAATTATTTCATCCTCCGTGTAGACATGGAGGTCTTGTGTGTATCTTTGTTTTTTTATTTGTAATTTGCAGTTTGCTCATTAATAATTCTTTGCCAAATAAATGTCCACTGTGTGCTAGAAACTGTTCCAGGTTCTGATGATCCTAGGAACATGACTGACAAAGGTCTCTGTTTCCTTTGAATAGATTTTTATATATACACCTTGGATTGTTTCCTTACATTACAATTCTAGAAGGAAAAACATTGGACTGGAATCATACAGATTGAATGCTCCCAAAAGAGAAATAGAGAAGTGCTTTTTCCTCTCACAAACAATGACTTTCTAAAAGCTTTTGAGTTTGGGAGAAGTTGATCATTTGTAGGAAGCCTGAAGGTGAAGTTCTAGGAGGCATGCACTACTTAAAATCTACCAGGGATGAAGAAAAAGCTCCTTATTAATCATAAGGTACTAAAACGGAAGATGTGGCCAAGCACCCAGCTCTAGAGTCAGACTATTTTAATCCTGTTTCTACCACCCATTAGTAAGTGGCTCTGGGAATGTGTTCATATCCTTCCCGTGCCTCAGTTTCCTCATCTTTAAAATGGGAGTAACAACAACACATGCCTCAAAGGGGCATCCTGGTGATTACAGGAGTTAAACACACAGAAGGCACTTAGAACAGCGCCTGCCATGAATTAAGTAATTAAGTACTTGTGCGATCTTTTTCACATAAAGTCTAATCTATAGGACTCCATAGCACAACTATTAGGGAAAGCCAAGTCAATCTAGTTCTCCAATTCCCAAAGATTTTAACTTGTTGATCCAGAAAAATCACGAAGGAATATAAAAAATTAGGTGTGAACCCTAACGGAGCTGCAGTTTTTGTCTTCCTTCCATCAATTTCTCTACGGCCCAGTTCCTCATGCAGGTCCCAAGGCATCATCAAGCCCTTCTTGGGCCCATGACCACAGCACATTCTCTCTTGCCTCAGTCTGAACAGGACCATATTTCCACAGACACCAAGAACCACAGACCTCAGTGGGAGAAATACCCTGCCTAGGCTCTCGTTCTGAAGAATGCTCTCAACGGACTTGTCTAAGGCTCTCGGTGCCATTGGCTGGCAGGAAAGTGCCAGGATCTGGAGAGACTTGGCATTTTGAGTTATGCAACAAATCACCCAAAGAAGGCAGATTTTGATAGGAGCTAGAGCCGACTGTGAATTCTGAAGTCCGTCCTTGGTGATTAATGACATCATGGAAAACAAGCCAGCAGGCACCCACGTTAAGAGAGAATGCTATTTTAAACATCCCCATTCTAATTAAGTAATTCTTCTTATAACACTTGCAACCTAAAAATAGGTTTGACCTGTCCATTGGGGGCCACTTCATGTTGACAGCAGAAGTTTAATTAGATTGCCTCAAGCAGGAATGTTATTCTCCAAGGTTTGGCATGAACTCCAGGACTGAAGGCTCAGTGGTGTGTGCATATGGTGCCTGCTAAAGTGGAAGTATTTTCTACAAACTCCTGACAGCAGAGGGGGTGGGAAAGAAAGGCACATTTACACTTGGTGTATTAGGCCTTTAGGAATCCAGCAATGGGTGATCGTGAATATACTCAACCCTTTAACATAGAAAGTGTTTCATACGCTTAGACTCCAGTTCAACATAGAAGCACCAAGAGTGTACTTAGCATGAATGCCTGATGGAATAGAAGACACCATTCCCCCAGGGAATCATTTTGACTGAATTCATGTCAATTGAATCAACCCACTGGTAGGTAGTTTGTTAAACTACTGGTCGCTTGGCAACCTAGACTGTTGATATACTTAAGCAACACACCACTGACGAACTCGGAGAATGCCTCCAAAGTTTCTCTGCTCAAAACACTCTAACATCCTTGGTGTCTATCCAGTGATCCATTCATTCAACCAGTTCTTACTGAGCGCCTATTAGGAGCACACAAGTGGGGCTTAAGTCAGACAGAGTCCCCATTCTAATGGTGATCAAGGAAATAATATGCAAATCTCAATCATGGGAAGCAGAACCATTGAGTTTGGAACTTCGGATACGCATAACTATTCTGCCCCACCAATGTTGACCACTCACTTACCCTTATTCTTTTTTATTCTGCACAATTTGACAGGCAGAACGTGGTATCTCAGCGTTGTTATGGAGGAGTGGTTATTACTAAAAAGATTGAACATCTTTTTCAAATATTTGTTGGCTAGTTGAACTTATTTTTTTTGTGTGAGTCATCTGCTTATGTCCTTCACCCGCTTTTCTATAAACATCCTTATGTATACAATTCTACATATTCTCTACCAATTTTTCAATTGTTTTTCTGTCCACCTTTAGATCGTTTTACAAATTAAAGAAATGAAGCCTGTTTAACATCACTCATCATCAAGGAAATGCAAATCAAAACCGCAGCGAGCTAGCACCTCACACCTGTCAGATGGGCTCTTATCAAAAAGACAAGAGATAAATATTGGCAAGGATGTGGAGAGAAGGGAACTCTCGTGCACTGTTGATGAGAATGTACCCTGGTGCAGCCACTCTGGAAGACAGCATGGAGGGTTAGAACTACTATATGGTCCAGCAATCCCACCTCTGCATATATCCAAAGCAAACACAATCATTATCTTGAGGACCCCTGTCCTCTCGTATTCACTGAAGCATTGTTCACAATAGTTAGGGTATGTGTTCACCAATGCATGAACAGATCAAGAAAATGTGGTGTGTATATACAATGGAATATTATTCAGCCTTTAAAAAATAGAGAAATCCTGTCATTTGTGACCACATTGATGAACATGAAGGGCATGATGCTAAGTGAAATAAGCCAGACAAAAATACTACATGTGAAATTTCACTTCTGTGTTAATAAAAAACAAAAAGGTTTCAACTCAGAAACAGAGTATAAAAGTGGTCACCAGGGGCTTGCTGGTAGGAGAAATAAGGAGATGCTGGTAAAAGGATACAAACTCTTGGTTATAAGATGAACAAGATCAGAGGATCTAATGTATAACATGATGACTATAGTTGATAATACTGTATTATATAATTCAAATATGCTACAAAAGAATTTAAGTGTTCTCACCAAAAAAGAGGTAAATAAAAAAATTTAAATAAATTAACCCTTTGTGAGCAAATAACTCCATAAGGTTGTGGTTCCTCATGATTCTAACAGACTAGGGTGGGAGGCTGTGCTGATGGTTTTTTAACTCTTATGTCTTTATGTTTCTGCCTTCAGGATCATGTTTAGAGACATTCACATTCCCAAAATTATGTTTTTTAAATGTTCATCCATCTTGTCTCCTTGTTTAAATCTTTAACTCATCCAGGATTTTGATATGAGGTGAGAGGTAGAATCTAGTTATATTTTCCCCCAAATCTAACCAGTTGCCTGAGTTTTCTTTAAACTTTCCAAATGTTTCCAAATGGTGTCCAGAGACACAGCCCAAACGGAGTCTCATTCAGCCATCCAAAGCATCAAATGACCGCCAATGGAATGACCACAAGGCAATAAACAGGTTCCATCAAAAATTATGGAGGAGAGAGCCAAATATTTTCCCTCTGAGAGTATTATTAAGAAAAGTATTTTGTCTCAAAGCTATAGCAGGGGGGACAAATGCTATTAGAAAAAAAATCAGAGAAATATTTTTTCTGAGCCAGTGGTCAAGGTGAAGACTAAGAGAGAAAAATGATACAAACGCCAGATGGGATTGACAACGAATTCTTGTTTTTAAAGATCAAGAATAGCTTTCCTCATCAAAGCAGGTAGATGTTAATTTATTCAGATGTTAATTCCCTGTGCCAGGACAAAATGCCTATCACCTCTCCATGGGTTAGAGTTCTGACAGCCTGGCTGGGTTGCCAGTTCAGAGGATTCTTGGTTGACTTGGAAGAATCTCTGAGCCTAGAAAATACAGATCGTGGGTGGTCGACTGTTGTCTTGGCTGGAGGCAGGAGGATGGGCGTGATGTCCCGAAATTGCTGTTGACAGGTCTTCAGATGCCTATCTCTGTGGTTGTCCTTCTTTTTTTCCTCGTTCCTCTATTCCTTGTTTTCGGAAACATGACAGTTCAATGTTTGAGATACATCTGATCAGCCCCAGATACAGCCTTCTCCGCCTTCCTTCATCCCTCCACTATTTACTGAGCATGTTCTACGTCCCAAGAACTGGTATGGAGTTGGAATACTGTGAAGGACAAGGCACAAAAGGCAGCTGGCCTCATGGGGCTTATATTCTAGAACAGAAACTGTCAAACTCCAGTCTGTAGGCCAAAACCTGTCCCACTGCATATTCCTATAACGTCCAAGAGCCAGGAATGGCTTTTACCTTTTTAAAGACCTTTTTTTTTTAATCTCCTTTTTCATCAAAAGGAGAATATTTCATGAAATTTCATCACATGAAAATGATATGAACTTCCAATTTCCGTGTCCACAAATAGAGCATTGGAATACAGCCATGTCCATTCCTTTGCATGGTTCCTCACTGGGCGCTCTCGCACTAACACGGCAGAGATGGATCAGTGTGACAGAGACCGTATGGCTGCAGAGCTTAAAATTGTTTTATCTGACCCTTTACTGAAAAGGCTTGCTCTTTAGAAGGCAGACTAAACAGGAAAATAAGATGATTACAGACTAAGGAAGGCTCTGGAGGACATGGTCAGGGTGAGACTCAGGGAGGCCCTGACAGCGGGGGTCAGGGAAGGCATCGCGCAGAGCCGGACTCCCCCCGCCAAGGGAGACAAACAATCAGCTTATGAAGGGCCACGGGGACCAGAGCTCCGTGGCAAGCACAGAGCCCCTGCGGCGTGAAGGGTTGGGGAAGGATGTGTGCTGAGGCACGTGGGAATGCGCAGGGGGCAGGCTGGGAGAGGAGAAGAAGGAGAGGTGGAGCATGCCCATTGCCCAGCAGCAGGCCTGGAAGCATGGGGGGCCCAGGAAAGGAATGAAGAGGGGCTCACACCAGAGCGGTGGTGTGGAGATGCAGATTCTGGATAAACTCAGGGTACATGCTGGAGGTAGAGCCCACAAAACTGAGCACTGGACTGGTTGTGGGGAAAGGGTAGAGGCGAGGGTAGGGCTGGACCTCTGGCAGGTGGTGGCACCATTGCAGAGATGGGCGGGGATGGGGGGGAGGGGGTTAGTTTGCAGAGGGGTTGGGGGAGACATTGAGAATTCATCTTTAAAATGCTCAAGGAAAGATGTCAAATGGGGGTTGGAACTAAAGATCTTGCTCTCCCGGAAGAGGCTGGTGACGGAGATGGGAAATCTGACAAACCTACCCTCTGAAGGTGCGTCTAAAAAGACTCACCCTGAAGATCCTACTCATGAATTGGCCCCGTCCCTGCCCACAGGCCACGGGACTTCTATGGCAACCAGCAGCCAGATGCTCTACGTATGTCCTCCCTTCCAACTAGAGGAATGCTCGGTGCACATCCATTTGACCATCTGACAATCATTGATGAGCACCTTTTCAGTCCCATTATCTCAAGTCACACATGTCAGTCACTACCTATGGTCCCCTTGGCATGAAGCAGGATTCCTGGCGGGAGGACGAGTTTTCATTACAAGAGGTCACCACACCTCATTATACAGGGCTCATGAAAAATGTTTCCTGCTCCACTTGAAGCAACTCGGGGCCTGTGAAAACTCACCTCCTGTTTTCAGCAGAAGAGCTCAGCTTGGAAATGCCTGGGTAGTTAGGTAGACAAGGCTCTGGACTTCTGTGAGCACTGGGACTTATTGGGATCACTGAGAAAACTATTAGCAAGGTCACCTCTCAGGCACCACTGGCTCTGGTTCTCCATCTCCTTGGCAAGCCCCATCTTGTAAGTATGCGAGCATAAAATTACCCAATTTGTAGCCCGGAGGTCCCCTCCGCATTATTTCAGGCTGTGAGCGCCTCCCCAAATCGGTTTTATGGCAGTGTTTACCAGCTCCCAAGGTCCAGGGCAGTGCCAAGGCATTAAATCCCTACCCCCACTCCGTGGCCCTAAGTGAAGACATTCCAAGTATGAGGAAAACCTTCAAGTGACAGTCCTGACAAAATTCAAGGTTTTATGCACTCCACGGTAACACCACTGGCTCCAAATGAGAAGCTGGGGTGGCTGCATTGCTGCTTCTACCAGCAGGCTGTTTGGACACAGAGCATTCCGCCTCTGGGTCTCAGACACCTCATCTGTAACAGGAAGGAGCATAGTCCCTATTTCAGAGACATCTGATGAGCACCTGGGCCCGGGGATACAGACACTGGTAGACAGGTGCCTGCCTTCAAGGAGACTAGAGTCTAGGTCGGCTCCTTGCTCCAGGTGACATGGGCGCCAAAGTCACAGCCATGGCCAGCTTCCATGCACCACTTGGTACTCTCAGTGCTAAGCCTGTGACCTGAATGACCTCATTTCACTCAGCACTCTTATGAAGGGAGCACTTTCCTACCCCATTTTAACATATGGGAAACTGAGGTCTAGAGAGAGTAAGCAACTTATCCAACAAGGTCACATACACAGCAGGTAGGAGGCAAAGCCAGGACTTGATCCCAAGCAGGTGAAATTCCAATGCGCTTGCTCTTCAACACTTGGGGGGCTTCTCGGTCAGATGCGGCCTCCCAGGGAGGGTTCATCTTGCCATTTCAGTGCCAGCTTTCAGCAAGCCTGGGACTGGAGGGCACCCAGCTGCTTTATCAGTTCTGAGGCTTATGTGCTCTGCTGCTTTCTCAGGGTCTCTGGCTTTCAGCTTCCCCAGAAGTAGCTCATGATGTCCAGTATAGGAGGAGCCTCAGAAACCATTAGGGCAAATCCTCTCCTTAAAGGTGGGAGAAACTGGGGCAGGGAGCCCGGAATGACTTGGTCAAAGTCTCTCCAACAATGAGGAGAGCCATGGCCGGATCTCAGTGGAGTCCAACGTCGTGGTCACTTTCTTCTCCACTATAGCTCTCAGGCTTGTCCTTTAATGGGGGAGACAACTGGGGCTCTGAAGAAGGAATTGGCTTAACCAAGGTCCCCCAGCCAGAAAGTAGCAACATAAGGACTGGAAACCATTTGTTGCTGGAGGCAACACGGAGACCAGGTGAGAGCAGGGGCTTTAGAAGCCGTGGGAATTGGGATTGGCTCTTCCTAGCTATGTGACTTAGGCAGTTGACCAGACATCTGCAAATGGGAACAATTTTAGTGACCCCCTCATCAGTCTATTGTGAGGATAAGCAAGACTGATGCACACAAAAGGTTAAGCACACTGCCTGGCAAACAGCAACCCTCACAAATATTTATTGAGTACCCACTATATACCAGATCCAATTTCAAGTACTTTTATTTTTTCTAACAATCTACTGCATAGGTCTTATTCTCCCACTTTTCAGATGGGCAAACTGTAGTGCATTTACCACAACTGCTTACCTGTGAACTGGTGAAGCCAGGATTCAAGCCTGTGCAGTTTTAGCTCCAGATGTTGGAACTCTTCTTTGTCAAGCTCTTCCACCATCTGCACCTGCTTTCCTTATTGTAGGAAAACAGGACTCAGGAAGGCACAGTTGGTATTCTTTCCATCACATAGCAAGATGGTCCTTCTACTCAAAGCTGTGGGGATGAGCAGGGAGAGAAGCCATGGACGGGTGGGTCCTTCCTTGCAGGGAGGCAGAAGGCAGAGTTCCCAGGGCTGACAGAAGACTGAATGCATCCCAGCCCGGGAGGTCTCAGCAGCCCAGAGGAAGAAAAGGCCT
This sequence comes from Leptonychotes weddellii, assembly GCF_054177405.1. Taxonomy (NCBI): domain Eukaryota; kingdom Metazoa; phylum Chordata; class Mammalia; order Carnivora; family Phocidae; genus Leptonychotes; species Leptonychotes weddellii. Next base: position 19,937,095 of record NC_138369.1, read on the forward strand.
GGGTCCTCATTCCACAATCCACATTCAGGGGAGCCCACTCAGGGAAAAAGCTAGTTGGGTGAGCTTTGGGGTGTGGCCAATATCTGGGGAGAGCCTTGCTTTTGCAGATCCCATGGAAGCAGGTTTTCATGGATTGAAAGACTCATGCCCAGCCTGGCCTTCCTCCGCCCAGCGATGGGCAGGGTTAGGAGGGGTCCACCCTATTCACCCTAAGTGACAGCTGGATGCTCGGAAACAGGACCAGATCATGTAGAGCAACCAACTCGTCCACCATGTCTTCTTTATTTGTCTTCCTTCTAGTGGCTTTTCCCTTCTTCAGAAGTAGATTATGCTATGGCTGTTCTTCCAGTTCATGCCACTCTTGTTGCTGATTTGCTTGGGCTCTTGGCCCATCAATGTACATTAGAGAACTAATAGATAAGAGAACCACGGGAGGGTCTTCTCTTTCCTGTTGAAATGCACTTGCATCACATTTCCCTAAAAAGGAAGAAAGGAGCACAAATGCTAGAGCTGCACTTTTCTGACTTGATTTTTCCCCTCCCGGTGTCCTTACCAAGAGTGAAGAAATCCACTTGAGTAACCGCTCCCTCGACTCCAATCTCACCAACACGGGGTGTGCACAAGCACCGCCCAGATGGCCACTCGTGCAGAACGCATAGAAGCACAGGGATGGTGGAGATCACCTGAATCACACGGGACTTGGAAGCAGTAAGCCCCGGGGTGATGCCAATGCTAAGATGCTATGCCTACCACCACAGCATCATCTGAAGTGGGTAGGATGGGATAAGCATCCCTCCTGTGGGTGAGGAATTTGCCAATAATAATAGTCAAGCCCTATAACTGCACATGTAACTCACTGAATCCTATAATAATCACATGAGGCAGGTACTAGTATGGCTCCTATTACAGGGATGAGTGGGCTAAGTCACAGAGAGGGTGAGTAACTGATCCGAGGTCACACAGGTAGATTATAGCAGAGTCCAGGCCAACAGGCTCCAAGCAGTGCAGCCTCTCTAAGGTAGTCTGAAAAGATAGTGACCTACCCACAGGATATGAAGTCTTGGCTCAGAACCCAGCCTGTGATCTTACCAACCAAGCACACTGGGTTTAGAGCTCAGAGTCAGCTGCTCTGATGGACACACCGCACCAGATGGCAAACGCCCTTCCCAGTCTCCCCAACTTTCCCTAGCACACTCTTCCCATTGCCAACAAAGTCCATGCTATCTCTTCTTCCAGACCTTGGAGCCCTCTTGTCCTTAAGCTTGGTATACACATACCTTCCCCTGTGCCTGGATCACACCTACTTACCCTTCGAAACTGCACTGAACCTTCCCTGCACCCTTGACTTTCCACATCTGATTTTTGTGCTCTTACTGCATGCACACATATCAAACCCAGTTCCACGCCCCCCCCCCATCTCTGTACATATCACAGTAATGCTGGGTCAAGACAGGCCTATGCTGTCCCCTTACAGACTGTCAGCTACAAGAGGGAAGAGATAACTCTGTACTTGGCATGTCACAACATCTCAATCAATCTCAACAGTAACAAGAATTTAAGGGGTAAAGTTCCAAGCTTGTCCCTGTCCCAGTGTACCCTAGGCAGAGGATTCATTTTCTTTCAGCTCCTCTAGTGTACCATGCTCTTCCTCACCACTGGACCTTTGCACATGCTATGCCTAGGTCTTAAACACTCTCTAATGTCCTCCTTTTTCATCTAGTCTCCTGTCTCCTAATCTAGGTCAGGTTGACTTGTTTTAAGCTCTCATAGCCCCATGTACTTTTTTTCCTTTAAAGTAGTTCCCCATGTGTGATCCCTGGACCCCTAGGAGGTTCCCAAGACCCTTTCAGGGAGTCTGTGAGATCAAAACTATTTTTGTAAACCACTAAGCACTAATAACTATAGTATAACTGAAACTAATATGTTACATGTCAATTATATCTCAATAAAAAAATATAATATGAAGCAACTCATAGTAGATGCTCAATAAATACTCAGAAAATGAGCAAACCAAAGCCCTACTGATGGGTCTGAAGGTCAAAGCACATGCCTGAGATAAACCCCACCATGCCAAGGCCAGTTCTAAATGCCACACTTGGGAAGGGGCTGCGGAAGGCTCCTCCTTGGGGAGATAAGGAGAGGAAAAGGAATATAGGCAGCCCCTCCCCTGGAACACGGTGTCCACTGGCCAAAATCTTTGGGCCCAACAAAGTGCTATAAATGCATATCTTCCCATTTGGCTCTGCATTTTTCCAGTTTCTTGCAAATGCATCTGGAACATATTAGAAAGGGGTCAGACTGGTTTGGAAAATGTTTGGGTAACTCTGGACATGGGAGGTGGAGGTGGAGCTGGAAACCTGTAGGAAAGAACATGACCCCCAGACAGAGTTCATGGTTATGGCCAGAGAGCTGGGCCCTGCCAGTCAAGGACAAGCTCCCTGGGCCTCCCCGACTCTTGCCCTACCCTTCTGGAGGCCTCTGACTCCACCCCCTCAGAGACCCCCTTTCATACTTGCTTTGGTCAGGAGACATCCCTCCACACCCCCCACCACTATCCTTCTCCTGTTGCCTCTCCTGACCCAAACCACAAACTCAACCCAGGCCCTGCTCCATGAATAATAATGGTAAGGACAGTAATAGTAACCCATAAATTATTTCCAATCTACTAAGCCCTCGTGTCCCAGGTAGAGAGATTTACATACATCCTCTCATTTTATCCTTTGAACAAACCCTCAAATCACACGTAGTCCTGTTCCTACTTCATAGAGAAAGAAACTGAGGGGCAGAAAGGTGACCTAATTCCGCTTTGGGCATAAAGCTTAAAATCAAACCCAGAATGACCCATCACCAAAGCTTGTTTCATAACACACACAATATCCACAGCCCACCAATATTTCAGGAACATAAAAGAATCAGTGTAGAAGCTGATTCCTTTTCTCCCAAATCAAGGAGATGCAGAGGAGCGAAGAGGTGTTTGAAAGCAGAGGCAAAGTTCCCATCCTTGGCACCTGCTCACCTGTACCAACGAGCTCCTGTCTTAAATTCACTCTCCTCTACCCTCTGCTGCAGCTCTCAAATCAAATCTTCTCATCAAATGCAATTCCCAGCACTGTCCTCACGAGCTTGACACGTCGGCTGCTACAGTGGACTCAGAAACCTGCTTGCTCAGCCCACCGCACTCCTCAGAAGACAAGACGGCTTCAGAATTGAGAAGCTAATTTTCTAAAACACTTCTTCCATTCGGGCTATCCCTGAGAAATTTAGGGTTAATGTGTAATTCTGGGCTTGCAGTGGAGACCAGCCCACAGGCTCGGCAGAGCAGAGAGAAGGGAGGCTGTCCAGGGTACGTCCCCTGCTCACGGCTCACAGTCAAGGACCCCACAGCCCTCCCGCCGGGGGCGACCCTCCAGGGGCAGTGGCAAAGGGAACAAAATGGACCCTCGGGGAAAAGACACAACTGCAGTCAACATCACACAAACCTGTTCTAGGTCCAGAGCTGCACTGTCCCGTCCGAGCCCGCCGTGGCTCCCGGAACGAGGCAAATTGAGACTTCCTGCGTGAAATACACTCTGGATCTTGAAGACTTAGCACAAATGCGAATGATCTCAGTAATAACGTGCAGATTAATTTCATGTGGAAACGATAAATACTTTTTGACATATTGGGTTAAATATATTATCAGAATTAGTTTCACCTCTTTCCTTTTGCTGTTTTTTATAGGCTATTAGTCAATTTGAAATTACATAGGTGGTTGACATCCCATTTCTATTTGACAGCACAGAATTGAGACCCTGGACACAACCTTTCCTGGTGCTTCTTCCTCCTTCTCCCACCCCGATGGCTCAGTCACTGGCCGAACCATCCTCCTCTCTAAGGCCTGCCCCTCCCTTGCTCCAGAGTCCCCAGGGCTCCCCATGACAGCTCACATCAACCCGAAGCCACTCTCTCCAGGCTTCCAGGCCGCTCTGGTGGAGTCACTGGTCCTGTGCTGACCTTAGCTAGTGACCCTGGAAGCCATCTCCACCTTTTTTCATCCCTTCCAACTTCCCGGCATGCTGCCCGGGAGGGGCAGAGAACAACCCCACTCCTGCCCCCACTCCTCATGGTCTCTTACCTTCAGAAGTTTGCAGGTAATTACTCCTTCCCTCCTCTTTAATGAGCTCCTGGCTCCCAGGGCGGAGGGAACATGGGCCCAGACTTGCCCTCCCTCTGGGGCTGCTTGCTGCCCAGCCACACCCACTTCACCCTAGTGCTAATGCCCAACAGGTGGGGGGGCCCCCTGAGCCCAGCCTGTCACTTGCACTGCACGCCAGTCAGGCATCGACACCCAGGCGGAGTAGACGGGGACTGGATGCTCCCTGCTCCCACAGCTGCTCCTCGGGAGCTCCTTTGCTGGCGACCATCTCCCGGCCTGCCCTTCCTCCAAGTATTCAGGCTCCTCCTCTGCCAGGAAGCTCTCTCCCGCCACCCCAGGCTTCCTTGCCTTCAGCCCAGTAACGCCCACACTTCCCGCTCTTAGCAACTGCAGAAGCACTCACCACCGGGGCAGAAGGAAACCCCTACTGTCTGCGGTCAGATGCTCACCGAGCACCTTCACCTGTAGCATTTAATCCTTGCAGCAGTTCCATGTCACAATAATCATGCCCAATTTACGGATGAGAAAACCAAGGCTCAGAGTGATAGAGGCTATTGCTCAGGATCAGGCCGAGCCAGGCTCTGAAGCCAACAAGTCAGTCTATAAACTTCTGTGTTCTCTGGTGTTGTCAGAAGAACACAGACGGACCAAGCTTCGAACCCCAACTTTTTCGTTTTCAAGGTCTGTGGTTCTGTGCAAGCTTCTTAGTCCCTCTCTGCCTCAGGTCCCTCATTTGTAAAATGGCAGGCGTTATCTCAGAGTTGCTGTGAGGATTAAGTTGAGCAGGGACTGCATTTAAAGCAATGCTAGTGGGGAGCCTGGCTGGCTCAGGCAGAAGAGCACACGACTCTTGATCTCAGGCTTGTGAATTCAAGCCCCACGTTGGGGGTAGAGATTACTTAAAAAAAAAAAAATCTTTTAAAAAAATGAAATAAATCAAACATTGCTGGGAAAGGATCAGTGGCAGCGGAAGCAAGGTCAAAGGGATACCATTGCTGACAGGGGATGTGAGCTGGGGAATGCAGACCACCTCTAGAACTGGAAAGGGAAGGAGCCCCCAGAGGGAATTCAACCCCTGCCACCTTAGATTTGAGCCCATGAGACCCACTCTTGGGCTTCTATTCCAACTGCAGAACTGTAAGAGGATACATTCGGGTTGTTTTAGGCCAGTGAAAAACACTAACAGTGCCTACAAGTGCCATGTAGTAAGTGCTCAATACGCTTTAGCTGTGGCTATTAATGAGGACCATGCTTGTTCTCCACTAGGCTGGGGGCTCCTGGACTATGTGACACGTACCTTGGGCTGTTCTTGGTCTCCCTGCCCTGGTCTACAGTGATGGTCTTGAGGGCGCCATGATGATAAGGGTGAGAGGGAGGGGGCTGGGAGAATATAGGTGTCAGGCTGAATGTCTGTACCCCCCATTCCTATATTGAAACAGGAGGTTATCAGGGTTAGATGGGGGCAGGAGGGTGGGGCCCTCTTGGCAGGATTAGCGAGTCTCTCGTTCTCCCCCTGCCCTCCCTGTCACGTGAGGACACAGCAAGAAGGTGGTGGTCTACAAGTCGGGAAGAGAGCCCTCCCCAGAAGCTGACCATGCAGGCACCCTGATCTCACCCGTTCAGCCTCCAGAATGATGAGAAAATAAACTCCTGCTGTTCCAGCCACCCGTCTCTGGTATTTTGTCGTGGCAGCCTGAGCAGACTGAGACTGCTTTCACTCCTCGTTTAGAAAAGCCCAGAAGGTGAGGGGACAGCCCAGCCCAGCCTCGTAGGAATCTCCAGAGCTCAGTGCTTCGAAACACAGAGGCCCTCATAGCCAGCATGGGAAGACAATCTTCTCTCCACATCTCTTAGATCTTTTAACCAAGAAAAGAACCAGGCTGGAACAGCCTGTGTGTGAGCAACAAGCCCAGGGGCCCTCGTCTGGACACCAGCCAGGTGGGGTGTTCTCCCTGAACTCCTCACATCACAGGATCCAGACCACACTTTAAAAAACAACCACCATAACACAATTCCTTCTCTTGATCCCAAAAGGAACAGTGCACATCGCAGACATGTTTTTAGATGTAAAAAATAAAATGCATGTCAATCCTATCACCCAGAGAAAACACTCTCTTAATATTTTGCGCATTTCCCCCAATCTCTTTAAGGCCTGTATAAAGAGGGAGACCTCTAGGATTCTTCCATAGCTGAGCTCGGGCTACAGATACTCTTCCATGGCCTGCCTTTCCCCTTCAATCTTCGATCAGAACTATTTTCCCTTGTCACTAAACTTTCTTTGTAAACCGCATTTGAAGAGTCAAATAACATTTCATCACCCGGTGGTACCATAATTTATTTAACCATTTCCCTATTGTTAGACATTTAGGTGGTTTCTAATAGCACACCACCATAAATAATGCTATGAGGAACATGCTGCTACATAAATTTTTATTCACCTCCCTACCCCTGTCTCCTTATGATGGATTCCTGGATGCAGGATGACTGAGATCACCCACATGTGCTGCTTTCTGACTCATGACCCACCCTGTGTGGCAGACGTACGAAAGCATCTGACTCACCACATCCTCACCAACAGTGAGTATTATCTTTTCAATATTTTGATCACGTATAAAATATCTGTTTGTATATTTCTTTAAATACTAGTGAGAAAAATTTGGCACAGGTTTTGATAATTTGGCTCTGGAGAAAAAAACAGGTCAGAGAAGTGTTCTACTGAATTTGACACCAGCTGGAATTAGACATTTGTTTTCAAGAAATGCAATAGTATGATATTTAACCGAACTTTGTGATTCTAACTTGTGGGTAGCAAAATAATGTGGAGGTTTGAACAGCCTGGCTTTGGGAACAGATAAGCAAACAGGGAGGCAAATACCAATATTAAGTGAGTGCTTCCCAGTAACCTGTTCTGAACATGCAATGCCACAATAAATCTTAAATTCTATAAAATAATGGTATTTCTAGCTCTATAGACAGGGAGAGACTGAGACCCAGAGAGCGTTCGTCAGTGACCTGGATGACTCAAGCAGGAGCAGCGCACGGGGATTCCAACACAAGCCTGTTCGCCCTCCGGGCAACCTCGTTCTTTCCACTACCCCACTCGGGCTGCAGTACAGTCCATGGGCGGCTTTGTCTGAAGGTCAGCTCTCTTATTTAGGATGAAATACCCCATACCCCCTGCTTATTTTACTAGATTCTTCAGCAAACTCTTTCCCATAGAATAGGAGGGAAAACCTCACTTATCAGTTACCTAAATTATCATCTAATGAAAACAGCCATGAATCACAAACAACTTTATACACTGGTATGTATTGCATTCCTAAAAATGTATATGAAAGTTAAATGTAAAAAAAAAAAAAGACTCCAACAAAGAAGGAATATATCTTATCAAGGAATTATATTCAAAGAGAGCTAAAAACAAAACAAAACAAAAATCCACAGTTTAGGGTTGTGAGTGGCTTATGATAGACGTGGGCATGATAATTGACAATATGCCAACACATACAAGACACTAGCCCACAGGAAATAAAAATTCATTGCTCTGAAAGAATTATGTACTGCACATCTGAGTGTACTCGTGTATTCTGAAGTTGCATTCAGAAGATGGAAAACTCAGGGTGCCTGGGTCGAGCCTGGTGTGGGGCTCTCTGCTCAGTGGGGAGTCTGCTTCACCTTCTCCCTCTGCCCCTACCCCCCTCTCATGCACGTGCTCTCTCTCTCTCTCAAATAAATAAATAAATAAAATCTTAAAAAAAAAAAAAAGAAGATGGAAAACTCCGATTTTAGTGTTGGGAAGAGGGGCTTATTGGTGGTTTTCTAGAAGGGGCCAGTGCAGATCCCAGTGAAGAGTGGAAGAGGAGTCTGCTGGCACTAATTTAATAGTTTTTACCAACTATTTTGAAAAACTGGGCAAGAAAAGAATTGATATCCATCTTTCTCCTCTTGATAAAGTGAGCTTTCTCAAGCTATAGCCCTTTCAAGAATATCAGACAGGGAGCTTAGATATATTCCTGGCTATAAAGGGTTAGCCAGGGGACTTAGAAAGCGAGTGCCTTGTATTTCAGGCTGGGTGGGTCTTGCCTTTTCCTTATGAACCAAGCCTATCTGTCTGTCCTCCAGCCTTTTCTCCTTCCTTCCTTCTCTCCTTCCTTCAACTTCTCTATTATGACTTACAAATAGAAATACAGCATTTTGGTATAAAGCCCCAAATCTTCAACATAATTTATAAGCTCTTCATGACACCCCCAGCTGACCTTCCCAGTCCAGTAGACCACCGTCACCTCATTTTTGATCTTCTTGTCACATGGGCCATCTTTCCGGTTCTCAGAGATGCTATTCCACCACAGGACCTCTGCCGTGTGCTTTTTTTTTTTTTTTTTTTTTGATGCCTGTTATGCTCTCTCCTGACTCCACTCCTCTCAACCCTGCCTTGGTCAATGTCCTTCCTGCTCACTCATCAAGCCTCAGTTTAATCTTCAGCTCAATTTCCATTTCTTTGAAGGAAACCTTCCCTGATACCCCAGATTGGGTCAAGCTCTTCATTATAAACTCTGAGAGTTCATTATAAACTCCCGAGTCCTCCGTGTCAGTTACCAATTGCACTTCCGTATTTATTTGTGGGATGGTTTCATTGTCTGTTTTTCCAATTATCTGGCTAATCCCATAAGACAGAGTCTACCCTGGCTCATCCCTGATGCCTTGGTATCTAGCACTGAGTTTGGCTGTATGCATTTTGCCAAATACAAGGAATGGATAAAGAATTGTAATTGTATACTCAGGAAAACTTCCATTCAAGATTGCTCGTCAAATGAAGACATTTTCAACAAAACGAAAACTGAGGCAATTCTCAGCAACTCACTGTGGAACTTCTAAAGGCTGTATTTCAGTCACTAAGGAAAATGAATTCAGATCACAGAATGTCTAAGGGACAAGATGTTGGCAAATAGGTTAGAAAATCTATGGGCCACCTGGGTAGCTCAGTCAGTTAGGAGGCCAGCTCTTGGTTTCAGCTCGGGTCATGATCTTGGGGTAGTAGGATTGGCCCCACATTGGGCTTCGTGCTCGGTGGGGAGTCTATGTGAGATTCTCTCCCTCACTCTCCTTCTGCCCCTCCCTCCCCTGGCTCATGTGCTCTCTCTCTTTCTCTCCCTCTCCTCTATCTAAAATAAATAGGTAAGTCTTTGAAAAAAAATCTACACACAGACTATGTAAAATAATAATTACGATGTCTACTTTTGGGTATTAAAACAACTAATATACCGGCCAAACCAGAGCATTTAGATTAGGAGGAAGGCAATTGGAATTAAAATAATCTAAGAACGTCTTCTTGTTTGAGAAGAGAATAGAGGCACTGATTAACATTAGGTTCTATTAAGCATAAAAGTTTAGGTATCTAGGGTATCCACATTTAAAAATTAGATGGAAAATATAGCTTCCAAAACAAAAAGTAGAAAAATGGAATGAGGGAAAGGAAACAAAAATTGTCCAAAAGAAGAGAAAGGAAGATAAAAGAATAAAAAGTAGGGCACATACAAAGCTCAAAATATATCAAGGATCAGAAGTAATATAATGAATAAAACTTTTTAATTAAAAGCTAGTAGATAGTAGAAGAAAAAATTGAAGACTAAAAAAAAAAAAAATCCCAACTCTGGATGTTTAAAAGAAACACTCACAACCTAAAGACATGGAGTAGTTGAATAGAAGGATCAAAAGAGCATAATACCAACCCAAAAGAGACAATGGTAGCCATATTAATGCCCAACCCAATAGACTTGGAGGTTCAAAGCATTGCTAGCTTTAAAGACACTATGTAATAACGAAAGCCTCCTTTTGGCAGAAAGATACTAAGTGAAGAAATGGGTACGATGTCATCAATTCATTTACATCCTCAAGTCGTTAGGAAAACACATTCGTAGAAAGGGGGCACTCTGTCCAAACAAGGGGACACTCACCCATTGGCTGAGGATGCATCCCATGCTAAGGGCATGCGAACCCCTGTACCACCTGCCTCAAGCAGAGAGACCTCCTGAAACTCACTGGGGCTTCATTTCCCTCCACTGCTGGCCAAGTCCTCTGACTCTGGCTACTATCCAGCACAAGTCCTCAAGTGTTCCACCTGAATGCCACGTAGCCTACGTGTCAGTGGTCCCTCCTTCTTCCAGCCCCAGGGCAAAAACCTAAAGGGACCCAAATGCTCTGTGTCAAATAACTCCCTTCTGATTCTCCCTCTTCCCCAAACTTTACTGTGTACGTCCGAGCTCAATTTTTTCTTCATTCATTCATCCTATGCTTTTGCACACATACCAGGTGCCGGGCACTGTCTGAGGGACACGGGAAAAACCTCTTGAGAGTTCCCGTCTGACTCAGCAGCGAGCCTAGAAAACCCTGCTCCTTCACTGCCTGGGGAGGGAGGTGTGTGAAAGCAACCGCCAGACTGCTGAGCAATCTTCTGCCCTTGGAAACCGAAACTGTCCCAGCTTCAAGCACACAGGGAGCCCTCAGTTACCCTTTCCCACAGGTCACAAGAGGTCATTTCAAACGTGTCAAGCCTTTTTTCACTTCTCCATTTAAAAAAAAGAAGATGACCTTTGGGGCGTCTGAGTGGCTCAGTCTGTTAAGCGTCTGGCTTCCGCTCAGGTCGTGATCCTCCCAGGGTCCTGGGATCGAGCCCTGCATCGGGCTCCTTGCTCAGCAGGGAGTCTGCTTCTCCCTCTCCCTCTGCGCCTCCTCCCTCCTTGTGCACACAGACTCTCTCTCTCTCTCTCAAATAAAATCTTTTTAAAAATGACCTTCAATTATTGCCAAAAATTAATGTTCATCACAGAAAAATTAGAACCTAAAGATTAATAAAATTAAAAACTGATTCTGCCATTTAGAGATAATTTCTGTGAATGACCTTTGGTGTACTCTGTTCAGATTGTTTTCTCTCTCTCTCTCTCTCTCTCTCACACACACACACACACACAAATCTTTTTGCCCACTGATTTCCATTATGAAGGAATATTTTGTCTGAGGGCAAAAAGGGGGTGAAGACCCTTGCATATCACCATGCCAGGCACTTGGAGCACCCCTTAAAAATCACATGTGCCCAGGGTTAACTACAAGTTCTTCATTCATAATTGGCAAAATCAACAGCACACCAAGTAGTAAGAGAAATACCTTTAAGCAGTCCCCCGCCTCCAAGTAGAAAATCTAGTTCTTCGTATTAGTTTTCTACAAACCCCTGACAGACTGCCTCGGCACCTCCTAGGCATCACAAGAGAAAGCACTGAACATGGCATGGCCCTTGTAGGAGATGAGTCTGTGCTCTCTGAACACCTCCAAATCCTCTCCTCTCTTTTTAAAAATTGTGCTAAGCACACTTAACAAGAGATCTACCCTCTTACCAATGTTTTGAGTATACTACACGGTGTTGTTAACTATGGCCATAATGTTCTATAGCAGAGGTCTAGAATGTATTCATCTTGCATGACTGAAACTTTATATTGGTTGAACAACTCCCCATTTCCCCCTTCCTCCATCCTCTGGCAACCACTCTTCTACTCTTTGTTTCTATGAATTTGACTACTTTTGATCCCTCATGTAAGTGGGATCGTGCAGTATTTGTCCTTCTGTGACTGGCTTATTTCACTTAGCCTAACATCCTTTAGTTTCATCCTTATTGTCACACATGGCAGGATTTCCCCTTTTTAAGGCTGAATAATATCCCATTATATGTATATGCCACATTTTCTTTATCCATTCTTCTGTCGATGGACATTGAGGTAGTTTCCCTGTCTTGCTGTTGGGAATAATGCCACAATAAACATGGGAGTGCAGATATCTCTTTGAGATCTTGATTTCAATTATTTTAGATATACACCCAGAAGTGGGTTTGCTGGATCGTATGGCAATTCTAGGAACCCCAGGAGTCAGGCTTGAGTCAGGGAGTTGCAGCTCCCCATCTGCCCCTTGTTGGGCTGATGGGACAATGGGCTGACAGGAGGGCTAATCAGATCCTCTGGCTCCAAACCCCCGCATCCAATCTGACAGATTACTGGCAGGACAGATCGGGAGAGCTGGGAGCACAGGTTTCCAGGTAGCTACTCCAGTGTCACTTGAGGAGCTTAGAAAAATACAGCTTCCCAGGACTCACTCCAAGCCTAATGCATCCGAATATCCAAGGGCGAGCCCTAGAATCTGTATTTTATGAATATCCTAGCAGATGCCGGAGCTTTGTCAAATTTGGAAAGCACAGCAGAGGGCAAATTCATGACTTTCTGACCACGCTGATGGTTCAAGTCTTTCTTGGATTCCAGGAGACATCTCAACATCTTCCAGCAAGCTTGTGTCGTGTTGCTGGATTCTGTGATTGCACCATAAAGACCTTTAACTAACAGCCCAGAGCTGCCGGCACTATGAGCACCTGCCATACCATGGCCCTCCATTTTGCATTTTGCATCTGGGTCTCTATGGTGTATTTTCCCACATCTGGGCATTACACATACACGGAAAAAGGTCCACAGGACAAAGCAGTTGATCTATGAGTTACAAATTCTAAATTCTAGGGAACCTGTTCTCTGTAAGATGATTTTTTTCTGATTTAAATCACACCTCTGTGGGCCACAGGTGCTTGTGCTAAAGACAGTGAAGGCCACTCCTTCTCCTTTGGGGGTGTTTTGAGCCTCCGGTGGGTGCGGGCATAGTTCTGGGCCAGTGCTTCCAGGAGAACTTTCCTCCATAGTGGGAAGTCCTATGGCCGCCCTGTCATTTTGGATATATGGCTATTGAGTACTTGAAATGTGGCTTGTGCAACAGAGGAACTGGATTATTTTATTTTAATTAATTTACATTTAAATAGCCACTGGCGGCTAACAGCTCCTGTTTTGGACAGGATGAGCCGGGCAGGGAACACCAGCTTAGTTTTACAGACTGATACTCAGAGAGGGAAAATGACATGCCTGAGGTCACTGAGTGAGACAGGGCGAGGATTCAAACCCAAATTCAATCCATGATACGTTAACTGCTTGCCACACACACACACACACACAGTGTAAAATGTTGATAGGGGATCAAATAAAACTGAACATCCCATTTCTGAGACATCAGCTCTGTTTTAGTTACAAAGCCAAAACAAAAAGGAAAGCCACGAAGCAGGACACACACTATCAATTCGCCTCACCATGTAGACAGTCCGGCCAAGGGACTTGGCTTTCTCCTCCGCCAGTGCTGGCTCGAGAGGGGCCTTGTGGTCGAGCATGTTTTATTGCGTGCCCAAAACTCCCAGATAGCTGGGCCTCCAAGCACAAAAGTGATTGTGGGGGAAAGGCGGAAGGGGGCCCGGAGGCTGTCTCCGCATCTCCCAGGGTGAACACCACGTCTGACAGGTCACATTCAGGCCACCACACGGATGGGGACAGCGCCCCACCGCTCTGGGAAGCGTCCCCAGCTGTCTCCTCTGCTCACCGCGCCCAGGGAAAACTCGGTTCTAGCAGTTACGGTCAGCCATTTAAATCACATTACCCTGTAAGTGGATATACAAATTGTCAGCCCTAATGAAATTTAGGAGGAAGCAGTGGGAGGGGTGAAAACACTCAGAACTGGTTTCTTGGTTTTCGGACCCGGATTCAAGTGGTTTACACTACTCGCTGAAAACGTGCTTGGCGTGCGGTTTTTCTGCCAGCTCTCGGAGGCTCCCCCGGGGAAGCCAGGGTTGAGTCTTCTCCTCCGGTTCACCCTGAAACTGCACCGCGGGACGGAGCCCCGTGTAGACATCCAGCTGCTCCCGGCCGGAGAGGGTCTTCCTCATCTCTGCACCCCACCGAAGGCCTGGCACTCAGAGGCATCCGGGAAATGTGGAATGAAAGCGGCAGAGCAGACAGCCCCCATGCACAGCCTGAATCGTGAGAGTCGGAGAGGCCCTAGGAAAGGAAATCCACCGGGCGATGCCAGAAGTCGCTCCGTGGAGACTGCGGGGGCGGCGCGGGCGGGGAGAATGGCCCCGTTTCAGTGTCTTCTCACAGAACACTCGGACTCCCGAGGCGGTGCGCTGAACCGCGTATCGGATTAACTAATGAATTATCTGCCACTAAAAAACCGATCAGGCTTCTCTCTCCGGGGCGGACAGGAGGGCCAGTGGAGGAAGATAATATAATGGCTTCCATTTATTGAGTGGTTACCCCGTGTGCTTGACACCGCGCAAACACTTGGCCCTGTAATCCTCACAAAACCCCTGCTCAGTGGATATGGTTTGCCCCCTTTACAGACGAGGAAATGAAAGCTCAGAAAGGTCGAGAAACTTGCCTAAGACTGTGCAGGTGTTTCTGACTCCACAGCTCACAGGTTTTCCCTATTCTCCACACCCCCCCACCCCACTCCATGCGGGTGAGGCACCTGCGTGGGTGCGGTGGGCGTGTGGGTGTGTATCGGAGAAGAGAAGCTTTCCCTACATCACAGGACTGCTGGGCCCAAGCAGCGTGGGCCAGCTTTCATTTGCATTCCTTTTATTCCCAAACATCAGGCCTTGAACTCCTGTTCTCCACCCTGACATAGAATCCACTTCCTGGGACACGACATTGCTCTGCAGGAAATCAAACTCACTCACTCGTGTGACCCCATCCAAACCGAGGTGCATGTGTCAGGGAGTGAGGCCCAGAGAAGGAAAGGAATGTGCCCAAAGTCACACAGCAAAGTGGTGACCAGCGTGGGACCAGAATCCAGACAGTGAAAGTCTTGCTGGGGCGCCCTTCTTACAGCCCTGGTCCAGGATTCTCCCAGTGCTGGTGCAGGTGCAGAGGGAAACTGCCTGACACCCATGGGGGCTCGCCAATGGCACAAGAATGAGACCCCTGAGATGGCCTCAACTTGAACGCTAGCGCAAGTGACTCTGGGTCGGAATGAAATGTTAGATTTCTAGCATTTCTAGCTTTCCCTCTTTCTCTTCCCAGCAACGCCGGGGGGCCGAGAGACCTGGCTTTGCTTCTTACCAGCGCTATAGTTTGGGAAACATATTTAATCTCCTGAGGCTTCTCTTGCTTCTATAAAATAGAGACAGAAACCTTTCTTTTTGTCAGATGCTGCGAGCTCAAACAAAATAATATAAGTAAAAATATTATGTGCTTAATAAATGGGAACTGTTGCTAATGAATCTGTGCCATAAGTAACACAGATCTTCTTATGTCCGTTTTGTGGACAAGAAGACTGAGGCCCAGAGGAGGCTCAGTGGCTTGCCCAGAGGGCCACAGTTTGCTACCCACAGGAAGTGAAGTGGGGCGAAGGGTGTGCCTAGGATTCAGGAGTCCAGGCTGCTCTTCCCAGCCTCAGAATCTTGCTCTGTAAAGAGGAGGTAAGTCCCCACCCTGCTCATGTCATAGTCTCTCCTAAGACATGGGAACGCATTCCGCAGAGTTTCCCATGGACGGGGGAGGACTCGGCATGTCTGAGCTGAGGCTAAGCCCATCCTCTGACTCCCCACCCTCTGCTTCCCCAAGCTGAACCTGATTCAAGAACCTTCAGGAGCCCCCTCCCAGTGCCTTGAAGGGAGCGCTCAGCAATTTGCTGAATCAGGGAGGTTCATGAGTCAGTGAAAGCCAGCAGTGAAATGTGGCTGGTTTCTCCCCATGCCAGGGATCACCACCACCACCACCATCATCCCTGCTACCACTTGAGTGCCTTCTTGGTGCCTAGCCATCCTCGCAAACACCGTCTAACCTTATCATACTTCGTGTTACCCATAAGAATACTGAATGAAGCTCAGAGAGGTAGGTAACTGGCCAAAGGACACACAGCTAAGAAAAGCAAGGCTTGGAGCCAGGCTTTCTGAACTTCAATTCTTTGTCCTCCCCTCTGCACCATGCTTATGGTGGGTTTCTAGGGGTGAGAGAGGGGTACCCTCCTGCAGGAGAGAGGGGAGGTAGACCACCACTCAAATACTCTGGAATCTTGACCCATGGGAGAGACTGTTTGCAAAGCTACCATAGCAGCTGAGGTCCTGTACAGACCCCCTTGGCAATGGAGTCTAGTTCTCCACCTCTGTGAACCCAGGCTCTCCTCGGGATGCTTTGACTGATACTATGCTGCAGAAGTGATATAGTGTAACTTCTGAATTCAGGCCCCAAGAGGCCTTGAAGCTTCTTTTGTGACCTTCATGGAATGTGGGATCACAACATGAAGGAGGCCAGGCCAGCCTCCCTGAAGCTAAGAGGCCACATTGAGAGAAAAGCTCAGGCAGTAGCCACAATCAAGCCCTGACTTGTGAGTGAGGCCAAGTAGACTTTTTCAGCCCCTAGCCGACCTGCCAGGCCCCAAGTAAGAGCAGAGGAACGCCAGCTGAGCCGGTCCAAACTGTTGCCCCACGAGATCACAAGTCATTCAGCAATAAACTGATAAAGGGAGTGATTTGATTGCTCCTGGCCTCAGTTTTCGCATCTGTAAAATGGGGGTGACGTTCCTATCCATATTTGATGAGGAAGAGTGAATGAGATGAAGCCCGTGAATCGAATCTTGGGCTGAGTCCAGCACAGAGTTAGCAGCATCTCCATCAAGGGCTTACCATTAGGGTGCGCAGCTCTGGTCCTGGCATCTGAGGCGAGTGGCATGAGGAGAGCCCTTCAGTGGGTGGGGGGAGTGTGTACATAGAGGGTGGCCCTGGGACAAGAGTGCGAGGTAGAACTTACAGCAGGTCACACTAGTGGAACAGAGGTTGGCAAGCATGTGGCTAGAATCTTTTCGGTTAGAGGGACTTTAAGGCCATCCCAAGTTAGGCTAGAAGCCCAGGACTGCAGGGTTTTGAGTCAAGGCAATGCAACACCAAAATGTCCCCAAGATCATGACGTCCTTCAGGGTCCAAGATCTAAGGAACCGAGGAGGCAGATATCTCCACAGGGTCATTAAAGTTCAGTTCTGAACATGCCCCACCCCTGCCGGCTATCTTCCCATGATTGCCTGTTCCCCCTAAGGAAGATATCTAGGCCCTGCCTAACTGCAGTGTGAGCTGCCATGCACCCCAACCTCATCCCCCCCACCATTCCCTTTCCCTTTCACAAGCTGGCGTACCCCTCGAATCACAGATCCTTGGATGGACCACATCTTCTCTTACCTCCAAGCTTTTGCACAAGCAGTGTTCTTCTTGAATGCTGTTACCCATGCTTCTCCCACTTAAACTAGATAGCCCCTACTTGCCTTTAAAAGCTCAGCTAAAATGTCACTTTCTCTAGGGAGCACCCTTGATATCCAAGTCTGGGTTTGGCTCTCCCCTCTGGGCCCCCTCTGGCACTCCATCCTTCCCTGATCTCCTGTCATTGTGACTGCCCATTACTCAGGGAGGACTGGACCATGTTTACTTTGCTCACCTCTGTAACCCATCACCTAAATCAGTGCCTGGCATACAGTAAGTGTTCGTTAAATATCCCTTCCTTCTGAGTAAATGATAAAGTAGTAAATGAGTTCGAAGGGTCCTTAGAGAAAAAACAACGACAAAAAGGAAATCAGAGGCTCAGTAAGGGGAAAAGATTTGCCCCAAATTACACACAAAGCTATGTCAGAAGCAGGAAAAGGCCCCGCCTTTACTGAATGAGGCCTATTTTCTTAGATGGCCAGGAGGGACCCTGGTTGATGAAGGGAGGAGCCCTCTTTGATAATAATGAATGTGGATGAGTCAGGACAGGTCTGAGCTTTCCAGGGACGGCATTCTCCAGGTGAGACTGCATGCTTCTCAGGGGCCAGGGTCCTCTGGGGGTGGGATGGGAAGATGTGCAAGGGACCTTCCCAATCTGTGACTCTTCTGCCCAGGGACCCCCACTGTGTCCAAGGACTCGGTGACCAACCTGGGTCCTGACTGCAGGAGCGTGACAGGTGGACTGAAATACCAGGAGAAGCATGGGCTGGCTAGAACAACAGCACAACTACTTGCTGTATCAAACTCCAAGATGCCTGTCAGTTGATAGAAGTTTATAATTTAGTCACGTAACAGTGTAAGGAGGGAGTTTCTGGTCAAAGCATGGCTTTCTTCCACATGGCGGGGGGGGGGGAATCAAGGACCCAGGTTTCTTTCTTGCTCTGGCTCCATCAACCCCTAGCACATCAGAGCCCGCTGCTCCCAACCAGTGGAAGGGAAAGATGCCACGGAGAACTCATACCGGCTTCTCAAAACCTCCACGCTCCAAAATCAACAGGCGCCATCTCTGTTCACGTTCCATTGTTAGAAACTAGCCCTTTGGCCATACCTAGCTGCAAGGGGACCTAGGAAATGGAGTCTTTGGGTAGACAGCCCTCTTGCAGGATAAATTCCACATCGGTAAAGGAAGAGCATGAATTTTTGGTGGACAAATCTACTCTTGGGTCAGACTTCAGTTCTCTAAACTTCCATGTCTTCATCTATAAAATGAAGGTAACAGCATTACTTCAGAAGATTCTTGAAAATCTTACTGAAATGAGTGAAAGATAAAACCCTTAGCAAGTACCAAGTACAGAATAAAGGCTTGTCAAAGTCAAATATTACTTTCCTACCCCACTGTTTTTTTAAACCATTAGAAATGAGATTTGTCCAAAGGTGATTGGCTTCCTTCAGCTCCTCTGCCTTTTACACCTTCCTCTCTCCCTTTCTTACCCTTCTCTGTTCACCTCGCTTTCTTCGTTTTCTGCACCTTTGTGGTCTCTCTGTGTCTCCAGACTCCCCTTGTCGCCTCCCTGAGCACATTCGTCCCCTCCTATCGACCCATGCCTCGAAGCAGATGAGCTGCCCCTCGGGACCAGCCTCCGCCAGCACAGAACAGACACCAGGGCTCCATCCCCTGGGCAGCCACGGACTACAAGCCAGACAGCTCTGGACTCAACAGCACCTGCCAGAGAGGGCGGGCTCTCAGCCCCAGCGCTTCCCAACTCAGCCACGGGATAAGAGCAGGTGCTAAATGACCAGAAGTCAAAATCTCCAACCAACTCCGAGTTAAGCAGCAGGTTTCTTTCCTGCTGTTCTTCGACTTCAGCATTGCCAACACGCCAAGGAACATCATACATCTCTCAGTGGGCAGTAAGCCGTCATCTATCATCTCCCTAACTTGTTTGGTCATGACACGCCTTCTGTTGAGCATCTCCTGGGTCTGTGAGTGAGGGAAGGCTCTTTAGAAATTGCAGCTCAAGATCCAAAATCAAAGAACAGAATACACATGTGTTAAGCTACTGGGGCAGGCTGGTTAGAACAATTTAGCTGATAATTGATTGTCTTTTTTTTTTTTTTGATTGTCTTTGTTTTTGATACTAATCCCCCCCTCTTAACTCGCTACTATTTGGGGGCTTTGGAGGTGGCCTTTTGCAGGTTCTGTCATGTAATTTCAGTATCCAACCTAATTGCCCTTATGCCCATGTGTCAGTTGAGGACACTGAGATCAGAGATTCAAGAATGGCGGTGGGGCTAAAACCTGAGAATGGATGTGGTTTTCATTCACTCATTAAATAGTTATTGAGCTCCTGTGATGTGCCAGACAGTTCTTGACACCAGAGTCTAATCTTCTTTATTTCTTTGTTTAACCTCATTGGCTAACTTTTTATTTATTTTTTGGCAGAGAGAGAGACAGCGAGAGAAGGAATACAAGCAGGGGGAGGGGCAGAGGGAGAAGCAGGCTTCCCGCCGAGCAGGGAGCCCGATGCGGGGCTTGATCCCAGGACCCTGGGATCATGACCTGAGCTGAAGGCAGACGCTTAACGACTGAGCCACCCAGGCACCCCACCTCATTGGCTAACTTATAAATCCAGACCCTGGGTTTCAATCAGGGTGGTTTTGGTTTTGCCGCCCCTCTCCCTGGGAACGTTCGACAATGTCTGGAGACATATTTGGTTGTTAGCAGTGGGAAGGTGCTATTGGCACCTCGTGGAGAGAGGCCTTGGGAGGCCGCTAATCATGCCATGATGCATAAGAAAGTCCCTCCCAGCCAAGAATTGGCTGGCCCCACATGTCAACCATGGTAAGGTTGAGAAATTCCGATGTAGAAGAAAAACACTTTTAAAGACCATCACAAGTGCACGAACGTGCAGGGGTCAGTTAGGCGACATAAATGGCTGGTAAATTGGACATGCCCCACCCCCCCACTCCGGCTCAAACAGACAGCTCCAACTGATTGTTGCTATGGGGGCCGGTGATATCATGTATCCAGGTGGCCAGCCCTTCCCATTGTTCAAGCCAGAAACCCAAATTTGAATGTGCAAATACTCTTGTTGGCAACTAATTTGAGCGTTTTTTTAAATGCTTCGCCAAACAAAACACATCTGAAAATGTGGTGTAAGACAGTGGGCCACAAGTCGATCAGCTCCCCGGACACCAAGGGTGACTTGCTAGCATCCTGCTGGCCACTGTCGGGACTGTTAAACAGAACCGGCTCACACTTCTCGGGTTTAGTCTTCAGACTTATTCTGTCCTTTCTAGCGACCATTTAGTGAGCACCTACTATGTACTAGAACCTGCTCTAAGCACTCCGAACACGTTAACTCATTTTATCTTTCAGTAACTCTAAGAGGTGGGTATAATATTGCCTCTCATTTTAAAGACAAGGGTTCAGAGAGGTTCTACAACTTCCCCAAGGTGACACAGCGCAGGTGTGTCCAGGTACCAGGATTTGGAATCCAAACAATCTATGTTCTTAGCGGCTAAGCCAGGCTGCCCTACGGAAGACACTGCATCTCCATTTCTATACAGGAAAACTTACAAAGGACTTTTCTGGCTCATTAGTCAATTCAGGCAAGTCAACAGTCCCCCATTGTACTTAGCCTGTATTCCTTAAGAGCTCAGGACCTGAGTCCCTCCATCTAAAGCTGTGGTTCTCAGCTGGGGGTAGTTTTGCTCCCTGGGGCACATTCTGCAATGTCTGAGGACATTGTTGGTTGTCACGAATTGGGGGAGGTACTGCTGGCATCTAGTGGTTAGAGGCCAGGGATGTTGCTAAACCTCCATCACACAGGAGACACTCCCACAATAAAGAATTAACCCAGCCCCAAATGCCAACAGTGCTGAGGTTTTAAACACCTGGCTCGAAACCATGCAACATGCAAAAAGCAACCAGCAGAATGTTTCAGGTGATTCAGTCTGTTTATTTTGAACATTATTTCCCCTCTCCCCTCAAATCCTAGTCTTTCTTCTCTTGCCCTGGCATTTTGTCATAATGTCACGTGTCACTGTGCTCAATTCCGACACTGAGTAATAATCTCCTAACATGACCCTTACGTTAGCAGCAGCAGAATGAATTAGAAATAAAGATGAGCATCAAGGAAAACAAAAAGGAGCATTAAAATACAAAGTAAACCCTCAAAGTTCGACCAAAATATCATGCACATGCGTGAAACGTGAATTCTTTCTGGAGGCCCTAAGCCATCATCGTGCTCTGTGCCCGCATCCAGCTCTGATGGCCATGGACACAATCTCTAGCTAAACACACACGTGACTGCGCCAATTTCATAAAATGATTTTAATAGAAAAGTACAAGGTATGAACAAAAATAAATAATCTTTATCTCAATTCTAGCCCAGCAATTGTACACTGCATATAAAACTGATCTAAGCGGCAATTTCCCTCATTTCTTTTTTGCTTTTGAAATACTGAGACAGCATTTGAATGAAATGTTCTAAATTCAAATCGATACATTTTTTGCTTTAAAAAAAATACCAACCTTTAATCATTCTACATCCATTTTTTTAAGTTGGCTAACAAGATGATGTTTCACTAAAATAAAATATCATCCAATCATCAGGTTTAAGTGTAAAGTTTGTGCAAACAGGTAAATTAGAAGATTCATTTCCTAAGTTTTAATTCCTACATTGCCAAATGTTTCCTGTATTAAAAACTCATTTCATCGTCTTATTTTCAAAATACGGCCTCTGGTTTTCCCCATTCCATAGAGGGGAGACTAAAAAATACTTTTTTTAAAAAAAAATAAATATTTTAAAAGTATACTTTACAGTGATAATGCGGTATCTCCGACCTATGCCTTGGTGCGTATTTGCATTACATACAGGCTTCAAGTTATAAGTACCTTTTTATCCATCTCTATTTATATTATGCTCCACTCAGTCTTTGGGGACTATTTTTGCTAATGATCTCTTGGAGTCAGCCAGTACCAGTCTCTCATTTGGAGCCCTTATCCTGCTAGAGCGTCATATTTGATAATTCCACTGGCTTGAATAACGTTTTGCAAAAACAAATTGAAAACTGGTATTAGCAAAATTGTATGAGAAAAGGGTTTTGGAGAGGCTACTAAACCAGTCTCAGGAGGTCAGCAGCTCGAAGAACTGAACAGATAAACCGGACTAAAACTTTTCAGTCTTCCTATTCCTTTAGCCCATAATTACTATTTTGAACATGGCTCTGTTTGCCACTGCCTATATATAAATTTTTTGTTAATTTTCCTGTATTGGGAAGATCTTGAATGCACTCCAGGATGAGAAGGGAAAATATGCTGACGCTCCTAAATGAAGTATATGTTTTTGCAATAAAGAACACTGGTCAATATACAACTGAGGAAAAACTGAAACAGATGTGAGTCCTAGAACCACAAGCGTTTGAATTTGCCCAGAAATGCTATTTTAAACACTCTATATGTTGGTCTACTGTTTTTTTGTGGAATAATGCATTCTTGGCATCCTTAAAAGGTTTCAATATGTTACAAGGTTATCCGGAAAGAAAAAAGCAAAGGGCTAACGTATCACTCTGTGAGGGGCTGGCCAGATTTCGGTGTCCATTTTCAGAAAGCACAAGAACTCATATTAATTGCACTTAACACAACGAACCTTTAGTTTCCAATGAGTTTCATTCTCTGCAGACTGAGGCTTGCTTTTCATAGAACTACTTTCAAAGGGGCATAGAGACAATCCGTCCATAGTAACTTCAAACAGATGCAGTGGTAAACACAAATACACTTTTGGACCAAAATACTGGTCTTGGATAAAAGCGTGTGCCTTTTCAGTTCTTCTCTGAGATGTTACAACAGCAACACGCTCTAAAACAATTAAGTTACATGCATAATGCTAAAAGAATGTGAGCAATCCTATAACCAGCTTTAAGCCATCTGCTAGCTTTCTTTTCTTTTCTTTTTTTTTTTTTTTTGAGGAACACATATAGGAAAGAGAATTCCCCTTTTGTTCCGTTACATATAGAAATCTTTTGAAGCTCCCGAAGTTTGGTTTTGGTAAAACTCTCTACTCTTCTATTATTCTGACGTGTAGCCATTCTAAACTATCCCTCATGGTTTCTCAAAAAACCTTCACATGAAGTATCTGAAGGACAATTGAAACCACTTACCAATATACAAGTAATGTTTTATTTTATATTCTATCTTCCATTTGGCATAAGCCTTTCGATGTTTGTTTTTTAAACCAGTGAAATATACAAATCACGCAAGACAGAAATATGTACATTAAAAGTACAGAATAAAGGCCATAGAAGATATACATAATATCTGAATGACAAGTAGAATATCTTACATTAAATAGTTTCTTTTAAAAACTAGGATTGTTAAACTCAACTCTCTTCATAAACATGAATCACTAAAAAGGAACAAAATCTGGTTTAGCAAATAAAAAAATTACTTCATGGTTTTTGTATAATAAAAACCAAAAAAGTGACATTTTAAACTAATTAGTGCTTTTCAATTTCAAGATCTTTTGCTTGCAATTCACTGCAACTGAGGGGACGAGAATATCTTCGTGCAATAAATTAAAGAGCCACAGGTGGCAGAGGTGATTATGAAGGCCACTGAGCCTAGGAGGGTTGCAGGAGATGTGTAGCTTTCCAAACTTCTAAAACAGCATAAGTCTGAGATAAGAACACATTTGATGGCACTTTTAGGAAAGAGGTGTCCTTTGCTTTAAAAAAAAAAATTTTTTTTTTAACTAGCTATGTTTTGTCGTGAGCTCGATTTTCCTTACGGACTCAAACAGGTCCTACCAGATCTAAGAAGCACCAGTTTCCACTCTGCAAAACGAACCAAGGAAATGGAAATGTAGACAATGCTTCTGAGTTTTGAGCGTCTCTTGGTTTCCACGTCTATGACAAACGAGTAATGCCCTTTCTGGAAAGTGTACAGAAATGGAGGTTGGAGAGAAGGGGATGGCGCAGGGACGATAAAAGAAATCTTCAAACCAACATGCATTAGCAGTAAGACCTTCCAGATTCCTCAGAAACAAGGCTGCTTTGTGATGCTCCAGGTGTGATCGATCGCTTCAGGGCTGCAGCCCAAGCTCAACTCGGAAACCTTCTGGAAAAATCCCAGTTGGATTGCAATGAAGGATAACAATGCTCTAGAGGGAGAAATAACCCCAGAGTAAACTATAAGTCACTGGCTGCACTGAGATATAACTATATTTATATTTATATATAGATGTGTGTGTATATATATATATGTTATGTACAAAAGACTTTTGAGATATCAGGCACCATTAAACCACACCCCCCTTATAAATGCAACTGTTCAAGTACACTAGGAACAGTCTTAGGGTACCCCTGCAGTATAATAGGAAAAGCTGGAGTGGATAGTCTACACACAGGATCACAAGAGTGAAAGCTGCAACACCTCTGGGAACTCCATTAGCCATGTAATGTCATTAAAACATATAAAACTACTGCTCCTCAAAATAAAAGTTTTAGGGGAAAAAATCCCTAAGTAGCAAACTGTTTCCCAAGTGGAGCTTGTAATGTTTCATTTCCTGTCCCACAATCAAAGGGGACCCAGTGGAGCTGCCTTTTGGCCAGCATCACATCACAGCAGGGCCAGGAGGAATCAGAGAGGACTTGGGGTCAAGCCCGAGGGCCGATTTCACTTTTTCCCCTTCACACAGGGTTTCTGCTCTGGTGCAGCCCTGACCTGCACGCAGTTACCTTGTTGTCTGGGCTGAGGATCTGTGAATGGCATTCATTTATTATTTTCATCATTATCATTTATTAACCAAGCATCCCTAAGAAAATTACAGTATATTTTTCTTTTTATATTCAATCCAACCTCCCTGCTTCTCTCCAAACAAAATGGCTAGTACCCAGAATCATTCAGGGATCCTTTTCCAATCTGACAACCTAATTCCTGTAACAGCATCAAATCAGTATCTCGATACAGGCATTTTTAAGGTTTTTTTTTTTTTTTAACTTCCGAGGCTTTCCTCCCTGTTCCCTAAGTTTCAGTAGCTACCAGTACAGGACCCTCTGCAGATGGAACATTTCAGAAAAATGAGACAAATGATACATCTCTGAGGGATGTGAGATTCTCGCTGTTACTTTTTAAATTACCATTTTGAAAATGTTTCAGGCTGGCAGCCCCTAGGGAAGGGGGGGGTCTCATTTCGTGTTTGTTTCTCCAGACCTCTCCACTTTCCCCAGAGCATTTACAATTCATTTTGGTCACAGAAGCTGAATCGTGCATAGAGTTGTACCACCCCCTTCCAGCTGGATGCTACCTGTCCTATATTTGACCCCATAGTTGAGAAAAAGAAAACATCTTTCCTTTCCCTTCTAGATGTGCACACAGCTAAGGGTACATGTAAATCCCCCCTCATCCTATACCATCAAAAGAAGTCTTGTCTTACCTTTTCAAAGATGCACAAAATAAATATCTGTCTTGGTTCCCACCCCCCCCTGTTATTGCCAAATAATAATTATAATATTAATAATAAACCACAGAGTTCTTAGATGGGAACAGAAAAAAAAAAAGGTTCCGGTTGCAATGATGGGGGGGAATAAAACAATATTAAAAGAGAAAAACCAGAATCACTGTACTTTCTATAAATAAATGGGTCCTGGGGGCGGGGCTGGGTGACGGGCGGGCGGCGGGCGCCCGCTATTTGCACACAAACTGGTCCACGATCTCCGTGCACTTCTTGCACTTGACGTAGCAGCACCAGTGGAACTTGCAGTGGCAGCGCTCCGTCTGCACGGTCTTGAACTGGTCGTAGCCGCGGCCGCAGCACATGAGCTCGCAGCCGTCCATGCCCTCCGACGTCTTGTTGCACAGGCGGCCCTGCGTGCCCAGCGAGCCCGTGCTCTCGTTGCGCACGCAGTAGTCGGGGCTGGGGTCGATGTAGACCAGGTCCTGCGTGGTGGGCGAGTTGAAGCGGCTGTTGACCTGCACCAGCTTGCCCCGGCTGTTGAGACGCATGGCCGCCGCGCTGTCGTACTTCTCCTTCAGGGCGTCACCCACCTTGCGGAAGTCGGCCAGCTGCAGCCAGCACGTCTTGAGGCTACACGAGCCCGACACGCCGTGGCACTTGCAGGCCACATCGGCCAGGTTGTACACCGTCTGTGGGGAGATGGGACAGTCAGTGTACCCACTCGAGGAGGAGCACGCTGGTGGAAGGTATGTTCCCAAAGCTCCCCTCCCCCTTCCCCGTGGAGCCGCGGTCCCCAGCTCCGCCAGGCCCGGCCTAGTTCCTCCTCATCCTGCGCTACCAGAAGGCTGGTGTTGCCTTCTTTAAAAAGTCTACAAGATAAATAGGCTCTTAGCCCCTCATTAGTACATATCACGGTGAGCAACAACCAGCTTTTAAATGGGAACAGGAAAATGTTCTTTTTTCCCAGGAAAATGTTACAGCAACTAATAGGTCTTGAACGCTCATCCCAGAGATTATTCACAATTCCTCGCCTTCATTACCTGGATTAATCCCCTCAGCCAGCCTATGAGGGTAGTGCTAATATCATGCCCATTTCACAGAGAGGAAAAGTGAGGCCCATAGAGTTCTTACCCAGCCACTGGAACGTAGGGGTGCCAGGATTTGAACCCAGGCAGTTGGGCTCCAAGCTCGTGCTTGGTGACTTGCCCATGGGCACCCAGCTGCTAAGCAGGAGGGTGGGGAAGGGGGCCAGCCCAGATGGGATCAGGGTTCAAATCGTAGTCACTGTTATTACTGCGGTGTGCCAGGCACTGTCATCATAGCCTTTATACTATTTATCTCACTGAATCCTCCCAAATAACATTATAATGGGTTAGATGATGGCACATGGCACAGAGAGGGTAAGTGGCCTGCACAGGCTACACAGCTAGAATGTGGGGAAACCAGGCCTGGATCTCAGGCAGTCTCCCTCCTGGGTCCTGCACAATCCCTAACCCTTCCCCACACTGCCTAAGATAAGAGCACCCACACCAGACCTAGGCGGATGTGAGTTTTGTCCTAACTCTGCCCCTGAATTCAGGCAACTGGCTTCACCTCTCAGAGCCTCCTCTTCCTATCTGGGAAGAGGAACTGTAATGGTATGAACCTCGCAATACTGTTATAAGGATAGAGTGAGGGGATGCAATCAAAGTGTCTGGCATACAGGATGCAATCAGTGAATCTGCTCTTTCTCCAGAGTGATGAGCCCATGGCATCTGGGTGCTGGTCCTGGGCTCTCACTGGGTCACTGTGGCCTCCCAGTAGCAGCGCCCACTGGCCTTGGCCTCACAGCACTGTGCCCAGCAGTCTGGGAGGCGGTGGCTGCCTATTTATAGTCGCCACTGCCCACAGCCCCTGTGCCAGTCACCCTGCAGAGTCGGAGTGGTGCTGGCAAGCTGCAGGGGGACTGTCAGGAACCTGGAGGCTGGAGTGAGCTAGAAGGCTCCTTCCACCCAGAACAGCTCCCTTCATCCTAGAAGGATTCATAAGGGGTTTTAAAAAGGGGGGGGGCAAAATGTACTCCCCTGGCATAAAGAGTTTCAGGCACTCAGCTAATGTGTGGAAGGGTTTTGCAAATGTATTTAACCTTTGCTCCCCTTTGAGGAAAATAAAAAGCTAATGCCCCAAGGTGATTCTAATATGATTTCCTGGCACAGTGTCCAAATTTCCTCCTCCCTACCCCCACTGTCCTGGAGAAAAACTGTCTTCTATGTAACTTCATCTGCCAGGATCCAAGGGCAGCTCACTGCTCAAGTTATAAAACCTACAAAAAGAATTCACTCACTATTTAAAAATGTAGATGTTAAATGACATTCTAATATTAAAGGTGCTTTTCCAACTCTCCAAAACCCCCTCTTTCCACTTGGAAATCCCGTGACCTTCTCTCCTTGCTTGCTAAGCCCCTGATCACTTCTCTTCCTGAGAAAAGTCAAAGAAATCCCCTCCATGGATGGAAGTACCAAATATGGGCACAATGGGGCCCAGAAGAGTCAAGCAC
Organism: Leptonychotes weddellii; assembly: GCF_054177405.1. Classification (NCBI taxonomy): domain Eukaryota; kingdom Metazoa; phylum Chordata; class Mammalia; order Carnivora; family Phocidae; genus Leptonychotes; species Leptonychotes weddellii. The sequence goes on from NC_138369.1 coordinate 19,965,318, forward strand.
ATCTCTGTCCTGGAGGCACGTCTGGTCTGAGGCCCTGTATGCTCAGAGTAATGGGATGTGCCCCCTGTGAGGACAGGGGCAAGCTTTATGGGCTCCCACAGAGAGTGGGGCTGACATGCCCATTATGTGGCCTTGGTCAGCTGCAGTGGGGAGAGACAGCAATGGGAGGCTTGAGAAAGGAGAGGCCACACTCCCTCTGGGCACCACAGGCAAAAATCTGCCGAGTTTAATCCTTCCCCAACACCACCACATGCTTAAGTGAGAAGCTAGGTTAGCTGGAATTATCTAGATAATCTTTGACTTCTCTGTCCCCTACTTCATAATGTCTAACAATTATGATTTATCGAGCACTTACTAAAGGCGGACACTAAACTCAGCCCTTTTGACTGAACCATGTGAAACTCTTATTTTACTGGTCAGAGATAGTCAAGCATTGGTAACTTCGTATGGATCCACCTCCTATATGATCCCAGTTAGTCCTCACATAACCCCAAGTGATAGTTCATGCCATGGCCATCCAACAGATGTGGAAATGTGGAAACTGAGGCTCATACACAGAAAGGAACAGAACTGGATCTTAATCTAGATTTCTTTAATTCCAAAACTGATAGCCCTTAACCCCTGAGCTGTGACGCATGAGTTTAATAAAAACGTGCCTGGACTTGTATCTCAATCCATCAATTTTCCCCCATGGCCATGAAGTGGTTCTCTAGGGCCTCAGTTTCCCAAGCTTTACAAATGAGGGTGTGTGGTTAGAGGGTTCTAAGGCTCCTCCCAGTCCTCTATATTTTACTCTGTGATTATCTTCCCTTTTCCTCACCCCAAAATACAGAAGAGTGAAATCTCTGACCAGAAAGTTCCTGGCACCTACCTTGGGTTCTGTGAAAAAATAATGACCCTGGTTTTCAATGCTGCCAAAGTTAAGAAAAGTTTCACCCCTTCATTTTAAAGCAGCCATAAAGTGCCATGTGTTTAACCGCAGGAAAAAAAGGGTCTTTTTAACTATTGTGGAGAAGCTTCCCACCAGGGGAAGGAAAGAGTGGACCCAGAAGGCTGGTGAGGGCTTGCAAAGCTGGTCTCTCTGGGTACTTCTGAGTGGCCCTCTCTTCTATCCAGAGCCACCCTCTATTGGCCTGATGGGCAGCCCTATAAAACTCCACACTCCTAAAAATGCTGTAGTTTTCCTAGAAAAGCTCTTTAAACAAAACAAAACAAAACCCTCAATCTGTCAGGCCTGCTATCTAATGCCATGAGGGGAGGCAAGGAGAAAGCAAGGGAGGGAAAAGCTAAGTCCTGGAAGCTGAGCTGAGGACTTTCTCCACTGGGCACCTACCAGGGTAAAGAAATCCCTCTCCCACATTTAAGCCCAACCACAAACATGTTCTGGGGAGGAGGGCGAACTTTATTCACATTTTTATTTCTGAGCTGGGCTGGGCAATTGCACTGGGGACTAATTAAAAAGGCAGAGAAAGCTCTTTCTCAGGCAACTGGAGGAGCACCTTTGCTGGAGGGGGCCAGGGCAGGATGATTCACCTCCAGGAGGCCTTTCTGGGGCATGCACCCCTCTCCAGAGAGGCCTAGGTGTAGGTGGGGCAGGAGGAAGGGAAGGAGACAGACAGGGGAGCAGAGAGGGAGAAAAAGCGACCTGAGACAGAGCCAGAATCAGAAAGGGTAGGGGCCGGATGCCTAGGAGTGGGGGTGGGGGGAGGGCAGGTACACCTGGAAGGCGGCGCTAGGGGGCACCGAGGGCCGGAGAGACGGCTGCCGGCCGCCGAGCCTGGGGACCCGAGCGGGGCGGGGCGGGACTCACCCTGCGGCCGGCCTCGTTGTTGTGCAAGTTCATGAGGATGCGCGCGCTCTCGTACGAGCCCTTGGCGTGGATGCGCTCCCGCTCGCGCGCGTCCACGAACTCCTTGGCGAAGCGGTAGCCGTAGTCGATGTTGTCCCCGCAGCCGCCCCACAGCCAGTCCCGCGGCAGGTCCTTGGGGCGCGCGGCGCGGCTGCAGCCGCAGGTGGACAGCTCGCCCTCGCGGCACGCGCGGCTCATGGCGTTCACCACCCCCGCGGCGCTCACCGCGTACGTGAAGGCCGTCTCGCGGCTGCCTGCGGGCGGGACGCGGGGGGTCACCGGGCGCCTGCTCGGCTCTGAGGACGCCCCCCCGGAGCCCCACCCCTTCCCTCCCATCCAGCGGCCCCGGGGCACCCACCGGGGCAGAGGGGGCCCGGGGCGCCCCCAGCCCTAACACACCGGGGCGGCCCCCACCCCCAGGGAAGGCCAGGAGAGCCGCCCCAACACGTGGCAGCAGCAAGTGACAGACCCCCGCCCGAGGTCTTTGCTGGGACACTGAAGAGCCAGCTCGGGCAGCGCTGCGTTGGTTTTTCCCTCCAGCCCCTGAAAATCCTGGAAACTTACTTCCCAAAATGCACATGAAAGAAGTCATTGAGGGAGAACAAAATGTGGGGAGACTTCCTTACACTTATTTTAAGGTTTGGTGTCATTTTCATTTTGAGTTACCTCCAGCGGGAGCACAGAATTTGCTAGGCTTAGAGCCTCTGAAAGTCTTAGGCCCTGGGACCCAGAGGCCCTCCTCCTGGGGCCTGGCTCCCCCTGCTCCATCACAAAGCAGCATGGTGCCTGCCAGTCTCAGGACAAGGCTCTTGACATCCCCAAAGGACATTTCTAAACCTGTTTCTAGAGTATTATAGTGAAACTTGCCTCTTCTTAAATCCCAAGTCAATTGGCCTGATACTTCTCATTCAGGAAAATGGAGGTCTATTTTTAAAACAAACAGCCTGCTGTCTTTTATGCTACTTCTGCAAACCCTCCCCCCACCCCCATAGCCTTTGCCTCAAAGTGTTAGAATAAATAGCAAGAAGGAAGAAACCACAATCTGAGGGGAAAAGAAAAGTCTTCCCCTTCTCAAAAGCTGTAAAGGCTACTTCCCTGTACAACACTGACAGAGGAGTCCCATTTGTCAGGAGGCAAATGGAGGCAATCATAGACTACCTCAATTCCCACTTGTACATGGAGACGTTTCCATGTGTAACAAGAAGCCACTTAATAAAAATGTAGTGGTACCAGAGAGAAAGGGTTAACACCCTGCCCACTGAAGCTGGACCTGAGGGGTGTACTGGGGGGCGGGGGGGGAGGCTCACTTTCTTCAACTATAAAATAAGGGCATTGAACTAGATGCCTAGGAGAAAAAAAGGCTGATTTTGGCGCTGAAATCCCTGTACCAGCATAAGTTTCTCCCACACTTAAAGAGCTTGCTAACAATCTTTTTGGGGGGGGGATGGGGGGAGGTGGTACAGCAGAAGAACAGATGACAACAGGATTCAGCCCCAACTAGAAGGGTCCGTCTGAGGAGCATGGCTATGCCAATTCCAGGATCCAGCAGGCTGCGCTTTCTGGAACTTGAGCTCCACACTTCAATCCACAGATATCTGTGATTCCTCCTTCCAGGAATGGCCAAGGTTCCTGGTTACCACAGATCTTCTCTCCCACAATTTAAAAAATGAATAATTTGAGTGGTGTGTTGGTGGTTGGCAGGAGGATCCAGGAAGTTCCTAAGGGGTGTTACATCTATCTAGCTCAAATGAGAGAGGCAGGGCACATCAGGGAGTGGAGAGAAATGAGGTGAGCAGATAGTTTCTAGGGAGTTATTTGAGGATTAACACTGATAGTATAGAAGAAGTTGTGGCCCTGGATGGGAGACTTGTAGAATAAGGCAGGAGCTAGAGGAAGATAGATCAAGAGTCCTGTGGAGATACATAAACATAAGGCACTGTCCTGGGAGTAGACAGTGCATAAAAGGGCTTTTATACAAAACACAATAATACCACTTTTTTCACGGGTCTACCTTGAGCATTTCCTTTTTTCGCCCTGGCACCCAAACCTGGTCGAAATCTCTTAAGCTCATTGGTCACTGAAGGGAAAAACGTCAGTTTGAAAAGTGCTCTTTGGCTGATAGCCTATGGACACAGCCATCCCAGATGGAACACTGCTGGTTTAGTTCGGTTTCCCTCCCTGTGAGATCTACATCTCTTCGGACCCTCGCACCCCTTAAAAATGGAGCCTTTCTTATATATCTTTTCACAGTGTGGAGACAAAGAAGAGACGGGAGACAAAAGCTGGAGGAAAGGGTAGCGTGATGAAAAATGAGAAAGTTTCCAAAATGAAGAGTGGGCCCTTCACTGGCCAATTGTGTTCATACAGTGCCTCCCAGGCAACTGGCACCCTAGAAAAATGAGTCAAAGAGGGATGGAAGTGGCAGCCTGAGTTTCTCAGACACTGGCCCCATCACAGGGTCAGATTCTCACGGACACGAATTGCTCTCCATGTCCCTGGTTGTACTAAGTGCTCTGGAGTGGGTGCGCGCACACACACACACACACACACACACCCCCACACCCTGCAGCATCAAAGGTGTCTTAAATTTTCCCTTAGCTCCTTCTCTTCAAACAGACTCATAAATAGAAAAGTGAAAGCCAAGTAAATTTCCCACTGTTGGGGTTGGGTCCATGTGCCCCTTCCACAAAAATCTATTCTGGTTTTTCTTCCCTCCATCTCTTTTTTAAATAAATAGAAGAGAAGGCCCCAGCAGTGTTCCACCGAAAGCCCAGCAGCAGCTTCCTGCATTAAGATCCCAGGAACCTGGGGGGCTTTGGGCAAAGGAGGATGGGGTGTGCTCTCAGATGCCCAGGACATCAGCTAACTTGATGGCAGGATCTAGCAGGGCGCCCTCGGAGGCTGCCAGGAAGTTCTACTCCCGCCCACTTGCCACCAACCCAGATAGGAGTACCACACAGCTGAGGACCAGACAGTGTATTTGCAAGGGACAATCAACTATAAGCCTTTGTACCAAAGGTTCTGCTTGTTCCCTGAGGAAGCAGGCTCTTTGAATCTTGGACCACATTTTAAATAAATCTCCAGCAGAACTCAAATCCACTTAGCAAATGATAGCTTATTCTGAACATTTTGGCCCAACACAGGCTACATAGGAAGACGAGAAGAGGATCTTAAATCAAAGCCCTGTTCCAGTGACGACACAGAAAAACCATTCCAATTGCTGTTTTGCTTCCTGGTTACTATCAAAAATGCACGGCTTTTGCAAACTCACACACATGTGAAAAAGTGCTCCCAGAGTTTGAGAGGAAGGCAGTTTAGGGGGAATATATATAAGGCAACGCTGACAACTTACCATTCTGATCCAGCTAAAACAAACCAACAAACAAACCAGTTGTGAGCTTACTCGCAATATGACAATGCAGAAGAGAATCTCCACCACCCCAGTTAACTACAGAGGGCCGTCCACGTTCAGGGCAAGCTCCTGTGTTCCTGCCGCTTAACTCCTAGATTCAGATCCCAGTATATACATTAGCACATTTTAATCATTAACAGGAAGGACAAAGCCCTATGAAACTGCAGGCGGAGAGCTGCAGACCATTTTGCCATTCAGTTAGAGGAATGGCTTCCAGTCCTTGTATTATTTTAGTATATGAAGTCGCTGGGCTCAAACATCCACTGACAACTCTTTTTTGTTCTCAATGAATGCACTTTTCAGGGTTTTTAAAAAAGCATTTTATCCATCCGTGACGGATATTAAGCCAACTTTTTTATCTTCAGTCAGTCTAAACAGTTAATTGCTTTGATAAATGGCTTCTTATTTTAGGAATCACCGCGGTCATATTAATTATAAGGGCTTATTTGCGTAATACCAAATGGACCTAAAATATTCACACTAGAAAACACATACAGGATCACATCTGTCAGACAGTATCCCATGCTATTCAGCCAAACCAGAGGCAAACTGAGTTTCCAAATTCTTTGCCTTTAGCCCCATTTTTTTTTTAAGATTTTATTTATTTATTTGAGAGAGAGAATGAGAGACAGAGAGCATGAGAGAGAGGAAGGTCAGAGGAAGAAGCAGACCCCCTGACGAGCAGGGAGCCCGATGCGGGACTCGATCCTGGGACTCCAGGATCATGACCTGAGCCGAAGGCAGTCGCTTAACCAACTGAGCCACCCAGGCGCCCGCCTTTAGCCCCATTTTAATGCCGCCTCCTCCCTGCATGCAATACCAAGTTCAACGATACGTTTAACATAAAGAATCTGACTGTGAGCAATACATTTAAGACTTTTTTTTAAGTTTCTAGCATGTGCTTTTGTATCAATTGCCAAAATCGCAACGTAAATTGGATCACTTCTAATTAAAATTCTTTCTGGGACTAAAAATAAAGCTTCGAACATATATATCTCTATAGCCTCAGGAAATATCTATATTAGGAAAATTAAAACCTTATTCACTTCCAGCATAGCCAGCATTCGAAAGATGACAGTATTTAGTTTGATGCGTGGGCCATTTGAATTGTGGCTTAAGAGACTTCTAACCGTTCAAAGAGTTTTGAAGTTTAAAAGGATATAAATGACTCATCTTTCCTCACCTCCTTTTGAGAAACCAACATAAGCGTTCTGCTTCTCTTCCAAACAGAAGGCGTTTTAGAAAAAAAAAAAAAAATGCAGCGTTCAGAAAAATGAAGGTGTCTCTGATGCTTCCCTTCCGATTTGGCTAAAGGAGTGAGCGCCTCCAAACTTATTATCATCAAGGTGTGGGAACCGGCATTAAAGCCCACAGAAGTAGTGACCAACACTCCCCCGCCCTCGTCCTGCTGGAAGATTCCCTCCTTAGCAAGCTCCCAAGTGCATAGGGAAACCCTTCTGCAGGAGAAGGCTTGGTTTGTATTTAAACATCTGTTACGCAGTGTCCTACCTATCTGCATGACCCGGCCGAACACAGAGGTGTTGTCCACGGTGCTGCAGTTCCACCGCCGATGCCGGAATTGATACTGGCACTCCTTGATGCCCGTCTTCGCGCCTTCTCCAATGTACTGCATGTGGTCTTGGTACAAGTGGCACAGTTTCTTCTGTCCTTGAGAAAGTCCTGCCAGCTGGCTGCAGAGAGGCTGCGCTCCTATGATATATACTTCTGACATCTGAACGGGGTTATTCATACCTAGCGACCTAGAAAGGGTGTGTGTGGGGGGGGGGAGATGTGCATTCAAGATTTACGTGAACTCTTGAGGTAGGCCCCCTGAACGCATGTCAGCGAGACAGAGTTTTCAGCACACAGATGCATTTTCTCTCCAGCTTGTCCTCATGACAAAGTAGAAGGGCTTCATAAAACTCCTCTGTTCAAACTGTGCTCAGAAAACGGAGGTATTGTGTGGTCCCCACCCCGCCATCTGGCTCCTCAGTTAGGTTTTCACTCTGTTCCTTGCCCTCCTTGCCATCTACCTGGTGTTTCTGAAATGCGCTCAGAAAAGGGGGAGATGGCGGTTTGGGGGACAGGCCTCTGACATTAGAGAAATTGACTCACTTTGCCCCACAAATTGGACGGATCTGCCTTGAAAGCGTATGAATGCCCAAAGTAGACACAACTAGACACGGGGTGGAGGAGATAGCAGCTCCCTCTGGCCGATGGAAGAACAGGGACACAAGTCGAGGGACTGAAGAAAATTCACCATGTTCTGGACATTTTAAAAGGGCCCCTTATGTGATTGTGAAAGACCCAAGACAGGGTATCCAGTGAATACAAGTCATGTTTGACAGTCAGAAAAAACACTGTTCATTTACAGGGAAAAAATATCCAGAACGCCGTCAAAATTAATCCTCTGGATATACTGCAGTCTATCTACAAGGCCCCTAACCAGAGAGAAACGCTCATTTAGGGACGTTTGACTACTTCATGTTCACCTCCTTTTGATCAAATTTCAAGCCCCAATACTTCCCCACTTGGAGTGTAGCTGTCTTCCTAGAACACTCTGCCTACCTCAGACCCTGAAGGTTAATAACCTCAAGTGACAGAAAATAAAAGCTGGAACTCACTTTTACTACCTAGAGGTGACAAAAGTAAATTTTATAGATAGGCTTACAATTATTAGAGAAGTGAATTTCGGTCCCCTTTTATTACATGATGTACTACAAGCAGACATCTGAACAAGGGCCTCATAGAAAAAGGTGCAGATTTATAGGGTCCCATTCCCTACGGAGCTAAAGATTAAGTTTGACGATATTAACAAGTTAAAAGAAAATTCTGATTTCCAGATATATAAACAAAATACATTATACACGTATATACCAGATAAAGGCACTCAAACTCACAATTCAGCTTTAAATACTGTAGCATCGTACCCATAATCTTTAAAAAAAATAAAAATAAAACAAGGAATATGTACTTAGAAGGAACTTACCACCAAGAATTGGCTTCTATTACAACCTGGGCGAAGGAGAAAAATATGGCCAAAGCCATTAGGAAGAACTTGGAAGACATTGCACTTCCAGCCGTCCCCAAAGCAACTCCTGGGCTTAATATTCCAATCGACTTCTGGAGAGGGAAGAAAGGAGCAGATGTTTATTGCCTCTCAGATAATTGTCAAGCATACAAGTTTAAACAACGGAAGCATCCGGGGTCTCTTAAGTTTACTGTTGATTGACTGCGCTTCTCCTCCGTGAGTTTTTTGATGGCAAGATACAGGCAGTTTCTTTTTCCAAATTAATCCACCCACGCAACCTCACCAGGAAATCTGATTTCGCTGGGATCCTGCGCGCGGGGCACGCCAGCGATTACAAACATGTCTCAATGCTGTTGAGTCAAAGCCCCGGTGCCAAGCGCTGCCTCTGTACTGCTTGTTCGCTTCCCGCACCCCCTCGCTCCCCTCTAGTCCGCGCTGTGCTGGGTCCCTCCTCGGGAATTCACTCGGGAACCCGCAGCCACCCTCGTCCGCTCCCCGACCTGGGCCGAGCAACAAGTGGAGCCGGAATTAATTCCATGGACGAGGAGCGCGAAGGCGAGCGGAGCACGCCGCCGGCGGCTGCGGAGGAGGCGGGGTGGCCGGCGCGGGGGTGGGGGGTGGGGGTGGGGGCAGGACGCGGGAGGGAAGGGCAGGGGGTGGGGGGCGAGGCCCCGGGGAGCGGCGTGCGCGAGAGTGCCCAGCTGGGAAATGCAGCTCGGAATTAACAGCGTATGTTTCCTAATCAGTTTACAGGCCGCTTTGAGGGAAGCCACTTCCAGAGGGGGAAGGGCAGCCTGGATTTCCTTAGGACACTGTTCAACCGGATTGGAGTGGGGAGGAGATGGGGGGCACTGGGGATAACGGGGAGAGAGCTCTGCTCTCTCAACCAAGGAAACCGGAAAAACAGTGCCCCCTCCCCTGCCTGCAGCCTCCTTCTGCAACTCAAGTGTACCCCCGAGAAGGGGACAAGGGATAGTACCCCTGAGGGAAGAAGGGAGTCCGGGTCCCTCTGTCCTCCCTTCCCTGCCCTCCCACAAATTCTGATTTTTCATTTCACTCTCCTTCCCGCCCCCCTTCTGTCCCGACTCCTGACAGCTGCCACGGAGAAAGAGGAAAGGACGCCAAGGGGGACTCCAGTTTCCTTTGGTCTCGGTCTGGGGTTGTCGGCCACTTCGCCATCGCGGCCCTGTGAGTCTGGCCTTAGAACACCTCCACCCCACCCTCCAGCCCGATTCAGACTCGGTTCGGTAAGTTCCGAACGGTGAGAGTGCAGGGCGAGGCCACAGCCGGTGCGAGTGAGCCCTCGGCGGGGCCAGAGATGCGCTGGCTCCCGCGCCGCGGCGGAGCCCCTGGATTCCAGGGCGCAGAGGGCCCCGGCGGCGAAGGTTCCCGTCGTGAAGAATTTCGCGGGCAGGGGGCGGCCTTGGAAGCTTTCGCGGCCGTTCCTCCCCACTGGTGACTTCTCCACCTGTAGGCGGCGGGGGCGCGAGACAGTGGCGCGTGCGGGTGGGAGGAGCGGCTTTCCAAAATCCCCTTTTACGTTTCTGATAAGTGTAACCCGGCTGTGCTGCACCACCCGCAGCCCCCGAGGGAGCCCCTTCCTCGGGAAAGCAAAGGTGAGCCTCCTCAAGGCGGCCGAAGGGCCTGGAACGTGAGCCGTCAAAGGGACAGAGAGGACCTAGGCAGCCCTGGAAAAGCGAGGGGGCCCAGGAGCGTGCCAAGGTTTTTCTATGCCCGCCGTCCTTTTGACCAGGACAGCTCGGGGCTTCTCCAAGAGGAAATGCTTATGTGGTCCCCGGTGCCCGCTAACCGGGGCTCTGAGCCCTTGGCCCACTCATTGTCCAAACGCCGCAAAGCTAGGGGCGCATCCCGGAGAATAGAAACCTGGGGTTTCCCCAGCCTAGGAGAGAGAAGGCTCCGTCTCCCTCCCCACCCCCGCCCGAAGTGTCAAGTTTCCTCCAGGGGAGGGGGTGGGCTGCGAGGTCTAACGTCGCGCGCGGCCCAGGCTGCAAAATCGCCTCTCCCCCTCCGCGGCCAAGGCCGCGCGCGCACACACACTCACAACACACCCATGCACATTCACACACTCAAACGCGTTCACAGACACACAAGCACCGACGTGCTTACGAGACGCCCGCGGAGATGGCTGCTGGCCGCGCGCACTTTCCGAGCTTCCCGACGGGCGGGGCGAGCGGGGCGGGGCACAGGCAGCAGAGAAATTGATAACAGATTCGGCGGATTACAGCGGATCTCTTTGTTAGAGGCGAAGCCACACAAACCGAACCGACTTTGGGACCGATGACCCCGGGGAGAGTCCGCCCGTTCCTAACTGGGAGTGGGTCACTGGGTCTTCGAGACTCAGGTCTCCCCAGCTCCAGACTGGGGGCAGGCCAGAGGTGTCCCAAAGGGGATCCGGCAGGAGAGCCCTGCGAGTCGCGTCTCCACTTAACCCCGCGTGCTTGCCCGGAAACAGCTTGGCCCTCTTCCCGCTCCAACCCCCGTGCAACCCCCAGAAAGGCCCCCACAAGTTTGAAGGACTGAAAGAACCCACAGCGAACTCACTAATAAATACATCGACTCTGTAGGGTAAACACCCCTGCCTGTTTACCAAGAGATCTGATCCGAAAAGACAGTACGAAATGAGACCTCTCCGGAGACGGTCACGCCAGGGGTAAAACAAAAGTTCTGGGCGGAGGCTGAGTTTACTAAAGAACGGGCTAAATGTTTTCGAACACTTTCAGGGCCATGAGAAGCCCACTTACGTAAGAATCCTCAGAATCTGTTCTAGCATGCGATGGGGTAGAGGATTGCGGGCACTTGAGAGGTTCTAGCGCAGGGGAGGGCTGAGGTGGGGGTAGGGCATTCGTGCGCCCCAGTTTCCAAAGCCAGAGCAGCTCAACGCAGTGATGCTTATTCTGTCTTTCTAAAGCCTCCGCATTGGATTGAAGGTGTTCCTAAACCTTCTTTATCCACTGGGGTGCAGGCTGGGGGTGATGAGGGATGGGAGAGAGGAAATCATCACTCTGGTTAGAGGCGGTTCCCCAGCCACAGAGAGCTTCCGAGAGGGCGCCCAGCACCCAAGTCCTCAGCCCCGCGGCCCCTAAAGAGAAATTCCGCAAAGGCCGGAAGAAGATTCTCGACTCTCACCCACGGGCGCTACCTCATTCGGTCTGGGCATCCCTTTCCACTAGGTTTTTTGCGTCCAGGGTCCCCCAAGTCTGGGAGAATGGAAATGAAGGGGGAGACCAGCTAGGAGTCAGAAATGAGTTTGACCTGGGCTCGCGGTGGCTAAAAAGATAAGAAACTTCAAGAATCCTTGCTCTTGGTAGGAAATAAACTTTGTTTTCCCCACTGTGATCTCTCCCTAAAGGAGAGAAACAGAAAACTAAGGGAGATAAAAGGCTGCACCACAAAGTTGGGACGTCCCGCCCCAGGAAGTGCCAAGAGAGAAGCGGGAGCGGATTAGGATGAGCCTGGTGAGGCCCACAGGAGGTCCTCTTTGGGGGAGCGGACAAGGACCTAGGACTCCCCTAAGCCTCTAGCCTGGGCTCAGGGGGACCGAGGCCACCCCTCACTGTCTTGCGTCCACACCGCTGCATTTGTGTTGTGTGTGTTGGGGGCGGGGGTGTGGGGAAGCCCGAGAGAGAAGGTGGAGGGAGCTTCTTGAGACTAAATCAGTGCAAGGACTGCCCTGGCTCAGGACTGAACAGCAAGTCCGAGAACAAGGAGTCTCCAAAAGAAGAGCGGTGGCCAAGCCCGGTTCTGTTCTCTGTCTCCCCACTTCCATCCCAGGACAAGTCTCTTCAGACTTCAAGACTCTCTTTCTCTCTCTCTCACATCACTTACACCTTCTTACACCGGTTAACCTCCAAGCACAGGCTATCAACTTTATCAGAGGAAGAGCAGAGTGAAGGAGAAATAAAATTAAAGATCAGTTCAACCCCCACACTGCAGAGGCAGTTTCAACTCCACTTTTTAATAGACGAAGACATGGAAGCCGAGAAGGAGAAAGCAACACTTGGCTCCCACGTACAGCACGGGTGAGAGCGCCAAGGCCCTACCCTAGGCCTCCTAGGGCCGACGCTCCTGTTCCTGCGCCCTGGGGAGGAGGTAAACCCTTCCTCCTCTCCCCCGAAGCCCCGTTTGCTGGATCGGACCCCTGGCCCCTTCCGTACTGCGGCGACCACGCAGAGCAGCTTGTCCTCTGGGGGCCTCTGAGGGGCCCTCGCGAGAGAGGAGGACCTGGTGGTCGGGAAGGCCGAGCCGAGCCAGAGGTGGGAGGGAGAGAAGAGCAGCTGACTGCCCACCGCAAGGAACAGACTCCCAGGCGTCCTACCTCAAGGCGGCCAACAGGGGGCAGCCGGCACCGCACTGCGAGGATAAAAAGGCAGCGGGAAGAGCTGAGCTCGGTGCGCACGGTGCTAACCCCTTATGCACCGGGGCGCTCCGGTGAGGAAACGGAAAGGCCAGGGACTCTCGGGCCAGTCCTCCTGGGGAACGTCCTCCTTTGTGGGGCCCGGCGGGATTAAGGCTAGCTAGTAAGCCCAAGACGAGAACAACTGATCTTTTACTCCCCTCGCCCCCCACACGCAGGGCACAGATCTACACACTCGGACACAGCTTCCACAGCGTCTCCACAGCTTGCGCACTCTCAGCATTGCCCCCTCTAAACTCCCCTGGCAGAGACTGTCTAGAAACGAAATCTCCCTATCAGGCTGGAGCAGCAGTGAATCTTGGCGGGAGGGCAGGGGCTGGGGAGGTGTGATCCCACCCCTGGCTCCAAGTGACTTCCAAACAGCGGGTTGTCCATTTAAAAACGGGAGAGGAGAAGGGGCCCCGATGACAAACTGGACTTGGAAAGTAAAACAAGGCCCCGGGGTCTCCAGATTTGGGGTTCTTTCTAAAACTTTTGGGGGGGGGGAGGACAAGCGGGAATTTGTTTGCTTTAGGAAACGTCTTATTTTCTAGAAAAGCAAAATGGGAGAGGATCAAGAAAAGTGGAAATAAGGAGCGAAGCTTGGAGGACAGACAGAGGAGAAGTTGTTTGGAAAATAAGTTATATTGCAGGAAGAAATGTTAACTTTTCGCAAAAGTGAACTCCCGGTGACCCTCGCAGTGTGTGACTCGGCTTTAACATACAACTGACAATTAAAACAAACAAGAGTTCACAAACTGCCCCCCTCCCTCTCTCCCAAAGCGGAGGCCCAAATGTTTCCCAAAGGACAAGGCAGATTCCGCGCAGGGGGCCGGGGCGCGCTTTCCCAGCGGACGGGATTAGAGCCACCACTGCCAACACTCCCCGCCCCCATCACCGCGGCAAAGTGCCGGGGCTCACCCAGTGGCGGCTAATAATGCTACTAACGCAACCCGGCTCCCGCGCCGGGGTGCGCGCTGGCCCCCCACAAGGCACTCTTAAAGGCACACGGGCCTGCAGCGCTGGGATTCCCTGGCCGGGACGAGCCTGCAGCAACCTGGCCTCCCGCAGCAGAGGACGAGGGAAGAGGGGGCGGTGCACTGCTCTGGGGTGTCGGCTCCTAGTCCTGCTGCTGGGTCTCCCAACCAAGGAGTCCTCATCCCCTTTCTGAGCCCCGGCCACACACCCTCTTGGTGCCCGCGCAGTGGGCGCTTCGTAAATATTTGTTGAATTGAATCATTAGCCTGTTTCTGAAATATACATAGTAAATTACACTGGTGTTTCTCAGGGCAAAAAGAAAGTCTTCAGTGAACCGCTCTCAGTTCTTCTGCCCTGGCTCATCCTCACTTTTTCTCCAAAGTCTAAAAGGTTTGCAGAACTTTTTGTGGGACGGGAAGTCTCCCGGGAGACAGAGGCAGTGTGCGAAGGGGGGCGGGTGGGTGAAGGGGTAGGGGTCCCTGCCAGCTACGCAGGAGTTCCAGCTTCTGGAGGCAGTAGAAGAAATGGAGGGATAGGAAGAGGTGTGTGTGTTGGGGGGGGGGGTCATTTAGCTTCCAAAAGAAAAAAAGAAAAAAAAAAGTGGCGAGCGTCGGCAGCGCACAGTACACCTACCTTCATGGCGAGGGGGAGGGGACGCGGCCGCCGGGAGGAAGTCGCCACCAGAGCAAGGGCAGCCGAGGAATCCGAGCGGAGCGGCCGGGTTAAGCCTGGGGGGACGATCCGGCGCAGAGCTTCGGGCTCCTCCTGGGCGAGTCCGGCAGGCGCAGGAAATCGGTGGCGAAGTGGTCACTGGCGCCCGAGTCCGAGGGCCCGAGCCGGAGCAGCACCGGGATGCGCCCGGGAACCGAGGGGGCGCCGAAGCCCGCCAGCCGGCAGCAACAGCAAAGCCGGGCCGGCGCGCAACAAGGGAGCCGCGGGTCCGGCGAGGGCGTGCAGGCGACTGTTCCGCGGCGAGGCGCTCCCTCTCCAACGTCCATCAGCGACGGCGGTAATTAGGGCTTTCCAACCCCAAATGTGGGCGTGATTGTGCAAAAGACTTTACAACAAATAATAAAAAAAAAAAAAATTCTTCACAAGAGGGTGAAAAAAATGCCCCACTACTCAACTCTGGCCCGGGGCGGGGGCGGGGGCGATCCGCGCGCCCAGGTGCCCCCAGTTCATTCACACCACGGATTCTGCAAACTCCCGGCGGCTCACGCCTCCTGATCTCCAGCTCCCTCCTCTCCCAAGTCTGTGGCCGAAACGTCTGCTTCCAGGCGCTGATCCTGCGGCCGCGAGTGTGTGGACGTCTGTGTACACACACAGACACACACCCACCCCCCACCCCCCCCACACACACACACTGAAGCTTTGGGGCCACAGAACAATCAGGCGCGCATGGCTTTTTCTCCGGGAGATGCCGCTGAAAATGCACAAGTCGCCATCCGGACTACAAGAGTCAGCACCAACTTTTGTCCTTTCATTTTAGGGTTTGGCAAAAAGGGGGCGCAAGTTGGGTAAAAGTTGTCCCTCGAACGCTCTGCGCGGCAGTTTCGGGGGCGATGGGCGATTGCCCCAGGGGAGACACTGGCTCCCCCCCTCCCCACTCCCTTCTTTCTCTCTTCGGGTTAATCCCCGTCTTTTCCCCGCCTTCCCTAGGCGAAGGGCGAAGAGGGGCGAGGGCACCGCGGGCGTAGGGCTGGGGAGGGGCGAGGGCCAGGGGCTCCGCGGCGGCTGTTCAGCTCCGGCGGTCCATGGCCGGCGCGGCTGCCCACCTCCTCGTTTGGCGCCGGGGCCCGAGGGGCGGGCGAGCTAGCAGGCGGGCGGCGGGCGGTCGGGGGCACGGCGCGGCGGCGGCGGAGGTGGCGGGAGGAGCTCGCTCGGCGGCGGCCGCACCGAACCGGACTCTGGGCGGCGGAGGCGGCACCTTGGAGCTTGCAGCAGCCTTCCACGCGATCCTGTGCCCCGCAGACAGACTGACCCACCGCAGGGACCGCGACCCCCCCCACCCACCCCCGGCCCTCCTAGCCAACTGCCTCACTCTCGCTCCCTCTCTCCGGACTCCTCTTTCCCCTGCTGTTCTCAGAGGGGGAAAAAAAAAAATTTTTTTTTTTTTTTTTTTAAGTTGCAGAACCAAAGGCGGCTGGAAAGAGAGAGGGAAGGGGGGAGAAAGGAAAGAAAAAACTCAACTTCGCCTATGCGCATGCGTGGTGAGGCCGGCCTATGACAAACTCCGCAGGATTTTAAAGCCGTACCACGACTGGGGTGCAGGGGGGGTGGAATACGCTCCCTGTTGGAGCCCCCTTTTCTGGGCTCCCCATCCCCCAGGCATCTGCTGAAAGAGAGAGGTCCACTCCGCAGCGGCTGCCTGCCCACCGCCCGGCTGTCTGCGATCTTCCAAAGCCGCCGACCCTCGGGAGGCTGAACCCCAACTTCCCGGTCTGGACCCCTTGGCTCTCCTGTCCCGGGCCGCTCCCACTGGGGCTGCAGGGGGCCTGCTGCCCTAGCACGAAATCTCTGGGAGGACCTCCTCCCCATTCTTACCCCTGAGGGAGGGTCCCTAAGCCCCCGGGCTGGAGAACAGGGTAGACGCACACATCCTGCATCGCCCCAGTGTAGTAGATTTGGGCACTGGGGCGCGCGATTCAGCCTCTGGCTGCGACCCAGCGCACCCGGACGCGACGTGTGGTGCTGCCGGGTGGATCTAGGCGGGTGTCCTCAGGTGAGAAGCTTGCAAAGTTCGGCAAAACCGGATTCCAGGCACTGGAACTTTTAGACGCTTGCGGACACCTGTGGTTGTCCCTGTAGGGACGCGGTTGGTAGATGTGTGCCCCCGAAGTCCAGCATGCCAGGGGCGCCACCCCCAAACCATACTTCACACCGGAGCACAGTTCTTGTTCTCAGTCTTCCCCATCCTCTAGACATCCCAGGTGGAAGACACACACACACACACACACTCACACACTCACACACACGGTATTCAATTTCCACATCCAGCAGCATGCACTTGACCTTAAGGCGAAAACTCCGCAACCTGGGTTCGTGGGGTGGTGGTGGCTGTTTTGTTTTGTTCTTCCATCCCCAACTCCCACCGTCGGCTGACCACTCGTGCAGGGAAAGGCTCCTGAGACTCTGTCCCACCCTTCGCAGCCCCTTCCTGGACCTTACTTGTCTCAGCTGACGGGACCCCTCCCCAGTCCTGGCCTCCTTTTGCTAGGCACACCAAAATGGCAGTGTGGGCTTCCCAGGAACTGCAAGAGATGCCGGTTCTCCCTCTGGCCTTGCTTTCTTTAGCCAGGGGTGCAGGAAGCCTTAAGGAGGGGGAGCCCAAGGACATGAAAGCTCCTCTTGAGACATCTCCCCTTTATCTCCTGAGTCCCCTGTCCCCTCACATTCTTTAGGGCTTGACCACTTAACAATGACCTGTGGGCATTTTCCAGTTTTCCAATCTAGTCTGACATCTGACAGTTCGAGGGGAGGGTCTAAACATGAGGAGTCTGTCCTGGGAGAACAGCCCCTTGGCCGGGCCCCTCCCCAGTTCCCTCTCTCCCTTTTTGGTTTTGACCTGCATCTGTCTCCTGGGCAGGCAACCCGGATGCCCAGAGGCAGTGATTCAGCCCACCCAGTACGCATGTGAAGACACTGGGAAGCGGCAGGACATGAGTTGTTCAAAAATGGAGCTCTCAAAGGGTGCTAAAATCACTCCATGCCTGAGTGTCCCTGAGTCCATATAGATGATCTTATTGCTAAAGAAAAAGGGCCATTTACTTGCTCCCAACCCTACGGCCTGTCCAGAAACACTGGCTACCCAACAAAAAACTTTTTCTAAAACTTGCTAAATTCTGAACTATCTGGATTATTGCCTGCTTTTCCCCAGTTGCCTTTGCTTATGTAGACACCAGCCCCAGTAGTTTTTTTGTCTTTTCTCTAGAGGAAGGTGGTGTTAGGTAGTGGTTGAAGGCAGACTCTGAAGTTCCAACCCTCCTGGGCTACTTTCTAGCTGTCAAATCTTGGACAAGTCATTTAGCCTCTCAGGGCCTCAAAATCCTCTTAAATACACATATAAACACACAAACAAACAAAACACAGAGAAATGTAATGATCTGTGGCAGGGGTGCAGTGAAAAGGAAATGGATGACCTTGAAAATCAGGAAGGAGGCAAGAACGAACAGGGAGGGTCATGGAGTACTTAGCGTGGGTCACTTGCCAGGCTCTCCATACCCTTGATTTAGTCCAGTTGCAGGGAATGGCCACACTTTTCACTGAAGAAATATGACCAGCATTGAGTTATTGGGTACCTCCCCAGATTTCACTGGAGCCCTTTGCAAACTAAATCATTATATACCCCCTCCATTTTATCATTCCAAAAAATTCTGAAATTTCTGACACACCGACCTGGCCCCCAAGACTTCAGATACGGGACTGTGAATTTTCTCTGAAGATACTAATAATGGATGTGCTGAGATTTCACCCCACAAAGATGCAGGAAGCTCCCTAACAGTATCTTTCATGGCTGGAACACCAGCACTCAGGACAGTGCTTGGCACCTAATAGATGCTCGAAAATATTTGTTGAATGACCAAATGAATGCATGAATGGATGAAAGGATTATTTCCAGAGAAAGATGTCAAGGGAAGCCAACTGGAAATCCACATTGAGTTTTCAGTCCAGAGGTGCTTCTCTGGAAAACCAGGCTGGGTTGTAAGAGCCCAGCCCACCCCCAGGTGTTGGTGGAATTGGCCAGGAGGAGGGAAACCAATGCGTCCCCATCTCCACCTCAAAGGTTCTTGTTCGATAAACCTCCCGTTTGTTGAACTCCCCTTGCAAACCGTATGCATTTGGGTGTGTGCACTCAGATTGAGTCATCTGCAGACACACTGGCAAGGTATTACAACGCTCCACTCATTAAAAATGCTTTTGAGTCCGTGGAACAAATAAATCAATATTCTTGGCTGCTCTCCCAACAGGGTTATTTCACAAAACAGAGTGCAAGATAAGGAATTTATGAACGATCGCATCCCTGGGCCGCCTTTCTCAGTGGGAGAAAGCAGGGCCTGGGTTGTCATTCTGGGAAAATCTACCCCCCCCCTTTTATGCCCGGCAAATAATATTTTATGGCCCTGGGTTTATGGTGGTGTTTTAATGATCCACCGTAGAAAGCGGTTTTCTCTCCAGTCACTAGAATTTGTTAAGAAGGGCTGGAGGCCATAAAAGAGGGATGGGCCCCAGGGACAAACAGGCTCCATCTTCTGAAATAAACTAATAAAGTACCCCAAGATGTTTACTCCTTCACCTCAGAGTCAAGACCAGCCAGGCTGCCTGCGAGGGGCCCACAGATAGAGCACTAAACAGGACAAAGAGGCCGGAAGGGGGTCGGGGGCTTCCTCACCACCGCATGGCCACAGTCAAAGTAATTCCGTCACATGGTGAGGCCACCAGCCACTGGGCAGGGGAGGTCAGGGGCTCCCTTGTGGGTAGCGGACATTTTTGGACACTGGGCTGACTCAAGCTTTTCTAGCACTGTGTTCCCCTCACTGAGAGCCCTCTTCATTTTTTATCATCAACGATGCTTTTGGGGGGTCTGAATGGATGCTTTTCTTTCTTCTTTCTTTCTTTCTTTCTTTTTTCTCTCTCTTTCTTTCTTTCTCTTTCTTTCTTTTTTAGTTTTAAGGTACATCAGGGTCAAAAAGACCTGAGTCTGCATCCCAGCTCTGCCTCTTGCTGACTGAGTGGTCACTTCCCCTTCTGAGCCTTGTTTCCTCACCTGTAAAATGGAATGTTCTAACAATTGTGATGATGTTCCAAAGGCCTTGGTCCAGCCTCTGCAATAAGTGGCAATAAGTGTTGTGATTATTTCAACACGAGGAATGTCTGTCCCTGGGTCCCTGGGTCAAATCCAGAGACAAATGAGTTGCCTAAGGAGGGTAGGGGCAGGGGTCCAGGAAAAGAAGAGAAAGGCGGGAGGTAGTTACGTGATTATCTGCAGTGTTTGCGTGATACAATTCAATAAGTATGAGGCTGAGAAGTGCCTGACATAGATAGTAATGACTGATGAGTAGTAGTAATGATTGCTGGTAACATTGTTGCTCTTACTGTGAGCCAGATGCCAGCCTGTTTGAACTCTTAATATTCATTGATGGGTTTCATCCTTACTACTTCATGAGGTAAATCCTATTACTATCTGCATGATACGGAGAAGAGGAGAGATTTGAGGAGGTCGCAATTTCCATAAACTCAAGCTGTTTTAGTGTCCAAACCCCAGGGTATGAACCCTGGTAATCTGACTCTAAATAGCAGAGGCTTAATGACCATACTTTATCTACCTATAGATAAAGACCAAACTCGTTTTTAAAAGTGTCTTCCTGGTTCCCCAAGTGTGCCCACACTTTTTTCTGGGCCTCTCCCACACAAAGCTTATTTTAAGTGGAAAGAGTCTTTTCTGAAAGCTTTGGAGTTCACTCCACTAAGCACCAAACATGAAGACCAGCAGAATCAGCCACACCAACCAGCCTGGTTGACGTCCCGTTTGATGGCGCTGTCGAAGATTTGTCCTTTCTTCCTTAACTGGCTTACAGCGAAGCCCTCGTTCTGCCACCACCATCAGGAACCACAGCATCCACACTCAGCAATCCCCCTTGAATTCTGAGCTCCTGTGGGGCAGCGTCCTTTGACTTCCCTGTCCTCTGAAAAGAGTTGGGTCTGGCGCTTCTCCCGTGTTATCCGTGACAACACGGTCTCTCTCTCACCAGAATTCAGGGAAGTGAAGTGAATAATGGCAGCTCAGATTTTATCATCCCCCTGCCTAAAGTCTTTCAAAGACTCCCTAGGTTACCAGATAAAGTCTAAACCCCTAGTCCCCACCTGCCTGCGAGGCTCATCAGTATGCACCCTGTGCATTTGCTGTTCCCTTGGCCTGAAAAGCTGTTTCCCTGACCTGGGCACTTGACCCTCCTCAGGTCACCACCTCAGTGTCCATATTAACTTCATGTAACCCCTGCTCCCCCTCCTGATGATCCTCTGTATGATGTTCTTCTCTCATCCTTGATCTAAGATTATCTGATTTCCTTTGCATGCATGTTTCTTTATTTATTTTCTACTTTCCCCTCACTAGAACATGCCCTCCAGGAGAGCGGGGGTCCTGTTTGTGTTGTTCAAACCTATAACCTCTAGTAACTGGCACAGAGAAAGTGCTCAGAATAAATGAATGAATGATCATACCCTTAGCCATATAACTGCTAAGCAAGAGAGTTTGAACCCTGGTAATCGGACTCTAAATAGCAGGGGCTTAACCACTATACTTTATCTACCTATAAAGAAAGGGAAACTATTTTTTAAAAGGTGTCTCCCTGGTTCCCTAAATGTGCCCACACTTTTTCCACCGGCCTCTCCCACATAAGGCTTACCTTAAGTGGAAAGCGTCTGATAAGAGAAATAGTTTTCCTCTGAAGAAAGACAGTCTTCTGTTCCTCTCCCTTCTTGTCATACTGTTTCTTCTGAAAAGTTTTCTCTTAACTGGCATTTTTTCATAAAATACAGCTGGTATACTCAATCTTGTTATCCATCCCACGCATGTTCAGTGTGGGCCACTGGGCATCTAGATACTGGGTTTAGAACACAGAGTAATCATTTCTGGGGGGACACAAGTCCAGTTACTAACATGAAAGAAGCTGACTTTTTCATATGAGAGATAGAAAAAAATGCTGGAATTTTCATTTTGTCTTATTTTGCTTATTTATTGTCCACAGTTTTTAGGCACAATTGTGCCTAAGTCTGTGTGTTAGGATTTGGAAATCTGATTTAGTATTCTCACTACTACTTTTGTTTCCAAACAACACATTATCCAGCCACACTCCTGGGTATATAATAGCATGTTTGTAAGCTCTTTAGCTAAGTTCCTTTTGCTGGCAGGGGGATCTAGAAAAGTGTAATTATTTTTCAAATTTTTCAGACTTAGGCATGCCGTGAAACTGGCTGGCAGACAAATAAAATCTCATTAGACAGCATCTAGATAATGAGTAGATTTGGTTCTCTTTTTTTAAGAATTTATTTATTTATTTGAAAGAGAGAGAGAGAGTGCACAAGCAGGGGGTGGGGCAGATGGAGAAGCAGACTCTTCGCTGAGCAGGGAGCCCAACCTGGGGCTGATCCCAGGACCCCGGGATCATGACCTGAACCTATGGCAGACACTTAACCAACTGAGCCACCCAGGCACCCCGAGCAGATTTGGTCCTAAATAGATTCTAATATAGATTAAATCTATCCTTTCCAGATGAGAAGCAAGGGACGGTCTTCCTTTATGACAACTTGGAAAGCTTACCATGAGGACACATTTGGATGAGTGTTAAAAACGGATTTTGCCCAAAGAAGAAAAGTACATCCTGGCATCTCAAAACTACCTAACAATAAGAACATCTCTCTTTGTTAATTTCAGCTATGTGACACATTTTAATATCAAACCAATGGTGGAGAAAATTTTTAAAGATACATAATAGCAAAATATCTAAATACAAAAGACAGGGTCTCACCACTGTTCAGTTACTTGTCTTCCTGACACCAAGCTCTGCACAAACCATCTAGGAAACTGAGGGCATTTTTAACTTTTCAAGACTGTTCTGACTTACCACAGCATTTCTACATCTTACTGAATTTTAACTGTAGTGACTCTAATATGACTTTTTTCCTCTATGCAAATATTCTCAACCTCCTTAAAAGAGACTGCCAATAATTCCAAATAGCAGAATTAAATCCCAAGTCCTTTCAATTTTGTATACTTTGCCGTTATAATCTTCAATGCTTACTAAAGTGACACTGTTATGACTTCCCAAATCTGTCTCAATAAATCAGTGAATTTCAGATAAAAGCTTCTTTACTCAGTTTCATCCTTAATTCAGTGATCTATAAGTGTCCATGAAGGTCAAGTGACAATTCATTGACTTTAAAAAAACATGAGAAATACTCCCAGGGCAAAAGATCCCAATGTCGCTGAATGTATTTAAAGTAAGTGGTTTTGACTTAAGCAAAGATTTCTACTTAACCCAGAAGAAAAGCAGTCACTCCTTGGAAATACCACAGAATTCAGGGAAGTGAAATGAATAATGGCAAAGGATTAAATTCCCCTATTCCAGCCTGTACATACATCGACTGAGTATACACAGGAACACGATGGCTCCACTCACGTGTTGTTCGTGGACAACACTCTTCTTTTCAGCCCAGGAGCATGATCCTCTCTGTCATGCAGATATGTCATAACAGAGATTAGTGGGTCCATAGGCACCATCCCTCCCTGGTTCTACATGCTCAATTCAAAGATGTTTGAAAATATCTCTTTGCCATTTGAAAATGGAATTCAGTCCATATTGATAGCAGTATCTATTTCAAAATTCAACAACAGAAAATAAAAGATCGTAAATTTAGAGTCAGTTTGTTGGGACAAAATTACAGCTACAGAAAACAAATCAAAGAGCAGCTTACCACATGCCTACGGCATGACTGATAGAGTATTCATGCATGCATGCATGCATTCATTCATTCACTCTATTGTTCGCTCATTCAACATATATCTGTGGATTGTCTACTGTGGACCACCCATCATTCATTTAATAAACATTTATGGCACACCATAATTGATTCATTTATCAAGTTAGTATCGTATGTGCCAGATCATGTTGGTTTGTCCAGTGTAGCCAACAGATGATTACTGAGCACTTACTCAGTGCTAGATCTTAATAGGTTCCAAATAAAAAAAGCTCAAATGAATGGCCGAGATGGAAGCCCACAAATGTGTAAACATATCCTAGGTGATATTGTTACTTGGGTGATGTCATTGGGCCTGTGGCTTCTTAGTGTGTTTGGAGCAGGGCTCAGAGGGCTTAAGAACCAAGTTCAACATGAGGAACTCCTCCTTGTGCTAGCTGGCCACCCCAGACGTCCCAAGGGGGTCCAGCAAGAGAAAGCGGTTGATTCTGATCCAGTGGGTCACCATTCAGGAGACAAACGCTCTGTAGCCACGGCATTGCCGGGGCTCCCAAACACTGTCTTCGCCTAGGAGGCTTGGAGAGAAGAGACATATTGGCCTCTGTGTGGGAGGCTGGTTTGAAATCGGGCAAACTTGTAACCAGAATCTCTTTTCCACAATCTTGACTGCCCCACAGACATGGAATCTGCCCCCTGTTTCTCTCCTGAAACACCCACTCTAGTCTGTCCCGAGCATTTTATAATGCATAATATCATCGAGCTTGACCTGAATAATAGGAAGGGCTGTTATTACCCTGAGGTCACAGACAGGGAAAGCAAGCTTGGAGAGGTGGGCAACTTGGCCCAGGACACATGGCCACGATTTAAACTCAGCCCTGATTGCTCAGGCAAAGGTGGAAGGTAGAGCTGGAAAAAGAAGAGGCAAGAAGGAGGGAGGAAAGCTGAGGAGAGGGAAGTGGGAAGGATGAGAGACGGTGATGGAAGAAGAAAATGAGGCAGAAAAGTGCTGAGTCAATTCTCCCAGAAGCGGAAGTGCAGTAAAAAAGGATTATATCTGCTCTCTGCTCTTTGTTACAGAGGATTAGCCTCAGGATCCCAAACACCCATATGCAAATCAAAATTGTAATCACTGCATGTTGCCTTGGACCCCATGAAAAGATCACAAGGCCAAAGTTAGATTGCTTCTTTTTCTGAGCAGTCTCATTATGGTACATTCTTCAGTTTGCTTCACAAACGTCACTGTTCATGGTGGAATGTTTTCACGCAGGCTACAAAACAATGTCTGTACCTTGGAACGGGGTCACCCAACCAGGGGTTTGATTCTGAAGAGGTGCATCATTTTCTTCCTTTTTTGGCAAACTTTCCCGAATTACCTACCGTATGCCAGGAATTATGCTAAGCATCGAAGATGCAGAAATGAATGAGCCATGGTCCCTGTTGTCGAGGGCTCACGATAAAGCAGGATATCCAGGCTCCTGCCATAGTGATGTGGGGCATAATGTTCATTCATGCTACAGCAGAAGGTATGTGGGAGACAGAGCAAGGAGAAAAAGCAGGCTGAATACTAAAGAGAGGAGACAAAGGATTATGTCCAGAGATAGGACACCTAGGCTAGATGCTTAGAGCTTTTGCCTGTCCAGCATTGACTCCTCCTTCCCCCGAGGAAAAAATATCTGATTCTCCTTTAAGGATTTACCTATACTCTCCTTCCAGGCCAGATGAGTCCACCCTCTAATTCAAGGTATGGGCATGTGACTCAAGCCTGGCCCAGCAGAGAAGAGTCATGTGACACAGATTAGACCAATGAGAGATGGCCTTGGGACTGTGTTTTGGCAACAATGCAGTAGGGGAACTGACCTTCCCTGGAGGTTGCGACCCAGGCTGCCTGTACATGTGTTTCTGGGTGAGGGCTTGGGAGGTCCCCCATGACACAAACAGCATGGAAAATGAAGACAATGAAAAAGTAAGCAGAACCCAGACATGGAGGAAAAACTAAGACATCCGCCTGAGCTGGTTGGAGCCCTTGGATGCAGTTGTGCCTGAGGTCCGTATTACCCTCCTCACCTGTCCTTCATGAAATCGGTGTAAGTTGGGTTGTAGCACTTGCAGTTCAAAAAGTTCTGACAATACAATAATGTTTGGTCATTTTAGGGAAATTCATGTTTAAGTGAAAAAGGTGAAATCAGCTTTACAGTTAAATACCAAACACCAGTTCCATTCCCTGCAGGGTTTGGACCAGCCCTCCGGAATCTAAAGGAGACTTGACCCAACACCATCCTCATTTGAGACAGAGCATCTTGTCAGCCTGAAAAAACCATGGGGAGTCACCACTAATGTATGGATGGTGTGGAGTGGGAGGCGAATCGATATACGAGCCAGGCGGGAATCCTAGAAACGCTCTGAGGATAAGCCAGTGAGGTCCAAGAGTATGTGAGGGGTTTCTCTTGGAGACAGAACACTTTGCAGCTGAGTGATGGATAATGCAGCCTGTGACCTATACCTACATCTACAGGACATCTGGCTTGGACATCCTTGGGACCATCAGTGGGAAAGTCAGCAACTGTCTTTTAAAGTAGACTCTTGATTCTTCTGGTCTCTCTGATGCTATTTCATTTGGGAACATAAACTAACTGGTTTAAATAAGCAAAATTCATTGGGGTTTGATTTGGGGTCTTCAAGTCCAAATACACAGGGCATAGAAAGGACTTTAGATTCCCTATGTCCATTAGGAGTAACATTTTAAATACGTACTCTCTCCATGTGGATTCATCAATATATTCCACCAAAAATTGCTTTTTGTAGTTGAAAATAGAGCTACCATATGATCCAGCAATTGCACTACTGGGTATTTACCCCAAAGATACAAAAGTAGGGATCCAAAGGGGTACATGCACCCCGATGTTTATAGCAGCAATGTCCACAATAGCCAAACTGTGG
>NC_138369.1:19991912-20027344 GCF_054177405.1 Leptonychotes weddellii
CTAGAGGGGAGGGGGGTGGGAGGATGGGTTAGCCTGGTGGTGGGTATCGAGGAGGGCACATTCTGCATGGAGCACTGGGTGTTATGCACAAACAATGAATCATGGAACACTTCATCTAAAATTAATGATGTAATGTATGGGGATTAACCTAAGAATAAAAAAAAAAAATTGCTTTTTGTACCTGGCACTGTCCTACAGGCAGGGCTGAAGAGGTGGGCCCAAATTAGATAAAGTTCTTGCCCCCGGGGAGCCTACACATCTTCCCTGCATAAAAGCCCATCCTCTTATATGGTAGTGAATCTATGCGCTCATTCAGTCAATCAGTTAACATTTTTTTTTCTTTGCACCAGCTTGTGTAAATATGCACATTAAAAATGACAAAGATAAGGCTCAGATAGCAGGATGTTCCAGAAAAGAGCTAACCTTTGAGGGTGAACTAATTGATAAACAGAGAATATAAAAAGTAAAGTGCTAAACTCCCGCTACATTTCTAAACTTCCCCTTTTTATTACCTTTGTTCAAACTGGAAAATCTATGATTTGCTTCCTTAGGAAATACAGTTGGGTAACCCTGGTTGATACAATCTTCAGAGTCCGGCATGATGGTGCAGTGGTTAGAGCTACCCTGTGCAGAACAGTGATCGTGAGTCCAGGTCGCTGCTGAGTGCTTGAAAGATGGATAGTCCTAATTAAGACAGGCTGTAAGTGCAAAATAGAAACTCATTTTCAAAGCCTTAGTATGAAAACAGAAAAAAGGTGGTAAAGTTTCTTATTAATAATCTCTGTATTGGGGTGCCTGGGTGTCTCAGTCAGTTAAGCGTCCAACTCTTGGTTTGGCTCAGGTCAGGATCTCAGGGTTGCAGGATCGAGCCCCAGGTCAGGCTCTGTGCTCGGCGCAGAGTCTGCTTGAGATTCTCTCTCTCCCTCTGCCTCTGCCCCTCCAGCTGTGAGCACTTGCTTTCTCTCTATCTGTCTCTGTCTCTCTCTCAAAAATAAATAAGTCTTCTAAAAAAATAATCTCTATATTGACTGTGTTGAAATGATAGTACTTTCAGATATTTTGGATTAAAGACATATTATTGAAATTAATTTCTCCGGCTTCTTTTTCCTTTTTAAAAAACATATGGCTACTAGCAAATGTAAAATGACCTACATGGCTCACATTATTTTCCGTTGGACAACACTGGGTTAGAACAGGACTCTGGAGTCAGAGTGAAGATTGAAATCTGGCTTCTCGATTTAATAACAGTGTGACACTGGGTAACTTAACCTCACCGGACCTCAGGCTCCCCCTCTGTAAAAGGAATCATTGACAGTCCCTGCCTTGTGACGATGACGTGAGAAAGTATATGCATAGTGTTGGCACAATGCCTGGCACATGGCTCCTTTTTAGTAAATGCTAGTTATTCAGAACTACTCTTCAGTGTCGCCCCCAGGAAGTCAGGGGATTGGGCTCCATCAGCAGCAAAATATACGATGGGGATTTGGAAAGTCTCTGACACAGAGTTGTTTCCTTTCGATTTGTCATTTTCCCAAATCTAAAGTGCTCACAAAATGAGGGTATTGTTAATGGATAGCCATGGCTGGCTGGCTAATGAAAGACTGGTTCTCGTGGTCATTTTTTGTGGCCCTGGAGAGTACATGCAGTTACTGCGACACATACTGTTAATTTAGGTAATTTTTCCTGTGAGCCAACCATGGGTCAGACATTGTGCTAAACGTATTATCTATAGGTTGTGCTCCCAACAGCCTGCCCGGAAGCACGGGAAGGCCAAGAGATTTGCTTAGGGTCCCCCTGCCAGGAATTGGCAGAGACAGGACTCAGTCCACGTCCATCTGACCCCAAAAGTGAATCTACATATTGACCAAAGCAGAAATATTCTAGGTAATTCCCTGTGGCCGTGAAATCACAGTGCCTTCCTCAGAGTCCCACAGACTGTTTAGATAGAGGAGAAAAGTAGGTTTACCGCAGGAGTTCCAGATTGTTGCCCCAACAAAAGGGAATCAGAGATTTTATAGGAACGAAAAATTCTGCTTTCAAAAGGTGTCCGTTCTCTAGTTAGAAGGCAGCAGAGAACCATCTGCAGTCAGGACCCCATTCAATGCAGTCCTTCCCATCTATGGCTCGAAAATATGACCAGCCAGAAACAAGAAAGTGGTAGAACTTTGTCTCTGGAGAATTTTCCAGGACCTTACAAACATGACCCTATTAATCCACTCAATACCCGGATGAGATAGGTAGCTGCAAGTTATTACTATTCTCGCTTTCAAGATAGAAAACCTGAAGCCAAGAGAGATTAAGCAATTAGTCCAAGGTCAAGTGGTGAGCTAGACCGACCTGGAAACGAAACAATTATCTTCTGAAATTCCACTCAAATACACAAACTGATTGGCTAGTTCCCACCATGTACTGATACCCACTTAGATGCCCTTGCACAGAATGACTGGCTTTTGCCTGAGATTTCTGCAGCTGCCTTTGACTGAATTTGTATGGATTGGTTTAATATCAGTGTCCAAACTGACATCAGATTTTTCCAAAATATTGGCTGAAAGCAAATACAGCTCCCTGCTCCAAATGTGGTATCCATTTTACCTAGCTCTGTTACATTTAATCACACCTACACAGCCTTTGGAGCATAAAGGGAGACTTGTTCTGCAAAGAAGTCCTTCTTGTGTTTTCTTTTTCTTTAGAGATAATCTGTAGCCCATAAAAAGGTTTAGGGGCATCTGCAATTTTACTGTGATGTTTAGACTGAGGAACGATGAGCATAAACTGTCTCAGAATTGTACAAAATCTGGAATCCAATGGCTCACCTTTGAGCTTACTGTCACTCTTCAGTTAAATACCCCTTACTCTTTTCAGCTATGTACCTCTGACTGTAGGTAAAGTTATATGAACAAAAGTCATAGGTTGGGGAAAGAGAAGACTTCCAGGGGAGCCCGGAAGGATCTTTGCCGTGAGCCGACATTGCACAGAGAAAGGGTCCCCTGGAGACAGGGCTGCTAGTGATCCTTCTTGTCCAATTTTGCAAACACCTCTGCCCCTCCGAAGGTAATTTAAAATCAACTATTCTGTTATCAGTTTTGACTGGTTTGGAGAAACGTGAGACAGCAATGCAACTGTTGTTTCATTAACTTGGGAGGAGGGCATCTTCACTTCTAGAGATGATGACAGGCCATGCTCTGAGCTTGTTTGGTCAAGAATTCACAGTGGTCATTTTTGGACTTGTTGGATTTCAGTTTCTTTGACCAGTCACATGAGGCTCTTAGAGAAATTCTCCTTCCAAGACTTCCCAATTTCTGCAAGTCCAGGAGATGTGGGATTGGTCATCCTAGAAATTCCAGTTCTGTCCCTTCTCACTGTTCAACCTTTCCTAACCCCTTTGGTCCTGTGCTGATGTGGACAGCTCCTTCCAGAAGCACAGACTCGACCTAAGCCTACTTGCTATCTTGCTAATAATGCATAGACACTGTGGGGGCGGGGGTGGGGTGGGGGAGATAAGCTTACTCATTTTCTTCTTTCCAGAAATCAAACACTTTGGGAGAATGCAATGGCAAAGCAATCCTTTCCCTGAAACTCACTTCTACCTCCTTTCTCATGAACTGAAAACAGGACACTCAGAAATGAAACATCTTTAACTAATTTTGGGGAGGACCAAGTCCAACCTCTTCTTGCAGAAGGACCATCTTGAGCATTTTGAGTTATGGTGTCTGAGTATTTCCAAAAACCCTAGTATGTTGCTGTCTTGGGATATATCCATGGAACCCATTAAGCTACCTTGTTTGAAGTGTGTTGAACAGCATAGCATCATTTGCAAACAACCACGCTATAAAGTGAACTAAGAAAGCCCCCGCATTACCGAAGGTATGCTGAAAACCAAGGCCACGGATTTTAGCCAGAGGCAAAGGTACTGATTCCCAACCAACCCACGACTAATCCTGAAGCCTTGATTCTTCTTCCAGCTGCGTGCAGCCTTTGGGAGGGAAAGGGAAGTGGTCCCTTCCAGTGGTGCAATTAGTCCTTGTTCTGTCTTCCCAACCAGGCCCACGTTTCTTATCATAGAAGTTGGGCAGATTTTCTCTGTATTTTAAAAACCCAGTGTTTCATTGTCCAAAACCCTTGCTCTTGACTTGAATTCATGTGTTTTGTGGAAGTACAAAGTGGTAATTACACAAGTCTTTCCTTCCCTGTCATTGACAACAGTCACCAGGAAAATTTACAGTCCCCAATCTCCAGCTCTGGGAGCTGGTTATTAATTAAACAGGGTCGAGGAAAAAACCCTGACGTGGCAAATCGGATCTGAACGAGGACTACCTCGGCAGCAATTCTTGCGAGAGAATGGCTGGGAGTCAGTGAAGTACCATCGATTTTATTTCATTAAATATTTTTATCAGTTATGACAATATTACTACCACTAAGAGTTATCATTTCCATTCACTCAGAATCTATTATGTGGCTGGCATTGTGTTAAGTGCCCATTTGATCCTTGTTAAAAAGAAAAAGAAAAAAAAAAACCTTCTGGGAATGTAGTATCATTTTAGGATGAGAAAACATGGAGAGGCTAAGAAAGTCGCCCAGCATCACTTCTTGGGATGTGCTGGAGTCAGGATCTTCACATTCCCAGAGGCTGCAAGCCCAAATACATCCAGGGGTCAGGCAGGTAATACCTCAGAGTACGGCCGGCCACGTGTAGCCATTGGGAGAGGAATGAGGACAATGGAGAAATGGGCCTATGACTAACCCTTCACCCAGCTCTCAGCCTCCAAGCCTGCCTCTATTGTCCTGTCAAAAAATTCTAAGACACAGCACTGGCCAGACGAGAAAGATTCGAAGCCTGACTTCATTCCACGGGGCTTTAGTTTTCTCGCCTCGGTAATTTGAAACTGGATTCGTGCTTAATGACATTAAACGTTTTTAGGATAAACTTTTGAAATAAGGTATAAATACATACAGAAAAGTATACTAATCGTATCCCTTGATGAATTTTCATAAACTGGACATAACCATGTTAACTAACTTCCAGGTCAAGAATCAGAATGTTACCAGCATCCCAGAAAACCTTTTTTGTGCCTTAGCAGTTACTAATTCTTGAAGGTTAGCCAGTTATCTTGACTCCTAACCCCATAGATTGACTTTGTCTGTTTCTGAGCTTCGTATGAATGAAATCACACAGCGTGTTCGCTCGTGTCCGACGGCTTTCACCTAATATTCTGTGACACTCCTCATGTCGTGGCATGTAAGAATAGTTCTGTCCCAATGGCTGGTGTTCTCAAATCTATTGCTCGGTCCAGTCACCCAAATACCTTCCAGCTGAGTCACTAAGAAGGAAGACCTCCTTCTCTGAATACAGGTTCTGAACATTGAAACAAGCCACTCCAGGACTTTGTAGAATTTTATGGTTAAAATATTTTCTCTAAACATTTTCTTATTTATGATCTTGTTTTCTCTTCTCATATCCCATGCCAGGCAGTTAAGAGATGTATCATTCCCACTGATGAGATTCAGAAACAGCAGGTACACCACCCACTTTTATGATTGCATGCACGTGGCAACTGCAATTTTGGTGGAGATGTTGGTTGGTTGCCTAAGGCTGAACACACATCCTGTTGCTCTTCTCTGGGCCAAAGCTCTTTTCGAAGGAAAAATAAGCCAGTCTCTAATGTCATTTCATTGTGTGTCCTACTGCCGTGGACATTTGATGTTTGCCTCCTGTCTTATTTGAAAATTTACATTCCCCTTGTGATGAAGAGCACGTGACTCTTCCCTCAGGGAGAGGGATTTAGGGTCTAGGGTCTCACTTTGCAACCTTGAAAGTGCTCCAGAATGGATGAACACCAAGAAAGCAAAATCAAGAGAAGGAGGGTAAAACGTTGCTTGAGCCCCTGGGACAAGCCACACCTGAAACCCACTACCTCTAAACTGTTGGTTGCATGAAGCACTATACATGTAAATGTATATATCATGTTATCTTGTGTTCTTTTTGTTGTTGTTGTTCCTTTATTCTTTTTTGGGGGTGCGGGGATACTTGCAAAAGAAAAAATTCTAACAGATACCCTTATTCAAATAAACATTCATATTTCTCCTCTCCAACAGCCACACTGTCTTTATCCGGTGAGTCGCAGGCGTGCAGACATGGAGGTTTTGTCTTGAATTTATGCAAAGGTTTTCTCTCGAGTCCTGTCTACGTGGAGTCACAGTGGTTGGCACAGACAACATCTGTTTTTAAACTAGAGAACTGTGGGCTTTGCCCTGAGCTTGGGAAAGGGTCTTCACCCACATGGATCATTTCTGCCGTGGATGCCTAGGCAATTCAACAAGGGGAAGGCAAGGCTAGAGAGGGCAGAGGTATTTTCAAATGGAAGGAAAAACCGGTCTGAAGCTGCTGATTCAACAATTTTGGGCTTTTAGAACTGTTTTCTTCTCTAGCCCGTGCATCCTCTGCACTGCTAGTGGCGTATTCTGAGATAGAGATCTGATCGTTTCTGTATGTCTGCACTTTGAAAGTCTGTCACAGAGAGGGGGGTAAAGAGTAACTGCAGCAGAGAAACCTGACAAGCACGACCTCACCCAGGTGATCAAGGTCAACATCAAGAGTGAGAAGTCATGTTGATCGTAGGTACCAATGACATGCTGTGGTGAGAATGGGATTTTGTGTCCGTGGTCTTCCTCCTAAAACCCATACCCCCGGTCTGATCCCGAGAAAAAAAAATCCCAGAAGAGGGGCAACCCACACTATATCTAACCCACACTCCTCAAAACCATCAAGATCTTTATCAAAAATAAGGAGAGTGTGAGAAACACACAGCCAAGAGGCGCCTAAGGAGACCTGCCTACCCATGTAATGCGCTGTCTGGATGAGATACTGGAACGGGAGAAGGACATTAGGTAAAAACTAAGGATATCGGAATGAAGCACAGACTTTAGTTAATAGAATGACGTAGAGATATTTAGTGAATAACATTGTATGCCTGTTGGTTCAATTAGTGACAAGTATACTGTACTAATATAATATGTTAATAATAGAAGAATCTGTATGTTTGTGGGACGGAAGTTTATGTGGGAACTCACTGTACTATCTGCTCAAGTTTTCCGTAAACCTGACTGTTCTAAAAAATAAAGTCCATTAAAAATAAAGTTTATTTAAAAATCCACTACTGGATTTCTGTTGCAGCAGGAAGGTTTCCTAAAATTCAGAGATCAAAAGGGTCCTTGAAATGATTACAGCAGTCCACCGACACAGTCTTAAGTAACCCTGAACCACATTAAATATGCTTTCATTGATCATTTTCGATCCTTCTGATTCAGTAACAAAGAGAAACTCTTGGTTTAGCCCAGAAACACTTCTCCAAACCTTGCCTGTCTCCCTTTTTTTTTTTTTTTTAAAGATTTTTATTTATTTATTTGTCAGAGAGAGAGAGAGAGAGAGCACAAGCGGGGGGAGCAGCAGAGGGAGAGGGAGAAGCAGGCTCCCCACTGAGCAGGGAGCCCGATGTGGGGCTCGATCCCAGGACCCTGGGATCATGACCTGAGCTGAAGGCAGACGCTTAACGACTGAGCCACCCAGGCGTCCCCCCTGTCTTCCTTTTTAACAAAGAAAGGGAAAGCCGCAGGTTCAGAACTTTGTTTTCATTATTTTTACTGTTCTTCTATTTACTGATGCCTATGAATAGAAAATGATGTTTCTTTTGCCTTTATGACAGTGGCATTTTTAAATAGTTATTTAAATAGAAAAGTAAGCCCAAGGGCACCTGGGTGGCTCAGTCGTTAGGCGTCTGCCTTCAACTCAGGTCATGATCTCAGGGTCCTGGGATAGAGCCCCGCATGGGGCTCCCTGTTCGGCGGGAAGCCTGCTTCTCCTTCTCCCACTCGCCCTGCTTGTGTTCCTGCTCTCGCTATCTCTCTCTCTGTCAAATAAATAAATAAAATCTTAAAAAAAAAAAAGGAAAGAAAAGTGAGCCCATTTAATTTTAAAAAAATTACTATATAAGACTATATACTGTCTTCAGCTATTGCAAGGGTCAGGAGAGTGGTACTTAAATGACTGAAGTTGAGACTTCATATACTAGGTCTATACCCTTCGGCATGGTGCTCAAAGCCCTCTCCCACCTGGGGACACCTGTCCACTGTCTTGTCACCAGATGCTCCACCCTGCAAACCCAGAAGCGCCTAGGTCAGGGGTGCTGATGCCCAGATCCTGGGGGCTTAGAAGAAATAGAGAGGCCCATGGATAGCAGGTATAAATCCAATGTACTTTCAGGGCTCTGTTTTCCCACGTGGCTTGATTTCCCCTGGAGTCCATGGCCTCGCTGCATGGCCATCCGTTCTCTCATAGCATTGGCCAACTGTGGCATTCTCAAAGCAATCAATTCCTTCGGGGCTCTGTGAGCTGAATAGCCACATTAGAGCCCAAACTTGCAACACAGAAGCACTAACAGGTGGGAACGAGTGGGATCCGCATCCCGGCCCGTACATCCCCGGGGCTTGATGCATCCCTGGAACAGAGGGGCTCTCTGAGTACTGGGTTCGAAGCGCGCCTCCACCACATACGATCAGTGGGACCCTGGGTGAGGTATGTAAGCTCCCTGGGCCTCCCCTTCCTTGTCTGAGGAGAATGACAGTTCCTGCCTCATGAGATTACTGTGAGGAAAAGTTCACGTGAGCGTGGCATTTAGCACAAGGCCAGCTCCAGAGACGTGCTCTATAAATGTACACTCCTCATCTCTGCTGGCCCAGAATTTCCCTCACTGTCAAGTGCGGATCATGACAGTATCTACCTCATGGACTGTTGTCGGGAAGAAACAAGTTCATGCAAGTTAGTCCTAGCAAATGCTCAATCATGTCCAATTATTTTTATCTGTGTTCATTTACTAGTAGTATAGTTATTATTATGGATTAGCACTTCTAAGAATTGGAACAGCTCTCCAATTTTTTGTAAGAGCCATTCACAGATACAAGCAGCAGTCAAGGCAGGTTTTTAAGGTCAAAGCCTCAGGTATAGCCAAATTACGTCTATGCGCCTCAGTGGAACTAATGTACGGATTGACCTGCAGATGAGTCCAGCGGTGCATGGGCTGGTACCTTTCTTAGCAAAAGGAGTGGTTTGTGAGGAAAGAAGCAGAGGTTCCATCTGGCCAGCTGGGTTTACATAATCAGGCTTGAATGCAAGCCGGCTGCTTCAGGAAGCTCTATGAAGGAAGAAATTCTTGTCCAACAAAAGTTCTTTTTCTACAAAAAGGCAACATAATGAAAAGGGCACCACTGCAGACTGCCCCAAAATGTTGTGGACTGTGGGAGAATTTCACACACAGTGGCTGTGAGTCCATAAAGCAAATGGTACGTCCCCTGTGTCATCAGGGGCCAGCTCGGGGGAGATCCTGTCCCATCCTCTCCTCCCCAGAGTCTTTGGGGATATATATTTCTGTTTCGGAGCCTTGGGGACAGTCTTGGGTTGCAGTGAACTTACCATCCATGCTTGAGTCAGTCACGTCTAACTGGGCCTCAGTTTCCCCATTTGTAAAATGAGACTATTGGACACAGAGCATCTAACTTACTTTCTAGCTTTGATAATCAATTACTCTTTGATTTCAATAATGGTAAGATTTGGTAGTTCATTTCTTGGAATACAATTCAAACCTTTAAAGAAACCAGGAGGTGGTTCCTCACCATGATCCACAGTTGGGCTGTGAAGGCTGGTGAGCCCTCGCATGGATGATTTTGTATGTTTTTCTGGATGATTTTGTGTGTGTAACCAAGTGTATCCAGGGCTAGCTATTATTCCTGCCTGCCCAGCTTTCTTGTCCCTCTCTTCCAGAATAAAGCCTATTTTTCCCCTTTGGAGACTGCCCCTCCCACATCAGTGAGGCTGTCAATCACATGGCCTCATCCTCCCAACTCCCTTGAATAAGGTAATTGGATGCGTGATCCAAAAAGGACCAGGAAAAGTCCCTTTAGGGGGCTGATGTGGATGCTTGGAGGGAGAGGGTCCCTGCTCTTAAACCCCAGAATGCTCAAAGCTGTTGGGAGCCACCTTTGCCACCAAGTAGAAAGAACCCGGCAGGGACTGATGTCAACCACATGGAAAGTTAAGAGGAAACAGGGAAAAAGAGAAAGGGAGGGAGGGAGAGGAGGAAGAAAGGAAGAGAGAAAAGGTGGGAAGGAGGAAAAGAGGAAGGGATAGAAGAGAGAGAGGAGCAGGGAGAGACTGAAAGAGAGAGAGAAAACGAAGGGGACGGGATGGTGGGAGGGAAGGAAGAAGGGAGATCCCACCAGTGACTTAATCTCTTAATATGAACCTCCAGATCCAGCTACGTGTAACGGGAAATTTGTGCTTGGGCTGCTCCAGCGGAGTGAGTGCGCAATTTTCCTCTGCCTTTCTTTTTTCTTCAAGACCCTAAGTTCCTCAGATGAAGACCCATGACCCAAGCAAGATTAGAAACCACCACAATCGGAGCATTTATTAGAGATGGAATGAACTCACTTCAGAAAGAAACAAAGTTTATTTGATGAATAGAAATAAGGCGATCAGCACAAAGTACTTCTCATACACATGATAACAAAGTTCTGAACTGTACATACCTTGAATGCTGTTGTACTTCTACTAGACACGAGGTTACAATGACTGGCTAATACATGCCCATTGGTAGTTTCTGAGGGTTCCTTAGTTTTATTTATTGTTTTCGTATCGAAGTCCATAATCACATGGTCAATATTCACAACCCACATGCCACTCACTTGAAGAAAAATGACAAGAAGCACTATCAAACGAGGGTCTCTGGGAATTAGATACACTGACCCCTGGCAGCATTCAAATGCCACTCTGCACAAACACATCTCAGATAGAGCTTATGTCAACACATTTGAGGTCTCATCATAAACACTGTTTAAAAAGTAAATTGAAACCCACTTTCAAATGAAAGTTGACACGCTGTTCACGTGCATACCAGATACACAAAAATCATTAAATACAAAACCGAGACTGTACATCAAAATCAAATGGGGTATAAAGTACAAGCCTGCTTTTGCACAAGGCAAGAAGACCAACTTCTCCTAAATGTTAGCCTCACTATTTTTTTTTTCAACTTCATTATGATTAGAGGGGTACCTGCTAAAGTTTTGCGCAAAGGAAATATCTCCCCAACATCACA
Source organism: Leptonychotes weddellii (assembly GCF_054177405.1). NCBI lineage: Eukaryota > Metazoa > Chordata > Mammalia > Carnivora > Phocidae > Leptonychotes > Leptonychotes weddellii. The sequence goes on from NC_138369.1 coordinate 20,003,057, forward strand.
GTGTTTATTGTAAACCCAGAGACTATTTTTGTGAAAAGGATTTTTTTGGTAACCCCCAAACATCGGAGAATATTACATGAAATGGGAAAAGATGCTATGTCAGACGGAATTTAATTTTTAAGGGACTAAATAATATGCCCCCATAACGCTAAGATTGATAATACTTTAAATCAACAAAAGTGGGGCAAAAAATGCCCCCCCAAACAATAGCTGGGACAAAATTGGCACATACTTAGAAATAGCTAACTATCGATGGTTGGTTGCTTTTTCTGTTTTGAGGACCCTATTTTCCCTAGTGGATTTCCTACTCCTACTTCAAGTATTCATTTGCAGAGTTCAGGTCAGGATCTGGCTGCAGGAGGCGGTGAGGACCACCTTTTTGAGGACACGCAAATTGTTCACGGGGACACGTTTGTGTGGACTGGGTTTTCAGTGCGACATTATGTCAAAATGTGCTATAAACGCTTGCAAAGAACTCTGCTCTCTTCTCCAATCAAGGTCCTAAATCCCTTTGATAGTTAAAGGACAAACTTTTTAAACATGAATGTATTTGGATTGTTTATGCAACACGAAAGCTTTACATAGTTCGCTATACTTACTGACGACAAGAACAAAGCCAGAAGCAAAGAAACCTGCTTGAAAATATTACTCCTAATGCACCAAGGATGAACAGTGCAACTCAGACACGGTTTCATCTTCCCCGACAAATAAGGTGTCTGTCTTTTAAATATCTCTATGGCTCACGGGAGAGGTCCGGAGTTAATTGCACCAACATTTTGAAAAGTAATAATAACAACTAAATTCAATGCAAGACTTCAGGAACATCTGTGTAGAATCCTTCCCACAGCAGCAAAGAAAGACAACTGTATTTATTAAGGCCACTCATGCTTAACTTCACTGTTTATCCTTTTAAGAATGCAGATTTTCACCTCCCACTTGCATACCTGTGGAAGGCTTTCTTCCCTTGACAAGAAAGCGGATCAATGCGGGAGTTGCACACGTTTGCCAGACTGGTCGTGAGTTTTATGAAGTTATAACAACTTTCCCTATTTTTTAATCTTCAGAGAAAGCAGTAGGAGTTAAATTCTCCTTAGTACCATGTCACTATGTAAAAGACCTCCAAATTTGGTCTCTCTCCCTGGCATGTGCTTTAAATAATGACTCTGTACCCACACACATGCTGTGTAGCGCTATAGACAGATACACAGCTTTTGTGATTATTCCTCATTCATCAATGTTTTCATGTTTGATGCCGAAAATGCTTTGGAATCCATGTTGGAGACATTTTTTTAAAAAAATGAGAAATGACCCTTCATTTACGGAAGATCGAAGCTTATACTGTTTGTACAGCATTTGGATCTGGAAATGTGAATGAGTCCCAGCTTCTTCATGGAGACCTGCGTGTATGGGAATGGTAAGAGCCTGAGGCTGGGCACATCCCCGCCACGAGGATGTGTGGGCCGCATGGAACAGAAGTATGCAGGTGCCTCAGGCTTTTGCCACTCTCCAGTACAAAAACAGGGTAGATAAAATCATGAATGATCGATTGAGATGTGCCATGCTTTGTCAGAGACACACACCATGTTCTCCTAAGGCGATTTCTTGGCAAGTATTAGTGGTTTAAAAAATTGATTTCATTTCCAACCTGGCCCAGAGGTAACTACTGGTTACACCATCAAAATGTGGTTCTTCAAACAGCGGGTTAAAGAAATAGAGGAGGGTAAAGGCTCGCCGTTTTTGGTGTTTTGGTTTCTTCGTCAAACACTCCATGCATTGTGGTATACAAACACGGTCAACACCACTCACTCACAGAATTTACACTTTTTGATAATCTAATGCATTAGGAATGACCACTTCGACTGAACCAGCAGAAAAACTGGAGATGAAGCTAGTGGCCCAACAGAAGCTGAAGCCACATGGAGTTCAAATTTATCCCATGATGTTTGAGTAACATAAATAAAATGTATCAAATAATGACATTCAGAAGAGATGACCACATTTTAAATGTCCAAATCCCGACCAAAAAAAAAAGGGAGGATCTGTCATTTTCCTCCTCCTTCTTGTTCTTCCTGTCCAACATATCTGAATCCATGAGAAATGACATGAGATGATAAAGGAAATATCAAGTCGAACAGAACTGTGTGCCATAATGAAAACGAAAGCCCTTCTTCCAGTCCTGATGAGCGTTCCAGGTGGTGATGGCCAGTGACGTGAGCCACGCTGCAACAGATTATCAGAATATTGCTGCAGAGCTGCGTTTCCCCTTTAGTTAGCTCTTCTGATCGCTGCAACAAGAAAGCACACAATTTAGCAGGGAAAGCAACTGCCACTGATAGAGGAGAGAATCCTGGCCGGCGTTCCCATACCCCCACCCCTGTACTGACCCTCCACTCCTCACTTTGGTTGGGGTTGGTTGGCATGGGGAGGGAGTCCATGGGGAGGAAACACAGAGGAAGGACAGAGTGAACTTTAAGTTAAAGTATGTCCCATAAACACATCCAAGAAGAGGCCTCTTTCAAAAGATGTCACCTACAGGTATAGAGGTCTCTTGATGGGCAAAAAGAAAGTGAAAGGAAATATACCAAAATGTTCCAGTGATTACCTTCTACGTGACCAGATTACGTGTTCGTTTTTTTTTTTTTTTCCCCTCCGTGCTTTTCTACAATGAATACGGTTCTTAAACTATTTTTAACTTGACTTTATAGAGATTAGTGAGTTAAAGATGGTCAGAACACCAGCAAACGTCACATTCGCTTCCAAACCAGACCAACAATTTAAAAGAATACTGGACCTAGTCATTCCACTGCTCGGTGTGAACGCAGGGGAATGGAAAACAGGGACTCAGACACTGGTATGCAAATGTTCACGGCAGCGTTGTTCACAATAACCAACAGGTAGAAACAACCACCAGGCATCTGTCAGCAAAGGAGTGGTTAAACGAATGTGGTATATACGTACAGTGGAATATCACTCAGCTCTAAAAAGAAAGTTTTGATTCACACCACAATATGAGTGACATTTGAAGACATCACGGCAGTGAAATAAGTGAAAGAAGCCAGGCACAAAGGACAAACACTGTATGATTCCACTTACATGAAATATCCCAAATAGACAGATTTGTAGATGCAGAAAATAGATTAGAGGTTTGCCAGGGGCTGGAGGGGACGGGGGGATAGGGAGCTACTGCTTAATGGGTACAATTAAGCAATCGTTTGGGATAGTGAGAAAGTTCTAGAAATGGACAGTAGGGGTTGTGCAACCCCGTGCATGCACTAAATGCCACTGAATTAGGCTTATTATACGCTTAAATTGGTTAAAATGGTGCATTTTAGGGTGCCCGGGTGGCTCAGTCGGTTAAGCATCTGCCTTCGGCTCAGGTCATGATCCCAGGGTCCTGGGATCGAGCCCCTCATCAGGCTCCCTGCTCTGCGGGAAGCCTGCTTCTCCCTCTCCCACTCCTCCTGCTTGTGTTCCCTCTCTCATTGTGTCTCTCTCTGTCAAATAAATAAATAAAATCTTAAAAAAAAATTACTTTAAAAAAATCGTGCATTTTAATGTATATTTTGCCATAGGAAAAACATATTTTAAAAAAGGATATTGATCTCTCCTTAAATAGAGAAGAACAAAACAAAGTTGGCCTTCCTCCCAGCATGCAAGGGCGTGTGTGTGTGTGTACGCTTGACCTTAAACATAAATGTAACAGCCATCCATCCGCATGTGTCCTGCTCCGGGGCATGGATAAGCAGGAGCACCCCACGTTTTCTCACCGCCCCAGCAAGAGGGACTGGTGCGGAATACAAGTGCAGCCTGGGAAAATCAGTGAAATGGGTGGGAAGACAGGCCTGGTCCATCGGACCCTTTAGACGATGACTGGCTTCCCTGTTGATGCTCGTTATCATTCACATATGGCCTTTGAATACTTCAGGAGTTTCCGGGCACATGGCAATAGTGCAGCTATCTGGGGAATATGGCAGGGAGGGGAAAGATCAAACACACACACACACACACACTTACACATGTGTGAGCCACTTTTTATATATAGCCGGAGCTGTCTGATTTGGTGGTTGATGCACAGAATTTCTCCAGCCACACTGACGAATGAGCGCGCCAAAGATCCCGGCATCCGAACAGGTAGGCAGTTACTCCCAGCCCTGCTTAAACAGTACAAATGAAATCTGTGGCTTGGATGAACTCTGCTAATTCATACTCTGAGGAGTTTGGTGTAACCCTTCTGGTTAAGAAACTTGAATCGGGGCAAAAAAATGACTTTTGCAGAGCCAGAAAGCTAGGGAGTTCCTAGAGCAGATCATATTACTCATTCTGGCACATAAAATCTCTGCAAACTTTGTATGAAAATTGTAAGTCAGAGCACGCTTTCTGCTTCATGAGCTGTGCATAGCTCTAATTCTTTTGTGCATTAAGCATTTCTTAATCATCCTTTTAAAGGGCGGACCAATATATTAAAAGGCCACATGATTAAAAGGTAAAGAGAAACCCAAAGTAGTACTAAAATGCACCGGTCATATTTTACAGATGGTGAAACGAGTGAAAAATAATTACAGTGAATGCCTGATGTCCTTGATGTTTTTCCAAGATAAAGTAGCAAAGAACAATCATTTATTCAGTTGAGAGAAAGATTTCCAGCTGGGTAACAGGTCACTAGGCAGAATACAGTGCCTCACGAAGGGCCGTGCGCTGCTTTGGGGCAAGGTTTATGCTGCGGCAAAGGGAACACTCAGAAACGGTTGCCACTCCTTCCGCCGGATGATCCATTCACTGGGAGGCCGACATGGCTTTGAGAGAAAGCCTCGGATGACATTGCCAGCAGTTAGAAACGCAGACAACCCCTTGTTGGGGGGCAAATAAGCCTCCGCTTTAAAAAAATAAAAAAGGAATCCTAGTTTCCAGCAATGAGGCAATCCAGGCAGCCGCCCACGGCGGGATAATCTCTGGCCAGTCCCCCCTCACCTGGAGGGTCACAGCAGGCCACTCTGTCCCCGTGCATCTTCTCCTGAAGCACCCAACTCAGTGTGCTCACCAACAACGCTGTTTCAAAAGGACATCTCCTCCTTCTTGGGTTCCCTGAGTACAACCTGCATTCACAATCCCATTGCCCTCAGGATGGAGGAAGGACTCTAGCCATGCTGGCCCCTCTCTCTCCAGCCCACACTTCAGGTTCCACCTGTGCTGGACTTGCTTCTGCAATCGAAAGCCTTCCTTTCTCCTCATCTCACAACCCTGTCTTTCTGTCTGATGAGTATTTACACCAACCCTCCATGTGCCTGATGCCCGCTCACTCTCTGGTCTCAGTTTAGACATCACTTCCTCCCTGGAAGCCTTGTTCTGAGTGTGGGATGTAGCACAAGGAGTCTCACGCACACTTCACTGTCCCCTTCTGGTGATATGTCTGGACTTGAACTATCCAATATGGTAGCCACCGGCCACACGTGGCTACTCAGCCCTTGAAATATGTTGGTCCAAATTGAGATGTGCTCTAAGTGTAAAATACACACCAGATTTTGAATAAGGACTTATTTTTTTATATTGATTTAAAATGATTATAAATTAATATATTGAATTTTAGATTTAGTATGAATTTAGTTTTTTCTTCTGTTTTTTCTTTTCCTCTGAATTTAATTTTTAAGTGTTTCTTGAAATTCCAGTTAACATACAGTGTAATATTGATTAGTATGAATTTCATTTTTTTAATATTGATTTCATGTTAAAATAATATATTGGACATACTGGATCAAGTTAAATATAGTACTACAATTAATTTCACCTGTTTCTTATTACTTTTTAAAAATATTTTATTTATTTATTTGTCAGAGAGAGAGAAAGAACACACACGAGCAGGGAGAGCGGCGGGCAGAGGAAGAAGCAGGCTCCCCGCTGAGCAGGGAGCCCGATGCGGGGCTCGATCCCAAGACCCCGGGATCGTGACCTGAGCTGAAGGCAGACACTTAACTGACTGAGCCACCCAGGTGCCCCTTTTATTACTATTTTTAATGTGGCTACTAGAAAATTGAAAACTCCCGACGTGGCTTGCTTTATATTTCTATCTGAATAACACTGGTCTAGGCTATAAGATCTAGGAGGGAGGGGCCAGGCCAGTCTTGCTCACTTAGCATCCCTGTGCCTTGCACAGTTCATGGAACAAATTGATTCATTCATGCATTCCACAGGTGTTAGAGGGCATCTAGAGTAGGCAGAATCCTACCCCCCACCAAGATTTCCTGCTCTGATCCCTGAGACCAAGACTGTGAACATCTAACACCATGATGATGCCACCTTGCAGATGTAATGAAGGTCACTAATCAGCTGGCTTTAAGTTAATCAAAAGGGTCGATCTGCATGGGCCTAATCTAATCGCAGGAGCTTTGAATAGCAGAGGCTTTTTCTCTTGCTAGTCGTGGGAGAGAAAGGGAAACTTGAAACATGACTGGGGTTTGCTGTGCTGAGATGGAGGGGAATCAATGGACAAGGACCTGAAAGTGTCCCACACAATCAAAATGCAGCCCCCAGATGACAGCCAGCGAGAAAACAGGACCCTCAGTCCTACAACCACAAGGAACTGAATCTGCCAGCAACTCTAATGAGCTTGGAGGTGGGTGCTTCCCCAGAACTTCCAGGTTAGCATTGTCCAGCTTGGTCAACACCTTGACTTTGGCCTCATGAGACCCTAAGGGGAGAACCCAGTGGTGTGTGACTTGCCTTCTGACGTGTGGAAACTGTGAGATAATAAATGAGTGTTGTCTTAGGCACAAAGTTTGCACTGATAGAAAACAAATACAGCTCCTCTCTGTGTCAGGCAGTGTGCCTGGTGCTGGGGGTATAGTAATAACAAAGACAGACAAAATCTGCGCCCTCATGAAGCCTGTATTTTTAGGAGTAAGATAGGCAATAAACAGATACAAAAATAGATAAGAGAGTGAGGATTTTCAAAAATTTGTGGCTCAAAGGAAATGAACAGGGATCTGTGACTGGCATGCTGAAGATTTATTGACTATATGACAATTATGATGTATTTTTTTAATACAGGAAGATGTCCACAATTTTCCAGTGAAAAAAGCAGATTACAATTCTTTATGTGTAGTTCAATCTTATTTTTGCAGCAACACACTCATAAACATAAACACTTGCAAATGCTTATACCAGAATATTGTTAATAATGATCTCTGGGTGGTGGTTTAAAACTTTCTTTATAATAAAAAAATAAATAAATAAAATAAAACTTTCTTTAGAATCTTCGTTGTTGCTGCACTTCTTAGATTTTTTTAAACCAAAGAATGTGTAACTAGTCTCATAGTAGAATAGAAGTCTATTTCAACATTGTGAAAAATCTTGACTTGGCTCTCGGGAAGGGAACCAAGCCTGCCATTGGTGTGCAGGGGTTGGGGCGGTGGGGGGGGGGGGGGGGGGGGGGGGGGGGGGGGGGGGGCGCCCTGAGCCCAGCAGCAAGATTCCGCCCCAGGACAAGCGCCCCCAGGAGAGCAGGCTATAAACGTGTGATGTCTCACAAATATTCCTTCAGACTGTTTTTCTTTGGAATAAAGACACCTGCCCGATTATGACTTTCTTCTCCTGCCCTTTCAGTAGTGATTTGCAGAAACTGGCTGGGAGAAAGGGGTCTTTGGTAAACACGGAGGGGTTAAAGGGGAAACTGTTTAATAACAGTAGTAAAACGCAGGCTATTTTTGACATCTGGGTTAATGTCCATTACGCTCCATGTGCTTTCCAAATGTGTGCTGTGCCCCCAGGTACAAAAACAGACACCCATTCACCACGGCTTCGGATGCCCCGACATCGCTCACGGTGCCCACGTAAGAGCAAGCCCCTGATAGGCTCATTAACAGCTGCCGGAATAGAAGAGCTGCTCATTCCGGGGTGGGGGGCAGTAGGCCTCCTGCAGAATCACTCCACTAAGTGATTCTGCTCACAGGAAAACCCAATAGAGTCGTTTCTGCTCAAAAAAAAAAAAAAAAAAAAAAATTCTATAACTACATCTGTGTTATTACTTAACATCTTTTAAAATGGGGCGGAATGGGTTTCCCGTTTTTCTCATGAAGATTTATTTATTATTGTTGTGATCAAAGTGGCAACAAATTATGTTAAATCATTTAATTTTCTTGATAGGAGCAACCACCTTGAAGCCATAATTCAAAAATATGAGTGGAGAGCAACATTTTACCTTGCGAGTGGCCCGCCTACGGCTCCATAGGGCAATAAAATGTAACACTTGAGAGCCCGAAGGGCTGGGGGTGGGGGGTGGGGTGGGCCGAGCCAGCGCGCCGCTCAGAATTGCAAACTGCTGTTAGGGATTGCTCTGTGATTTTGCTCCAATGACCTCAAACAAGCTTGAGAGCGCCATGGTACTAATCAGGGGGATAGCCCCTGACACAGATGAGGAAACTGAGGCTTCCAGGGACTGAACGCTTTAGGTCAAATTCCCATCTTCCTGGGGTCTGACTTGAACCCATCTCTTCTTGTTTTTAGAGCCCATTCTCTTTACTATGATGCCAGAATTTTCTAGACCTTGGTCCTTTGTTTTCTACCTTCTCAATTTTTGTAGTCTTCATAACACCTGTCACGTTTAATCGATGATTTTCTTTAAAAATCTTTTCTAAAAACTTAAATTTCCCTTTTAAGAAAGATTTGTTTTTATGTAAGTGCTTGTTTGCGTCATTCTAAAAAAATAGGGCTTATGCTCGAAAATAAGAAAGATTTATTTTCATGCCATAATGAAGCCAGTATTTGTCTAAAACACATTATAATAACTGCGTGGCTATTAAAATAAAAGTGTCCAGGAAACACCTAAAGCTATCTTCTTGCGGACATGCAGGGCCCTGCCCGCCCCAGCCCGGTCTTGGAGACCATTCCCACTGCCCAGCAGCAGCCGTGCAGGTGGTACCCGGCGTGGGTCATCGGGCTGGCACATTCTCATACTAGGGCCACCAGCCATTCTCAGCACTGCCTCAGTTGACATTTGAGGCCGGGCTACTGTGGGCCAACTTTTCTCTTCGCTTTTCAAGGGCAGGCAGCAGCAGAAATAAAAGTCGGAAATCTGCCACTTGACATCAGCATTAGGTGTTCTGTGTAATTTTTAAAACATCGTTGAATAGAAATGTGCTTTTAGTTGTAAGTTTCCTTAAGATAATACTTCCTCAGCCTGAGGCACTCCAGGATTTCATGATTTGATACCATGGACACTCGGAGCTGAGTCATTCTTTGTTGTGCGGATGCTTACCATTATAGGATGCTTAGCAGCATCCCTGGCCTCAACTTGCTAGACACTAGCAGCATCACCCACTCTCCCAGTCATGACAATCGGAAATGGCTCCCAATTTTGCCCAAATATCCTCGGTGGGGGGGGGGGGCAAATCCCTCCCCCTAGATGAGGACTCTGGTCTAGTCCATTGTTTTTGTATTTAATGGGTTGACTGTGCTGTTTTAAATATATTTTTTGGTAAGGCATGTATCGCATACATGCATCTACCAACGCACACAAGACATGAGCAATTTTGCAGAAATAAACGCCTATATGCTAAGCTGCCATCATATTATTTCAGACACGGCGGCACAGATTGAAAAGTCCTGTGGACATAGGTACAACCTAAGTAATAAAAATAATGAAAATGTACAACTTATCTGACACAGCGTAGAAATGCCACAATCCTGAGATAGCGAGACACCTCAGTCACTTGCTGAGCTAAGTGAAAAGGTAAAATCTAGTTTAAATTTATAGCATTCCTTCAGTGTCCCTCTAGGAGTTTGGCATCTTGCCAGGGTTCCTTGTTAAAAATTTGTTAAACGTGTTTGGCATTAATGCAAACACAAAGTGGTCATTTGTTACAAATTCTATTGGAATGCATTCATTTAAGGCAATGAAATAGTTACTAGGAAAGAAAAAAAAATGTTCATTAAGTACATTTTAAAAATACAATGATGTATGCAGTGTGGAGCTGCGGCGCCCCAGCAGCTTTATAATCGCTGACAGAATAACCACACATTGTGTTTAGTTTGAAATTGGAATCTTTTAAACATAAGTGATAGAACAAAAACTGGTTTTGTTTGTTGTCAAAACCGGTGTTAGTCTTTCTTTCCTGAACTAGTTAAAATAACCAAAAGTTTGGCATTCGATTTCTAACATCTCAGATCAGTGAAACGTATAGGTTAAAATAATGCTCTGGGAATCTCTGGGAGCGCCGAGAGTGACACCGGAGACAGGGACTGTTTCAACAAACAGAACACCCGGCCCCGGGCCCCGAGTCATCCCGGAGAAGCTCGCGCGAGGAGGGCCTTTACCTCCGTGTCTCCCGGTTGTCTGAGGTTATTAGGTTACCTGGGGAGGGAAAAACCATCGGCTTTCATCACGGAGACGATGGAATCCTATGAGCAAATATCCTACGCCTTGTGTCCACCTTCCTGTCCCACCCTGAGCTGCTCACACAAAGGAATTACTGCTGAGTAACGGTGACTCCCTAGCTCCCCGAAGAAAGGGCTCTGAAGCTCAGCTCTGGGAGAGAGGGGCTATTTGTCACCATAGGACGTTTGGCCCTGCAACCCGGCTGGCTGTGGATGTCAGCGTAGAGCACACCGTCTCAGGGTCCCCGAACGCTTGTGAGAGCCGGTCCGAAAGGTGGATCGAAAATTCGCACTTCACAAGAACGTTCAGAAATTATTCACTGCCTTCTCCTTCCCTCTCTCTCTTCCTCTGACATATTTATTGCCATGAAAGTGTCCAGATAATAAAATCCCAGTGGCCTGGAGTGTCATGAGCCCAAATCTCCATGTCCCCCAAACCTCTCTTTAGATTGGCCTCTCCTGTCATCTGAGTTTGGTATTAGCCAGTCTGCCCTTGAAGGGCATGGATCCAGGGTATCTTGGCCCCAAGTTCTTGAAATCTTCTCATAGATCAAGAGTAAACTTAGACAAAACCTAGCATCCTGTATGTGGCCTGGAGAAGTTTGCCTTTCCCTTCCCAAGTGCCCCCAAAAGACCAAGAACCAGTAAGTCTAAGAACAAGGAGAAAATACTTAACTTCCAGAAGTCACAAGAGTACCTGATACAAAAGATAAGAAACACACTCTGAGTACTACTACAGAGCCCATCTTGGTTTTATACCATTCGGTGGGCCCTCTTGCAGAGAAAGAATACACAAATAGTCCACATCATTAGGGCCTCTCCCAGGGTCTTGGGAAAAGTCTATCTACTTGAGGGGGCCCAAAGCTGAAGCCCCGTTAGCTTCATGATAAATTGCTCTGCCTGCAATTTAAACTTATTTTTGAGGTGGCATTTTCAAATTCAATTGAGAATAAAGTAAAACGTGTTTTCAAATCCCTTCCTGACAAGAATTCAGTTTTAGGCTGAGATTGCCCTAGCACAGCTGACCCCCAGGGAAACATCTCTTCAGCCTGGGTGCTGAGAAAGTGGTCATGGGCAGGAATGAGATGCTCCTCCTAGAAAGAGGAGCCGGCAAGGCATTTTGCAGAATTTGAAACATGAAGGAACAATTTGATATCTCAAGTTTGCCGACGAGAAGTGGCTCAGATGACAAGTGTTTACAACAGCATCTTCATAGAGCCAATAATGGCAATTAGTCCCCAGAATTTGAAGGCTCCCTTCCCGCCTCGCTGAGGTGGAATGCCATTTACTCTTGGGCTGGCGACTAATTAGGGGTCTCTTTTGAAGATCAAGGTTTTGTGATCCCTGCTTCTTAATAACATGGTTTGCCTGTCGGCCACCTGGGTCCAGGCGAGACCTCCCTCTCCCCCTCCCCAAACAGCAGGCACTGCCTTAGGCCAGGAGCAAGTGTGGGCAGGAAAACACAGATCCAGCCAGTTGAGCAGTTTAACCTCTTCACCGCCGAGGGCCTGCAGCCCAGTGCTTGCTTCGGCCACCCAGAGACAGAGAGTGGACCTCGTTTCTCAGACGGGGCAGAAAGCCTGCGTGTAATGCAGAGAACCCCCATTCGTGGTGCAAACACTATGCAGCATGCTTTCTTGTGCAGGAAGAGAGGCAGGACGACTCCGCTTTTCCAAATGAGTGGCCAATCAAGAGGCCCTTTGCATTTTCTTCAGGCTGGGCCATTTCCAGAACGGATCTTAGAAGTGACCGGCATAAAGAAGGCTGGGGGTCGAGGACAGTCAAGTGCACCTTCTGGAGCTCTCATCTAACCGGCCATCGGGCCCAAGAGGCCGAGGTGCCTGCATCGGCAGAGCTCTTGCCAGGGTCCCCACGGCCTTGCTACACGCTGGTGACCTGGAAGCCACGCCCTTTCGTGGGACAGGCCAACGCAGCAGGAAAAGTAAGCTGCAAAGAATTAAACTTGTAACGACTTGGGCGAAGCACACACAGCGAGCGAGGCTGGTCCTTGGGCTGTTGCCACGTTCTGGCCTGGGTCGGTTGTGGCCACTAAACCCATTAGCGTTCCGATGTGGCAACAGCTAATGCAGCAAGTTCAATGTGTGTTTGTTTAGTTTCTGAACGCTGGGTGCGCGCTGGCACCGACCGCCGCTGAGGGCAGTCAACCCCGCTGCCATAAACACAGTCGTCCTTGTCGCTGATCTGAAATTCCTATTTTAAACTATTTATTTTTGGCAGATAGGGGCTGAATGGAGTTTTGCATTTGATTAACTGTGCTTTAATTTCAACTTGCTTCAAACTTTTCTGTGTTTTCGAAGCAACCACCAAATCAGAGTTTCCTGCAACAAAAGGTACTAGCCTTCTTGGGGGTGGGGAAGACCTCTCTGGGAGGAGGAGAGAAAAAAAGGAAATGTATAAACCCAAGCCAGCAGCCAGCTGAGCGAAGGCAGGCCTTTTAGAGATATTCAGGGTCTCTGAGCCCTCGGAGGCCTAATCCACACCCACCTGCAAATAAGGGAATAGGAAAAAAGCGACCTCATTTTTGTCGGCAGAGTTGAAAGGGATATGGTCAGCGGAGTTGTGTCTCTTAAATGAGACACAAAGGCAGATTCAGTTTGGATTTGATATGGTCTTCAAGTTATGCTTATGAAAAGTGTGAGAATCATCTATCATTCCTTCCTTCCTTTCTTCCTCTCCCTCCCACAATTTTTATTTTTTTTTAAAGATTTTATTTATTTATTTGACAGAGAGAGACACAGCGAGAGAGGGAACACAAGCAGGGGGAGTGGGAGAGGGAGAAGCAGGCTTCCCGCTGAGCAGGGAGCCCGATGCGGGGCTGGATCCCAGGACCCTGGGATCATGACCTGAGCCAAAGGCAGATGCCTAATGACTGAGCCACCCAGGCTCCCCTCCCTCCCATAATTTTTAAAGCATCTATCAGGAGCCATGCTAAGTCCTAGGGACATGTGGCTGAACGAGATAGATGCTGACTTCGTGGAAGGCACATCTAGTGAGCATGCCAGATATTACATTGAAAAATAATTAAAATAATTAAAATTTCGGTAAGTACCAAGGAGGAGACTGACCCCCTCAAATTCACTGAGCACAGACACTTTTGTTCTATGGCATCCAGTCTTCACGCTGCTGGAGAGGTTGCTATTATTAGCCCATTACATTGCTCTGGAAACAGGAGCAGAGACGTACAGTTACACACTCAGTCACAGCTAGTCAGTGGTGGGGTTGTGGTGCCATTTTGCACACTGAGACAGCCAATCCCAGTTTACAGGAGCACATCGGGTCTGGTCTGTCAGGAGGGCTGGAGAGACTTTCCAGGGAAGTAACATCGCTGGTGGTTGCATACCCCACCTGGGAGGGAATGGCTACTTCTTCTTCCTCCTCTTCCTCATCTTCTTTTTCACTGTGCTAACAGAAAAGAAAGTCTGTGGATATCTGTGCATTCCTAGGTTTTGTCTAGACTCTCTGTTCTTTCAAATGGAATTTTAGTTGGTGCTTTTTGTCTCTCACCAAGAGCTCACCTACAGGCTCCTTCAAAAGCCTCCACTTCAGAGTACTGAGGTCCATGCATCCTCCTTCCCCTCCAAGAACTTGCACTGTGGCCTTGCAGCGTCATGGCATTGGGGATGATTAATCACTTTTAAATATGAAAAAAATTAACATGTCCGAAGCATTCTTCTCCACTGTCAAATGTTTTGCTTTAACATAGATCCAGAATGGCTCCCTTTCCCAGCAGTTCCAAAGCAATACATTTTCGGTTGGAAATGCAACTGCAGAAATCCCATCCAGAAGCCCCAAGCCATATATCTTAACATCTTAATTTCATTTAGGAGGAATGCAGTGATTGATCATTTATCATTCTGAGATTGAGTGAACTACCTGGAGGATTCCAATCTATTGCTTCTATGCAACTGATGGGATATTCACATGTCTTCTGGCTGCATGAGGGCTTCAGGGTCCAAGTTGTCTTTGAAGGAGTGGAATGCTAAAAAGATTATTGAGGGAGGGTCTGCCTTTACCGGCAAAGTATAACTCGAAGGCTTTACTTGCTCCAAATTAGAGCCTCCCCCCATGATGGCCAGGATGTCTGCTGCTGAGTTACTCCCACTCCTCCATCCCCACACACAGGGAATCTTGCCTTCCTGACCTTATCCTTTGATAGGTAACTCTGAAAAGGCCTGAGGAAAACCTTCACATGAAATCCATCGGCATTGGTGGGACGTGACTTCTTTTTCATGAGATTTCTATTTAACCGAAAGCTGCTTTGTCGCAAAGGAATTTTTACTGCAGTATAAACAAAATGGCGCCTTCCTGGGACATCTGGGCCAGGCCATTGGCATCACAGCTGATATTCTGGCTTCCACTCAGGGTATCATGATAATCTCTTCATGTTGGGTAGGGTTGCTTGGTCGGCAGGGAAATGGACAGAATGTTATAGAACAAGATTCCTGGAGTGTCTAGTACCACCGATCTTGTGCTAGATGTGCGGGTGGGAGCAGGCAATGAAAACACGGTCCTTAAGTCCGTGTATGTGTTCTATAATGGTGGATTCCAACTGAGAACCTACTATGAGTTGCACACAGTGTAGGTTTTAAGAAACACACACAGAACAAGATGCCTCCAAAATTGCAGTCCTTCTCTGCAAACACACACACACGCAGAGTTTGCTCAGGAAGCTCACCGCTCAGTGGACTGTTGCTCAAAGGGAAATGATGATGTCCACTCCCAACAAGGAGCTAGAGGAAAGCAGAGGCAATTTCTGAGGAAATCCAAGGCCAGTCACATTTGCACAGCACTTGAAAGGAGACAGGCTCTCCGGTCTGAATTTACATTTAAAAGTGGCTGTCTGGGGTGCCTGGGTAGCTCAGTCCTTAAGCGTCTGCCGTGGGCCCAGGTCATGATCCCAGGGTCCTGGGATCGAGCCCCACATTGGGCTCCCTGCTCGGCGGGAGGCCTGCTTCTCCCTCTTCCACTCCCCCTGCTTGTGTTCCCTCTCTCGCTGTGTCTCTCTCTGTCAAATAAATAAATAAAATCTAAATAAATAAATAAATAAATAAATAAATAAAAGTGGCTGTCTGCCCCTCCAGGTCTGCACAAGGCCCAGCCTTTGGTCCCCCACCTCCAGCTCCAGCTCAGGGGTTCAGTGAGCGCTGTAATGACCCCCTCCCCCCCCCTCCCGCCCCCGACTGATGGGCCCCGAGGATAATTGAGAACACGTGAACAATGGGGCCCTCAGGCAGACCCATTCTCCCATCTGTTATGAGGCTCCTGGCCCTTACAAATGTTTCCAACTTAGACGTGGAAGTGCCCTGAGAGGCAATCCTGTGCTGCTTTTGTCGCTGGTCACTTTGAAGATTAAAGAGGGAAAAACGCATTTTCATAATACAGGAACTGGCTGGCAGTTTCCCTATTAAATCCCAAAGGCCTGGCAGGCAGAGGCCGGGTTTTTAACTCTTCCAAGACAGGCCTGGCAGCCAGGAGTGAGGGCTAGGGAATGCCCTGAGGAAGAACCAGGCCAGAGGTCAAGGAGCCGGGGCATGAAAAGCGGACACCTGCTGCATGCCACCGGTAGGTTCTGGGGGCATCTTTGGAGCCACTTCCAAAGACCCATAGAGCACGCCCCCAAAGTACTCTAGCAATTCCCCGTGTGACCCAGGGGTATGTATGCGGGGGACCTTGGCTCTGCTACAGAGAGCTAACCGCCTGAGGATCCAGTCCCATGGGATGTTGCAAACCCCTACAAAAGCCCCCAAACTGCCTGCCAGTCAGCGCCCATCTGGGGAGCCAGAAGGAGGCACAGAGCTGGGTCCCCCTTTCAGGGCTTTTTGCACATACAGCCCCCTCCTCCTGGAGCACTGTCCCAACACCCTTCACCTAACGGCCTTCTGCTTGTCCTCAGGTGTCAGGTTAAATGCCACGTCTTCAGGGGGGCCTTCCCTGACTCACATCCCCTTGCCAAACACACCCTCCGCACCCTCGCCCTCCTCTCCCCCGACGTGCTCCTGCTTCGGGACAAGCTGGCGTCGTGCATTTCTGCTAGCATTTGACTGACTCACAACTGATTGCAGCCCCAGCTGCCTTCACGAGGACAGGCTGCAGACGTCTTGCTCACTGCTGTATTTCTTACATGCCTGACACGTGGTGGATGCTCAATAAATATGGAAGTGGATTAAGAGGAGAGGGGAAGCCATCGATGATGACAAATATGTATCGAATGCTCACTGTGTGCCAGGAATATTCCTAAATGCTTTACAGCAGGGATTTTCAACTTCGGCACTACTCACGTTTGGGATTGGGTAATTCTTCGTTACGGGGGCTGTCCCATGCTTTGTATGATGTTTAGCAGCATCCCCGGCCTCTATCCACTGGATGCCAGGGGCGCACGCACCCCCGCCCCCGCCAAGTCATGACAATCAAAACTGTTTCCAGACATCGCCAAACACCTCTCTGGTGGGCAACCCCACCCCCCACTCCCTGTTGAGAATAACTGATGGACACATATTAACCCACTCCGTGTGCACAATCACCCCAACGAACTGGAACTGTTCTTTACCTCGTGTCAGAGTTAAGAAAACTGAGGCCCAGAGTGGTTAAGTGACTTGCTCCAAAAGTCACATCACAAGCAGGAAGCTACACCAGGCCCCAGGCTGTTCAGTTTCTCCATCTGAAGAGGTGCTAGAATGAAAAAGGGCTGACGGGTAAAGAGGTGGCCAGTGTGGGACCTTCTCATCTTTGCTCAGTGAGCTTCCTGGCCATGGCCCTGGGCTGCAATTTCAGATTGTCCCAACCCAGGGCCCTTTACTGGGCTGGGTTTCTGGAAGGACTCCTCACAGATCGGAAGTGGCTACACAGCTTCTCACTGACTGCTTCTCTTTCCTGGGTCCGTGGCCAGTGATGCCCAGACCCTCTGGGAGCAAGGCTGTCAGAAACTAGCAAGATGAGGCCAAGGGTACCTCACTCTTAGGCACACAGAAGGCTCAATGGAATGTTACCTGGAAGCCAGGCCTCAGAGCCAGGTCTGCCTGCATCTCACCATGGTCCGTAAGCCCCAAGCCCCAGTTCAGCCAAACTTGGTAGCAATCCGAATGTGGGGACCACCTACCTTTCTGCACCTGCTCAAGTGACTCCTTTTGTGGACCCTTGGTCTCTCATCCAAGGATGGATAAGAGGGATGACACTGTCCACCTCAGAGGGTTACCCTGAGACAGGGCCTAACAGAAGCTCTGCACACGTGCACTACTTATCACTACTTTCCCTCTCTAGGCTGGCTGCCCTCAGGTAAATCACTTAACCTCTCTGTGCCTCAGTGTTGTTTGTTTGTTTGTTTTTCATTTACAAAGTGAAGATAATAATTCTAACCTTTCCAGGTGGTTGAGAGAATAAAATGAGTTTGCTTATAAAGCCCCTAGACCTGTGTCTGACATGTAGTAGGTGTTCAATTGCCAGTACTTCTTGTTACCTCCTCCTCTACACTCACCCATACAGAGTATAGAGATATGGGCATCAGGACCAGCTTGATCCAGAGTCTGAAAGTTCCAGCATAGGGTGTTTATGCCTAGGTTATTCATGGGCTGGACCAAGGGCCTGGTCACCTTCATGAAAAGAAGTATGCAGAACAAAGAGGGAGCACATCACAGGGGCCTGGAAGGAACAGTGGTAGAAGAACCCAGAGCTTCCCCCAAACTACAAATTCCATGCCTCCAACCTGTGGCACCCCTGGCAGCCAGCCTCGTTGGCAGCCTCACCCTTTCTCTTTGGGCCCTCCCCACAGGCGACCCACTTTCCAAAGCTTCAGGAGGGCTTTTTTCATGACTCCAGCTGGTAGGTAAACTTTCAAGGATATTTCTGTGGCAGGTACAAACCTGGACAGGAAGCCTCAGGAAGAAATCCTAAATTAATTATATGTCAACATTTAAGCCACAAGAAGGAGCAGTTGTCATAAATTTTTGGGAGGTTAGAATCCAATTTTAGTTGTAAATGTGAGCAAGCTCACTGACTCACTTGTGAACTGGTGCCAACAAAATGATATATTTTACATTCTTTCACAGCTTGTTTTGGCTAAACACAATGAAGAGAAGGGGGGGGCTTACAGTTTTTATTCTTCACTGGGCCGATATGGTCAATCACGCAAAAGAAGTACACCACACATGTGCCAAAGCAGAAGAAATGAGCTCAGTTTACCCACTTTTTCTGTTGCCTTCCACCCTCATTGAGAAAGGAAATGGGGCTGAAAACTCAAAAGAAGGTCTTAAGTACTGAGGTCACCTTTAGCATGGCCCAAGGCTGGACATTCCTGACAACAAATTGAGATCCCCCCAGGACTCTTGCCCAATTTCTTCAGCTCTGACCAAACCCTGGCATAATAATGCCTTCTGAAACATCATTTCTCTGAGCATCGGTCACTAGTTAAATTTGGTGTCGGGTAGTCATTGGAAGAAAGGCAGAAAAGTCTCCAATCTTCATAAAATTAAGAAGGTGGGAGTTTCCGGGTTGGTGATCACATGGAGATTTGGGGAGAGTGGCCTGCCTGGACAGGCCATGGGAGCTCTGAGCCTTTTCCTTATGCCTTGGCCCATGCATCTCTTCTGACTGGCTGTTCTTGAGTTATTTCCTTTTATAATATCCCTGTCATCTAGTTCAAAAAGAAGAGGAAGAAGAAAGAGAAGGAGAAGGAGGAGGAGGAGGAGTGGGGAGGGGAAGGGGAGGCGGCGGAGGCTAGGCTAGGCTACTGCTGTGGGTTTTACTTTCTTCTGACTTTCTCATTCATTCATTCATTCATTCAATTGATTATTCAAGTAGCATTTATTTTTGCTGAGCTAGGACTGGGGATATAGTGGGGAGTCAGACATAGACCCTGATCTTAAAATTGGACAGCCAAGTCAGAGCCGTAGGTGAGTAAGGAGACAAGTGCACTACAATGTGATGTGTGAGCTAATGCAGGTAGGTAGGAAGGGTGCCCAGGGAGCCCAGGAGGCACCGGATACAGTGTCAAGCAGGGTCCATAACGACCCCTAGAGATGACTTCCAGGTCGAGACGTGAGGACTAATAAGCAGGAGTTAGCCAGAGGAAGAGGACAGAGAGGAGCTCTCTGATTACAGGGAAAGCATATGTAAAGGCCTCATATAAAGCCAGACCAAGGCCCACTCAGAATTGCAAGCGCCAAGGACAGCTGAACACAGAATGTGAAGGGAGAAGGGGTGCTGACAGGGCAGTGAGGAAAGCAAGGCAGGCCACACAAGACTTTTGGCTACACTGAGGAGACTGGATGCTTCCCTCAGGGCAGTGCGATACCATGGAAGGGGCGTGATCGGGCCAGATGTGTGATTTAGGAGGGTCCCTTCAGGGCAATGTGGAGGCTGGGAAGAGGCAGCTGGTGAGGCTGTGGAGAGGCCTTAAGGGACAGACAACTCTATGAGTGGTAGTGTGGGTAGAACTGTGTCCCCTAAAAGGAGAGGTTCAAGTTCTAACCCCTAGTACCTGTGAATGTGACCTTATTTGGCAATGGGGTCTTTGTAGAAGTAATCAAATTAAGAGGAGGTTACACTGGATTAGGGTGGGCCTTAGTCCAATGACTGGTGTCTTTAGAAGAGGAGGGAAATGTGGACACAGAGACACAGAAAACCACCCTGTGAGGATGGAAGCAAAGACTGGAGGGATGCATCTTCAAATTAAAGAACACCAAGGATTATCAGCAACCACCAGAAACTAGAAAGACACAAGGAAGGATCCTCCCCTAGAGCATGGCCTTGCCGACACCTTGATTTTGGACTTTTGGACTCCTAAACCATGAGAGAATACGTTCCTGTTGTTTTAAGCCACCCAATTTATGGCGCTTTGCTCTAGCAGCCCTAGCAAATGAATACAGGAGTTATGGTGGAGTCTTGCTGTGCTGCTCCCAACAGCCTGAAACTCCACACGGCCTGCGCACGGCTGAGACACCGGCGTCCACTTGGGAAAGGTTCATCGGACACCCAAGAAGCATCTCTCTATAACCCTGGCTCCCTTTGACCTGGTTGAGCAAGCAGCACTTCGTGGCCTGCAATGGGCCTCTCCCAAGGGTGGCCGTCCGTGAGAGAGTTAGCACCAAAAGTCAATATTTGTCCCTAGGCAACAGTTGTGTTTGGGCTATGAAAGCCCTACCAGGTTTTTTTGGAGATTTCAGTCCGTGTGGTCTTTAGGCCATGAGGTAACCTTGTCCCGAGGAAACCCGTGAAGATGAGCCAGGAGGGATGCGAGTCCCAAACAGTGGGCTTTGGCAGGAGTGGCTCAGTAAGCATGAGGGGACCGGTCCCAGGGCCAGGGGCTTTGGGGGGGCCTCAGCAGACAGTCGCCATGCTTGTGCTGCTGGCCGGCTGGACTTCCTCCTGCGGCTCAGCGGAGCGTCCCCAGGCCCTCCCTCAGTGCTGATCAGCTGTTCCCAGCTGGAAGCGCTAATGTCATCCGCTTCCCGGGGACACCAGCTGACACAGCTGATGGGACTGGGGGCTAGGTCGCAGGAATACATGTGTCCCCACACCTCCCGCACAAGGAGGAGACACCTGGCCAGGTGTAGGGGTTGGGGGTTAGGAAGCAGCAACGGGGCCCCTCGATACCTAGCACAGCGCCTGGCACTAGAGGGTTCTTCATAAATGCACATGTAAATACATGACGACCATGGGCTTTTGATCCAACAGAATGTGAGTTCCATCCTGGCCTGGCCCAGGAACAAGGAATTGTACTTCTCTGGGCCTCGATGGCCTCATCTGTGAGATGGAGACACTAAAACCACAGAGGTGTTGAGAGGATTAAGTGAGATCACACGTGTGAGGGCTTAGTAGAGTGCCTGACAGTAATAAGGGCTCCTAAATATTAGGACCACACTCACAATTTTTCTTCATGCCGCCACGTGCCAATGTAACACGAGTGTTGATATTTGCCAGTTCTAGAGACTTAGAGGAAGAGGTAGGGGGAGAGAAGAGAGGGTGGGAAAATCCTCATGAGAATTCCATTTGCAAATTCCTTCTGTTGCTTGGATCATTACTGGCTGTCATGACAGCTCTGTGACTTAGGTCAAGGGTTGCCATCTCCACTTCTGATAAGACAATCTCAAGTTCATGGCAGTTCAGTAACTCAGGCAAATGCTTTCTAGTGATACGTGGCAGGACAAGACCGGGACCCAGAAGTTTCTCTACCATATCCTGACAGGGCACAGAGGCACTCGACGACCCCTCCCTGAATGAGTGAATGAATGAATGAATGAATGAATGAGAGATCCAACTGGAAAATGATCCACAGGTGGGGAAATAAGGGCAGAAAAAGACAGGATGGAAGCATCCGGAGATCTGCCTGGGCAGCACTTCCTGTGTGGGCTTGGGAAGTCACCTCCTCTTCTCTGACCTCTGCCCTGAAATCCCTGCCAATTCTGAAGCCCTAGGAAGGGTAATAGGGAAGAATGAGAAGCTACTGACTAGCAGTCCTTTAATTTCCCGAGCCTCAGTTTCCCCATCTGCCCACCGGAGGCTCCAGTGATCCGTACATGAAAGGGCTCCAGAAGCAGCACCGATATTTAAAAGGATGAAGCAAAACATGATGGCGGATTGGAAAAGAGAACCGGAAGGAAGTGGCTCAAGATAAAAATGCATTAATATGAACCAACAGGTTCCTCCAGAACAACAAAGCAATAAAACAATAATTTTAGAGAAACAAAACCCAGCCTAGGAAAAGTCTGCCAGAGGGAGCAGGAATGAAGGCACAACCAAGTGGCCCTTGGCTTACCTATCTGGAAAACACAAGATGAAAAAGATTCTTTGTAAACCAATTATTTGTAAAAGCCCCACTGGGCTTTCTGCCTGCAGACTGCCTATTATCTTGGCAAAGGATGAAAACAAGGGAATTCTTATTTAAAATGAGCATGAAACAAATTCAGGTTCACGTTATCGGCCTCATCTAGAGCTACCTTTACTGAATACCTACTATGTGCCAGGCACTGTGTCGGGAACTGCGCATGGATGCTATCTTCGGAAGAAAATTTCTTAGCACTCTTACAAAGCAGGCAGAATATTCAGTCACTCACATATTCACCTATCTTCACAAGTTTATTTGTTGAACGGATATTTCTGGAGTGTCCTTTATGGTGCCAGACACAATACCGTCTGTTTCAAACAGAATGAGAAACAGGGACTAGTCGCTTTCTGTAAGTGAAGGTTTCTCAATGCTGGCATGTCTGACTTTTGCGGCCAGTGCTTTTTGTTCGATAATTCTTTGTCGTGGGGGCCTGTCCTGTGCATTGTATGCCGTTCAGCAGCATCGCTGGCCTCTCCTCACAGAGGTGCCAGTCAGACAAAACATCTCCAGAACGTGCCACATGTATCCTAGCGGGTGGAGAGTAGGATTGCTCCCAGTTTGGAACCACTGCTTTAATAAAATGATGGAGTGAATCCCAGAGAGGCCAAGTCCCAGGTTGCAGTGCTAGTAAGTGTGCTGTATTAAGCAGAAGCCAGAGCCGATCTTTGCTGACGTGACTTTGTTTCTGCATGCTGAGGTCGTGGAGGTGGGGTGTCCCAAGCCAGAGCCGCTGTGATCTTGTCTGGTTTACTAACAGTGCACGTCTACCCCTCAACTCTCCCTTTAGATTCTTTGGCTTTTCTCTCCCTATCTGCCACACAGCATATCAGTCACAGACATTTAATTCCTGAACGTTGGAGGAGACTCTAGGTAACTGATGCTGAACCCAAGACATCCCCGAGCATTGCTACAAACGTAAGCCAGTTCTCCAATGAGCCCCTGGATGGCCCTTTGGAGCCAAGTTCATGTCTCGGCCCCCTAAACAGCAACCCCGTGGGGGTGTACAGAAAGTCTCAGAAGAAAGAGAATTGGGATTATTATATTCCCAAAATATCTTGAGATTTTTAAACGTCAAAGTTATATTTCAGTTTCAAGAGTAGCCTAACCTTTGCAAGGGTTACTTGGCAAATATATGCAAGATAAAGAACTCCCTGGGAGAATGCCTGCCAGGATCCTAAGCCTACATTCATATCTAATTTATAATCACGCTGAAAAAAAAAAACGGGTTCCTTTTTCAAGGAGCTCACATTACCCCTAGTTTGGCATTGTGCACAGGAGTGACAGGTGCAATTTCTGTGAATAATCACTGCAATCAGCCGCCCTTAGGAAGGAACCAGGGACGTACCCTTCAGAGAGAGAAACCGCTGAGTCACACAGTCAACCATCACTCCCCAAAATGGTGCCAAAGCCACTGCTTAGTACTGACCAAATTCAGACACTGCCGAAGTAATATAGTCACCTCTTGTGATCTAAGTTCCCCGGCCCGGGCAACCATGGCTCTGGGTCCAACTCTGCCAGTAACGCGTCCTGTCCCGGGGAACAAGACCTTTCCCTTCACTGAGCCTCAGGTTCCTCATCTGTAAAATTACGTCACTGGACGAGATGAGACAAAGGATTCCTCTGGCTTTATCAGTCAATGATTTTCTTCTCCACAGTAGTTGTGGTCTGTACATAGGCTGGGAGGTCCTCTGGGAAGGTGCCAAGAGATGATGCCTTTGATAATAATAGCTCCCAGCAAAGTACTGCTTGAATGAAGAGTGTGGGTGTGGTTTTCCTGCGCCTGGAGTGCGGAGTCGCCTCCGCCATCATGTGTGATCCCAAAGCAAGGATAACTCACTCTGGGACATAAGTGATTTCCAGGTTTAGGAAAACCATGGTGTGGACCAGGGCTGGCAAGACAGTAAAGGGACAGAGTCAGTACTGGAGGCCCTTGCCGGCCTCATGGTGTCTGTCACGACTACTCCCTTCTGCGATTGTGGCATGAGAGCGGCCATCGACCATAAGTAAATGAATGGGTGTGGCCGTGATCCAATAAAACAAATATAGGTGGTGGGCTGGATTTGGCCAGGGGCTGTCATCGTCGC
>NC_138369.1:20027444-20055236 GCF_054177405.1 Leptonychotes weddellii
TTCAGCTGAGGAGCAGAGATCTCCAAGATTATTGGCATCAAAGCCACACTGTCTCCCTGCATTAGGCTGGGGCCTCAAGAGCAGGGAAATGAGATGGAAGGGATGGATGGAAATGGCGCACCCATGCATGGGAACTTGGCTTGTCTTCCCTGGAAAATCAAATCCAAGTGTTAAAAGAGTTATGATGCCCAATTATCGCAGGCAGCAGTTGAAGGAGGAGTGGGCTTTGCTCCCCCCAGAACACCTTTCCGGCTCACACATGAGCACAATTTGGATTCTAACAGGACTACGAAGGAATAGTTTGATCGTGAGGTCATCACATGGGGCCCCAGAGCCCAACTGACCTTTTGAAGTCTGCTCAGGGAACCTCATTATGTTGCATTTTTGAGTGATCCCTTCTCTGATTTTTCCGAGTCCCTTTGCCCCTGCATTCCTTTGATTAGATTTTTGCCTCGATAGAGAGGCAAAGGATGAGGGGAGGGCGAGCCACGGAGGGAACCTGGAGGAAAGACCTGATTATTAAGTGAATAATCTACCCTGGGGGCCTTGGCCTGCTACTCCTTGGGCTGGGCTTGCTGGCGAGGATATCCTTAAGGAGTAGTAATTCTCCAGAAGGCAAGACTCCCATCGCTTACCAACACAATTTGGAATGAATTGATGCAACCCTCGAGTGGCAAGCAGGAACCCTTGCCAAAGCAAGCACAAAGTTTCCCGGCTTGTAAAGTAGTCATGGGGAGTAGCTTCTAGAGAAAGGAAGCTGATCCCTCCCCGTGACAAGCCACCCCTCCCTTGGCCCTTGAACATTAATATGTTTGCTCAGCCCACTGTCTGCCCCTGATGTGCATTTGTGTCCTTGCCGCCATTTTTCATAGTAATGACTCTCGACTTCCTGCTAGCAGAATGTCAGAGCACAGAGAGGTCCCCGAAGACTCTCGGTTCCCTTTAAACAGATGATAAAGGGTGGCTTGGTGTATAACCACATGCACAAATCACTGATACTCATGATCTAGTCAGGAAAGGAGGTAATTCTCCCCCTGATTTCAACCTGCTGGCGGGAACTCTCAGCCACACTAGGCTTCCAGCTCAGCGATAGCAACGACCTCCCCGGCCTGGCTGCCTTTCTTAGAAAGCTGGGCTTTGCCGGGACCACCCCTGGCATTGGTAGGACATGATCCCCCTTCCTCTCTCTCTCCAGCTTCAGCATATTTGAGGAATGTTAAGTCACCAAGCAAACCTGGGGAGCTTCTCTCACTTGTTTGAATGAGAGGCTTGGAAATTTCACAGTCATTCATCATGGTTGTAAAAAGGTTGGCAAATACAACCCAGGGAACTGTCCTCCAGACTTCAGCATTTTTGTGTGGACAGCATTTTTGTGCATATCCCAGGCTGCTTCGTCACAAGATTCCGGGGCCATACAAGACCTTTGCTTGAGGCACATCCTCCCCTCCATAGGACTTCCAGATTTTTGTGTGTGTGCGGTTTAAAGGCAGGGAAGGCCATTTCAGAGTTACTGTGACTTGGAGAAGCCCCCACATGAATGGAAAGACCAGAGGGCTAACTTGTGGTCCTGCCTGAACCTGTGTTCTCATCCCAGCTTCGACACTGACACGCAAGGTGACCTGGGTGAAGTCACTCAACTTGTCAATGCTTCGATCAGGTCCCCTGAGCTGTACAGGTCTCCCCCTCTGGCCCGTGGACCACCACGGGATGATCACTTTCCTTATCAGCACACACATCATCAGCAATAGGGGCTCCCAGGTGTGTGCCAGGCATGGGCAGTACTGGGGTACAAAACTCAGTCAGACTCCTCCCTGCCCTCAAACAGTCAAGCAAACAAACCTCCCTGTCTAATATTTCGAGTGTGTCATTATGAGGACAGTACCTACTAAGCACGAACCAGGTGTCAAGTGTAGTTTCTAAGGCCCAGTCTATATATTAACTCATCGATTCTCCCCAAGTGCCTCTATTTTAAAATTTTTATTTTACTTAAATTCAGTTAGTGAACATATAGTGTATTATTAGTTTCAGAGGTAGAGTTTAGGGATTCAGCAGTTGCATGTAACACCCAGCGCTCTCCAAGTGCCTTTTAAGTACATTCTCTTCTCATCCTAGTTTGAGACCTAAAGGTCAAAACAATCGCTCAGGGTCACACAGGTACTAAGTGAAGGAGACAGGACAAACCCAGCCTGACCGGAGGGCCCTCTCAAGCTGCACGCCCACCGCAGGGACAAAGAGGTGGTGTGGGGTTCCTTCCTCGCTTGTGCTGTGCTCCCAGTGAAGCAAGTCACCTTTTCATTTATTCCGAAACATTTTAATGAACCTCTGGGAGGAGCCTGACCCAATGGCAGGTGCTGGGATTGTGGCAGCAGCTGAGAAAGGCAGGATCCCTGCTGTCCCTGGGCTCACCGTGGAGTAGGAGAGACCTCCTCCCCCACCACCTACAATCCTTCCTCACTGGTGGAGACCCTTTGTCCCTAGAACCTTGGGGCACGAGTCCCAAAATGTCTTCCCAGCTGACAGAACTCTCTAAACTACAAAGACAGAGTCAATGCTGGGAGGAGCTCAGGGAAGACCCCTTCTCCCGAAGTACATTTTTCACCTAATATGGCATTTTCTCAGTCAGCAAAAGATGTATCTCTCAGGAGACACAGTGAGGTCTGGCAGGGCTGTCAGACAGGAGCGGCCAAGGTGACACACAAGCTTTCCGGGCCTGGAGGCTGAGCACACGGAGAATCTCAGGGCTTCGGGGATTCTGGAGGCGGGGCCGTGAGGAGTGGAGCAGAGGGAGCAGCACGGGACTGGAGGTTATAACCAGGGCTCCCAACTCTTCCAGTGTTCCCTCATCTCCATCTCCCCTCCGTGCCCTTAGGATAACGGCAAGATCCATATTAATCCTGTTAGGAGCCACCATTTGTCCAGCGCCCTGTGCCAGGCCCGGGGCTGAGCGCATGACTTGGAGTTTGGCATCTGGTCTGCCCCGTCACCCTGTATGGTGGGTGATAATATCCCAGCGCTGGCCCTACTCTTTGAATGGCCATTATCTCAGACAAGAGGGGGCAAAGGCCCCTATGTGTCCAAGATGGCAAAGAAGGGAAGAGAAGATGCGAGGTGGTAAGACAAGAAGTTGGGGGGGTGAGCGCAGCAGACGGGAGACCCAGAGAGAGTTTCTGCTCTTTGGGCTGATGCGAAGAGGTCAGGGAACAGCACCGTGTGAGCTCCCTCTCAGCCTCTCCCTGCTTCCCCCTGACCCTCACAAACCCACACGACATCCAGGACAGGCCTGCATTTTCTCTCTTCTGTATTCTGAGGCTCCTTACATGATTTTCTAAAGGTGCCATATCATTTTGCTGATATGGAGAAACAAAGCCCAGAGAGGGTGGGTCTCCCCGCAGGTGAGTGATGGCACCAGGAGCGGGTTAGGAATGTGGTCTCTGCCGTCGGAGCTGTGGGGTTTGAAACCCAGCTCTGCTGCTTACTGGCCTGGTGCCTGGGACAAAGTGTATCACCTCTCAAGGCCCAGTTCCTTCCACTGGCTGCAGGGAAGGCTTTGCTGAGAACATGTACTAATGGACCTGTCGCAGAGCCTGGCACAAAGCAGTAGCTCAATAAGCATCAGTGAGTAATACTTTCAGTCTCCTTCAAATTCTGACTCTTATTCTTGGAGTCAAGCAAGACAGCACCAAACAATGACGCGAGGTCCCTCAGTCATTGCAGAACAGGGACCCAGACAGAACTGTGTGGTCCCCATGGCTTTGGAAGGAAAACGGGTAAGCAACATGGTCAACAGAAGACAAGGGTGGAGAGGTGCAGTGTCCCCACAGACTCCAGGGGCTGGAGTGCAGCATCTGGAGCACCCTGGGGGTATGTGTGGCCATAACTCCCCACCGGGGCATCCAGACCACAGTGTCTCATCCCGTGTGATGTCAGCGTGTTATTTCAGTGACTCAGAGCTTTGTTTCCTCACCGCGTTTCTGCGGGGGGCTGGCATACGTTCCATCTAATCTTGCCTGCCTGGGTATTCCACTAGGCCCCACTTCTAAATGACAGGGGAACTATCCCCTGGAATATTTGAAAGCAGCAAACTACAAAATAAAAGGGTACCTTACACCAGCCTCCCGGGAATCTACTACATGACGGCCTTCCAGATTCAGAGACGCTCAACTGCGTGTGTGCACTCCCACAGGCCGGGGAAGACTATTTTTGGGAAGAAAGGCCGGGAGCAGGGGGAGGATAAAGTGGAAGTCTAACCTAAGCCAGGATGGAGGAGCGACATGGGGCAAAAGACTTATAACCAGGACACAACTGTTTGGGGAAACTGAGTGTCTGGTGACTGGGATGAGCCACAGGGAGCAGAGGACAATAGAAAGGGAGGGACTAAAATAGATGCAAGGCTCACACATGTGATGGGGCTGTTGATACCCGCTCCCTGCCCCAGGACCTGGGGCGTGACCATCTCCCCATCCAACATGGACCCTCTTCCATCCTTGGTCATCAAAACAAAACAGTAGTTGTAAGTCCCAAATTCCAGTTCGTTGTCCCCAGCACAGCCAGTGTGAACCTACTGAAAAATTAAAGTGACGAGGCCCTCCCTTGTGCAAGAGCCTTCAGGAACTCCCTGTTGCTTTTGGGAAAAAGGCATGTGACCATTCACCTCTTCCTGCTTCCTTCTTTGTCCCAACTGCTGCCACGCTCTGATCTAGCTCTCTCCTTTCCTGTCACCTCACAGACGCAAACTCACCCTTCAGATCTCAGGTTAGACAGCAAGCTCCTCCTTCAGGAAGCCTTCCCTGAGCCGCTGGTCTGAGTCAGATGACCCTCCCCCTGGCTCCCAAGGCCCCTGCACCCACCACTTGCTCCTCCCTGGCACCTGCCACATGCATCCTCCTGGTCTTCCCAGCTACACTGCAAGCTCCGTGGGGACAGGGACCCTGTGCCCAACCAATGTTTGTTGATCCACTGAGCTGACTTGATGTAGGGCCTGGAGTAAGGTCTTATAGAATCCAAATTTATCAGTCTCTGAGTTGAAGTCATAAACTGACAGATTGTGAAATGTAAAAATTGAAACTCCAAAAGTTCACCAGTAATGAATCCGAACTTCCTGCCTCCCGTGGAGGAGCCACCCTAAACACAGGGGGGTGGGCAACGGCTGAGCGGGGGCAGGCCCCTACTATCCGATTCAGCTATGGAGAGACACTGCTAGAAGTGGGGGCAGGCCCTAGGTCGCCCTCGGTAACATGCTGATGGCCTCCCAGCCCCCTCTGCCAGGCCTCCACTCTGCCCTGCAGAAAGGGACTGTGGAACCTCAAGTTTTTGCCTTGAAATTAGAGGCATCTAAACCTCTAGCTTAAGAACTTTTGCCACATGTAATTATTGACCTGAGACATCAGTCACCTTCAAAAACTCTGTGCTGACAGAGGGCAAAAGAAAACCGTCTAGAATATCAAAAGGTAAAGGGTCCAGATGAAAAAGGGAAATGCAGGGAGGGCTTTTCCCAAGTTGTAGCCTTTAATTGACTCCAGTCTCTGCCAAGCACCCTGGCCTCCTTTGTCAGCATGCTGGGAGGTGGGATGGGCTCCCCTGACACCGGAAACGGGGTGGCCAGCAGCCATATTTCCCGGAGGAATCTCCCCTTGCTGCCATGCTGGGTGCCACAAGCCATCAATGCCTACAGGGGACAAGTTTGCTGAAAGAACAGTCTTAGAAGCCCGGCTGGGAGCACGGAGGTGGAGGACTGTTCTGCCTGCCCTTCCTACCCCCACCCAATGTGACAGACTCCAGAAAACCTCTAGAATATCAAAGGGTGAGATGCCAGGCCTGAGATCCGACAAAGTCTGGGCCAAAGGCAGGCTGGCTGGCAGGCGTTTTTAATTCAAAGGTCAGTTGAGCAAATTTCATAGTCAGCTCATTCCTTTGGGTCCAGGCTTACCAATCAGTGAAGTGGTTCGAGAAAACTTCCTGTGCCTCTGCCCCCCACTCCCACCTTAGAGCAGAGGCACATTTTTAATAAAACAAGGTTCCCCTCTTGTCACAAAGAATGCATGTGTCCGGGGCGCCTGGGTGGCTCAGTTGGTTGAGCGACTGCCTTCGGCTCGGGTCATGATCCTGGAGTCCCGGGATCGAGTCCCGCATCAGGCTCCCTGCTCGGCGGGGAGCCTGCTTCTGCCTCTGACCCTCCCCCCTCTCATGTGCTCTCTCTCTCATTCTCTCTGTCTCAAATAAATAAATAAAATCTTTAAAAAAAAAAAAAAAAAGAATGCATGTGTCCGCCTCAAGTTCAGTATGAATGCAGTTTCGCACCATCCCAACATAAAGAAATCGCAGGCTGCCTTAGAAAAAAGCTCAAAAGACAAACCAGAGTAATTCCCACAGAAAGCTTTAGAAACCAAAGTCCTGCTTACTCTGCATGGAGAACACAGGGAATGAGGACACATATTTCAGCCTCTTTCCCGCCCCCCATGTTTCATTAGCATTTTACTTTTCGGCAAAGAAGTCCAAAAATGAACCAAAGGGCTTTTGAACCACCAAGGAAGGCTATGCCTTCTGGTCTCTCAGGACACCGCACGCTGCCACCCCCACTCCCCTCAGCCCCTGCCAGACTGTGGATGAGCCCCACCACCTTCCATTTTTCTCTCTGGTAGGCATGTGGGAAGCAGGAAGGAGGAGATGCTCTGTAGGATTGGCCTGTCCAGTCTTTTGAGTTCATTTAGGATAAAAACTGATATCAAAACGGATGTCAAGCAGAGAAATCTAAATATTTCAAACCTGTTTAGTGGCTATAGACAGCCCATCATCTCTTTCTCTTTGGGTTTCTGTCCTTTGCTTTTTCTTTTTCTCTGAATTCCCCACCAACCCGTGGGACTTTGCTGGGTAAAGCCGAGCTCTCCTCTGGTTGCTGGGCTGTGCTTATTAAATGGGGATGAATGTCAATGTCACCCAGCTCATTAATAATTGATTTCCAGCCCTGTCTCTATTTGCAGAGCAGAAGCCACTTACAGAGTCTATTATTCCAACTCTGTGTGTGGGTCACAGGGCCAAAGAGGTTCTAGCAGGGGTAACCTTTGTTGACAGCCATCACCATGGCAACCCCACACATCTCCAGCCTCAACCCAGATGCCCAAGAAGGTGCTGCGTCCTGCCTTGCACTGGGGACTGGGCTGGAGTTTGCTGAGCTCAAGGGCTATATGAGCAACTCTGTTGGCAAAATGGGATTTTTCCATTTTAGTTTTTGGTCTTTGTCGAACAGCATCACATTCTTTAACCAACCTTTTCGGAATCTGGAATCTGGCTTGGAAAAGGGCATTTTCAAATTTAAAAAACAAAACCCTGCTTTTCTTTCTGTCTCCTCAGGCAAAAAATAAAGACAAAGTAAATCCCCTCTGGCTGCTTTTAGGTCATTTTAAGTCAATGAAACCTATATAATCCCAGAATAACCGATTGTTTCTTTTCCACCCAACCAAAGACTGCAAGCTTAGACCAGAAGAATTACTGTTTTGCTTTTAACCATCTATTAATATTTTGTCCTCCCAGCCACGTTTCCTCTATCCCTCTACCCCTTCTTTGAAGATTTCCCCCCACTAAATTAATGTTTAACAATTAAATGAAGCCAACGGAAAGTTTTGAAAGATCCACACAATTACGGATTGGGTGGGCATGCAGAGCCTTTAATTTAAGTGGGAAATGTTTCCCAAATTATGGCCTGAGACCTCACAGCTAATTACATAATTTTATGCATCTGAAAAAACATAAGCTGAGAAAATGCAAACAGAATCACACTGATAATGAGAGAGAAAAACCTGGAAGTGGGTCCATCTATTATCTTAGAAAACAGAGCTACTAGGTATATCAAGGAAGAGGACGTGAAAGAAGCCCAAAGTTAGAATTGCACGTGGTTTGAGAGGTCATCTGTCCACGTTTGTCAAGTTGAGCCAGGGTGCTTGATTCAACAAGACCACTGTGGCCAAACACGTTGGAGAAATAGCGTATATTTCATCTGTGCTTGGAGATTTTCTAAGGCACATTTTCATACTGAAGGCTCTACTAAGTCCCGCAAGGAAACAACATATTTAATCTTGTTTTGTCCAGAGTTGGCCAAATTCATGTGATTTTCTAAAAGAATCCTTACTTAAGTAATGTTTATTGAAGTAAGTGAAAGATATTTAAAAAGCCATTTTAAATAAATAATACTGATTTAATATATCCTTTGGGGAATCTTTTTTTTTTTTTTAAATAAATGTTTTATAGTCCCATGAACCTGTGTTTCTCAGAACACACTTTGGGGGTGCCTGGGTGGCTTAGTCGTTAAGCGGCTGCCTTCGGCTCAGGTCATGATCTGGGGGTCCTGGGATGGAGCCCCGCGTCAGGCTCCCTGCTCGGCAGAGAGCCTGCTTCTCCCTCTGCCTGCCGTTCCCCCTGCTTGTGCTCTCTCTCTCTGTCAAATAAATAAATAAAATCTTAAAAAAAAAAAAAAAAAAGAAAAGAACACACTTTGGGAAATGCTAATCGAATCCCATACCTCATAAACAAAGATACTGAGTCCCAGGAAGAGGAAGGGATTTGCTCAAGGTCCCAGTGGCATCTTAGGGCGTTCTTGGAAGAGGACAGTGGATCAATGCATTTGCAGACCAATGCCCTGTGGATTAAAGGTGCCCTACCTTGGAGGTGAGACACAGACACTGAGACACAGACTGGATGGCCTTCAAGTCCATGATCAGGGTAAGCCAATGCATTTCTCTGTGACGTTGTCGAAGAATCCGACTTTTAAGTGAGAACACAGAATGCACTTGGGGAACTGGTGCATTTGGGAGACTGGGGCACCTGGTCACCAGAGGAGGTGCCCACTGAGCATTCCTGTGAATCACTTCACACTTTGCTCTTCTGCTCTGGCTGATGATAGCTTGGTATAGTAGGAATGTTCCAGCCCAGAGCTAGGAGACTAGGCTGGTGCTATTTCAGACGGATCCTTGCTACAAAATACGGACACTGGGGTGGCTGGGGAGAGCGGGGGGAGTAGGGGTCAGAGGTAGCCTCTCTTCACTTGGGGGCAGAAAATACAAGATTTCATGAAAGCTTGGTCACTGACTTCATGTTTAAGCTCAGGACATGCCTCCTAATCTGAGGTCTGAGAATCCCCATCTGTAAAATGAGGGAGGTGAACCCCAGTAGTATCTTGAAGTCCCCTCCCAGCTTTCACATTCTTTATTCTATGCTCCCTCCCGGGAGAGAGTGACACTCAAAGCCACATTCACACAATGACTTTATCATGAATAGCTGCTTTTAAAGTCAAAATCCTCTTCTCTGGGAAAGAATTGTCTTTGTTCTGTCAAAAAGCAAGGTCAGTTCAGACCAGCACCCCACAGAACAAATGCTTATGCAAAGCTTGTGCCATTTCTGGGAGGCACCTGGGGTAGTCTTGTGAGGGTTGGCTGTCCTTACTCCCCAGGGCCTGCAAGATCCTCAGAGAACAGCTTCTCTTGTCTGGCTCCCACCCCCTAAGAAGAAAGTGGGAGGTACAGATGTGCAGAAGCCAACAAATATATATGTATATATATATAACTTTATATAAAAGTTTTCTTTGGAAGAGAATTTCAGAAACTCCGAAAACTTAGGTCCCAAGTTTGGGTTCAGCTCAGGTCTTCCTCCTGATCAAAAGTCTCCATTCCTGAAATGCTATCTGAGTGAAAACAACTTCATTCAGGACATCAAGCCGTGAAGTCATCAAGTTTTGAAAAAGATCAACCTCCCAGACCACCATCTGTTATGCAAGCTACATGCAATGTACAAAGTTGCTAATTTTTTTGGCCAGAACTTTAAATTCCATGCTTTTAAAAATTAAGATGACAAACAACTTATTTTTACAAAGACCTTGAGCCAGCCAAAAACAGTCCGGCTCCCCCTCAGGTCCCAGAAAAAACACAGTTTTGACGAGAGGTCTTAGATTGTCAAGTCATGCCACTGGTGTTTGCTGGACCCTGTGTCTTAGCTGACAAGAGCCCTGGTGATGGGGGTCCTAGAGGAAAAGTCATTGGCTTTCCATGGTAAATAAAAGCTAGGAATGGTCGTTCCCATTCTTGACTCTTACCTGGCATGCACATCTGACCATCTCTGGTAAGGAAAAGTTCACAGGACAGTTTAATGATTTATCAAGAGCAGCTTTCATAATCTTTATGTTACTTTCCCCAACATAAAAATTGGCCATTTCTCAGCACATAACACCCACAGAACCAGAAATTGTGCAGCTGAGTGTCTCTGCAAAATGGGTAGTCTAGAAAGCCAGACAAGGACTGTCTTTAGATTCTAGATAATAGTCCAAACAGGAATGTTTTTGCGCTGCCCGGTTTCAGAGATGTTGAAAATAGTCAAGTCAATGTACTAATGTGCTAAGCCATTGTTGTTTGAATCAATTCAGACCCACACAAACTAAGTTGAGTGAACAGACTTGAAAGAGCTTTAAGGTTTTCCTCACTTTCCAAGCGACCCTTTACAGGACACCTATTTTCCAAGCACTGTGAACAGCAATGACATATAAGGTATCATCTTTAATCCTCATAGCAATCCTGCATGATTAATAGTATGAAACCCATTGTAGTTGGGGGCAAATTGAGACTCAGAAAACCTAACGATTTATCCAAGATCACAGGGTTCGTATATGATGAAGCCAGAGTTTGAATTCAAGTTCACCAAGCTGGGTTCTTTTCCTCATGTCCTGTAGAAGATGTCAGTTCTGGTTCTTTCAGTACAGCTGTCACAGTGGTGACCTTTCCCTTTGCCACCCTAACCCCCAAATTCTAAGACAATGGAAGATTGTACCAAAAAGAGAATATTGCCCAAGATGGCAAATATGTTTCATCCAGAGGGTTGAGATGAGCCAGCCCTGGCTGCCTGGAAAGCTGTATTTACTCTGGACCCATGAAAAGAAAGCTGGGAGGTATCACAGCTTCTAACCATGGGAGAGGAAAAGTGTGGTGTATTTGTATATTTTCTGACTCTGAGCTGTAGGATGCGATCATAACCGAAATTCATCTCTCTCTCTATATATATATCTTTTTCTCCCCTTCCCTTGCTTTCTCTCTTTCTCTCATGTTTTGAAAAAGCAACACTTAGTGTGACTCCATGACATATGCTGCCAAATTTCAGTCCCCCAGGAACTTATTCCAGCAGTGAAATATCCAAGAACAGAAAAAAGAAGATGGCAGGGATGCCTGGGTGACTCAGTTGGTTCAGCGTCTGCCTTTGGCTCAGGTCACGATCCCAGGGTCCTGGGATGGAGCCCAGTGTCAGGCTCTCTGCTCAGCAGGGAGTCTGCTTCTTCCTCTCCCTCTGCCCCTCCTCCCTGATGGTGCTCTCTCTCTCTCTCAAATAAATAAATAAAATCTTAAAAAAAAAAAAAAAAGAAGATGGCACACATCTCCTTTCACAGAAAAATGAAGAGTCCTGAGTGTCCCCCAAATCATTTCCCCCTTTGCCCCTTCTCATTAACAGCAGCTCTTGGTCACCTTTTTCATCCAAATTTTTGTCTGCTTCAAGGTGACCCACAGTTTGCCGAATAGCAGACCAGATAGCTCTTGCCTGACACCAACAGGAATGCTCAAAGGCTTCTCCAAGTCTTCTAATGGATTCCACTGTGGACAGTACGTATATTCCTTTGGCTTCCTATTTCTATCCAGAAAGGCATCTGGTCTTCCTACAAAATCATATCTAGTCACACTCAGCTTCCACCCCTCAGGGGAGGGAAACCTCTGTAGAGATCCCTCCTGGGCTCAGGCTGCTGGGGTGATCTCACAGGTCCCATATCTGCCCAAAGCTTCTGCATCCCCAGTATTCCTCTGCAAGCCCCAGAGGATCCCTTCTCCTGGCCTGCCTTCCTGCCTTCCCGCGCCTGCTGTGTTTAATCTGTCCTTCCATCCGTCCCTGAACTCCACTGGACCTCTTCTCTGGGAGGAATGGAAGAGAAAGGCTGAAAAAACAACAGGGCTGTTGAGGAGTTGTCTGGGAGGGGAGCGGCAGTGATGGGCTGTCCACGCGTAAGCAGTCAAACGTCTGAACTTGGAGGGAGAGCTTCAGGGAGACAGGGCTTATATCAGCCAGTAATATCGAGGGCCAGAGCTTAGACTAATAGGAAGAAATAAAAAATGGGAATGTTTCGGCTGGACATCAAGAAAAACATCCTGATGAAAAGGGAAGGCTCCCACGTGGGGGATGTTCTCATAAAGATGAGTGAGCGGCCAGGTCACTGCTGCGCTCCCCCAGCGCGGCTCCAGCAAGGTTATAAACAAGGCCGTGCTGCCTCGGGTGGATTGGAGCCTGGCCTCCTTCCAGTTTGCCTTCCCTTGGAGAAGACCCCGGAGATGGGGCATGTAGATGATGTCGTATAGGGTCAACCTGGGTTGTAAGAATCAAGGAGGCACTTAAGCTACTCCATGAACCTGGGAGTTTGGGGAAGTAGTTAGCGGTCCGGAGGATCTGGAGAAGTGTCAGGAAATGGGACAGCTTGAAACTCCTCCCTCCTGCTTGTGTTGTCTCTGTGTGGCATTCAGTTCTCTCGGCTGATCCTCTTCCTCTGGTTCCTCAGGGGGTTTTCGTCCTTGCAACTTCTGTTTGCATGTCATGGCGGGCCTCTGCCAGCCCTTTAAAAGTGATGTGAGCCCCAGACCTGTCTGGGACTTTCCCTCTCCCCTCTGTCGAGCACATAACTCGGTCTTGCAAACTCCATGTTTCAGCCTCTGCTTTAGAGAGTGACCCCCTCCTGAGCTCCAAGTGCCTCCTGCTTGCGTTGGGTGAGTGCTCAGCAGTTGGAAAAAAGACGACCTTCCCATTCACACATATGGCCCAGTGGTTGGCTACTAGGTTTATTGGGCCTCACCAAGAGCCTTTTATCAGTGACTGATGTGCCATTTGTCCCCCCCCGCCACCAGTTCTACCACATCCACCCCTTTGGCTTCTGGCTGTGAAGAGGCCACCCCCTCCCCACGTATGATGTCCCCCATCTCCCCTACCCTCATATCAATGGAGTGGGGAGAGAGGGGCATCCTTCTATGAATTGTCTCCTAGGGGGTTATTTGTTTTCCTCTCACTTATCAGTGTCATTTAGGATAAATCCGAATTCCAACATGTTTGCCAAATGCTGGCTCCTTGCTTGCTACTCCTTGGATGTGTTGAAGAATTCAGCCTCACATGGGGCAGCTTAAAGTCAAGGAACTACTTCTAAGACCCTTACCAGGCCTGGGGTGGGAGTGGAGTGGAGAGAGACAATCCAACAATCACCATCACTCAACACAACAATCTACAGATCCCCACAGTGTGCCAGACACAGCTATGGTGATCACCTCACTGGCTCCCGGGACGACCCTGCGAGAAAGGGCTCATCAGTATCTCCATTCAACAGATGAAAAGACACAGTTCACCACAGTGCCCAAGGCCTGGTGACTGGTGCCAGATGTGAGACGCCCGGACACCCACGGACCGAGAGGCGAATTTTGAACGGCAAATCCCTCTGTGGTTGTCCTGGTAAGAGGACTGCCAGTCAGCAGAGAACGGCCCCTGCTTTTCTCATCGGCTCTGTGGCACCCTCACTTGTACTGTTGGTTATCACTCTTCCGGCTCTACGAGAGCTTTCGCCAAAGGACTTCTTTCCCATTTAATCAGTCACCAAGCCGTGCTGCTTTTATCTTCAGAATGTCGCTGGGAAGTGGCGCCTCCTGCCCGTCCTCACCACCGCTGCTGCCACGACCCTCTCCCAGATTCCTGCCCTGGGTTCCCACCGGGTCTCCCCGCCTCCAGTCCTGGCACCTCCTCAGCCACACTCCAAACGCCAAATGGCAGCCAAAGGGCTCCCTCTATGAGGCACCTCGATTGTGTGACTCCACTGGGGAGGACTGGAAGGATGAGTGGTGACAAGCAGCAAGCAGGGCGCCCAAAGCACACTGGTGTCCTCCTGATTTTCTGCAGAGCTGTGGGAGGCTCTGGGCTGCCGTGCGTGGGATCAGGTGGAGAGGTCACAGAGCACATTGGGCCTGAGCCCCTGAGGAGCAATTCGCCTTCTCAGGGGGGCTCCTCGGGACAGTCTGCTGCAGTTGGGGACTTTCTTTCCCCAGGAGCGCTCGGTGTCAGAACATCTCTGCCCTCCAGGAAAGAGTTTCTCTCTGTGTCACATGCAGCAGAACCAGTACAAAGAGCGGGATGAAGAGGAAGGGGTCAAAGGAAGAAGAAACAGGAGGGGTGGCAAGCTGTGCTCACACCTGCTGCGCCGAGGTATGGCCCCCGGGGCTGGGTCCTCCGGCCAGCGCTGCAAGAATCAGAGCCCAGAGTTCTGGGGCATGGTTCCGAGCGTGGTGGGACAGCCAGGAGCCCCCTCAGTCCCTGGAGGAATTCGAGGGGCAGGGGACTTAGAGAAGCCCATTTAGGGGGCCCTATGTCCTGCCACCCTGTCTTCTAGGGCCCTCCTTAGAGTCTCTGAGCACTCACTGGCCCACGGCTCACACGGGGCACTCAGTACTTCTTTCAGAAGTGAGTAGGTAGAAGGAAGGTGGAGCAGGAAGGGAGGACCCAGTGGCCAGGAGCCAGGCAGTATCACACCTAAGCAGGTAAGGGGTAGGTCAGGAAAAACTTCAGACAGGTGTGGGGGGTCCAGACCCCTGGCTCCATTTTTCATTAATATAATAAAAACAAGAATCACCAGGGAGCCAGGTGCTGTGCAAGGCACTCTATGATTGCCTCCCTCCCAGCCACCCTGGCCTCACTGCTGTTCCTTCAGACCAGGCTTACTCCCACCTCAGGGCCTGGCCTTCCCTGGGCCTCTGCCAGGAAAGCTCCTCCGTCATCTCTGTCAAGTTGTTGCTCTAAGTCCCATTCCAGTGAAAGCTTCCTTGGTCACCCTATTAACCCGGTTCCTCAGCCCCATTCCCTACCCCTTCTGAGCTGCGTTTTTCTCCAAGCTATTTAC
Source organism: Leptonychotes weddellii (assembly GCF_054177405.1). Classification (NCBI taxonomy): domain Eukaryota; kingdom Metazoa; phylum Chordata; class Mammalia; order Carnivora; family Phocidae; genus Leptonychotes; species Leptonychotes weddellii. Next base: position 20,042,383 of record NC_138369.1, read on the forward strand.
GTCATCTTCTGACACATGGCATCATTTCCTTATTTATCATGTTTATTGTCTGTCTCTTCCACTGGAATCCAGGTCCCACGAGGGCAGGGATTTTAGCTTACTTTTAGTGTACTTTGTTCACTGCTGTGTCTCCAAGGCCAAGCATGGTGCCTGGCACACAGAAGTTGCTCAATAAACATTTGTTGAATGGCTCTTAACCATCATAATGACCCTAATCAAAACCAGGCATTGTGGCTCTCCCCATTTCATTGCTGGGCAAACTGAGGCTCAGGGAGGTTGGGGAAGTGGCTAAGGGCCAGGAGCCAAGAAGGGGTGAGGGAGGAAAATGTGTGTGTGTGCCTGGGTCTCTGTGATACTGAGAGCAGTTTGTTTTTCCCACTCAGCCCTGGGATCTTGGGGCACTTCTCAACATCTCTGAGCCTCTGCTTTCTCTGCTGCAAAATGGGGATGATGACAATGCATCTCTATAGGGGTGTCAGTGAGCCGGCCGGGACGCACGTCAAGGGCTCCTCAGTGCCTGGCACAAAGTGAATGTTATCATTGTGGCCTTCCCGCTGATGCCCAGGACGGTTCCCCCCCTCACCCCAGCCCTGCTTCCGTCCAGGTCCCCCACCACTGAATCTCCTGGGTGGGGAAGCTCCCCTGACTCATGTTATCCTCTAGATCAGCCAGGACCGATGGTTCCGCCTCAGAGAGGCGGGGTAGAGCCCAGCGGGCCGTGTTTGCAGCCCAGCAAATGTTCCTGGAGCCTTGTTTTTTGTTCTGTTGCTGGGCCATTTGTTTTTATAGCTTATCGTTTCTGCAGGGGGGCTTTGAAAGGCTGCCATTGCTCCAATGGATGTTTCCGGTTCGCCTCCATCAAGCCACATTTAATGAAAACCAGTTTAAGGTCTTCTTCCTCATAAAATGTCTCATTGTTGCTCCGGCAGCTCCTCTTTGGAAATAATGAAGATGAACGCTCCCTCCGTGGGGTAGCACACAAAACCCTGGGCCGCAGGAGAGCTTTGCTCAGTCCCCGGGAAGTTTCAGAGACTGGAGGGGAAAAACAAGCCAGCGCAGCCTGTACCGAGGACGAGGACGAGCAGAAGCAGAGGCCTGGGAATTCTGAATGCCGCGGGTGCAGGAAATGGAACCCGGGTTCTTTGTCCCCTCTAAAGGAATTGTCAACCAAAGAATTTTTGCCATGGAAAGGGGCGTTCTATAAGGCCCTCAACAAAAGCTTGCGGTCCAGAGAAGTGACTTTTCTGCCAGGGGACCTCCTTCAGGCTTGCCAGGCCTGGGCCAGGGTCAGGGGTGCCTGAGGAGGATCTGATGGATCTGCAGGGACAGGGGGTGGGTGAGTGGGGGGAGGGTGGGGGAAGGGAACAGCTTGTGGCCAGTGTCACCGACGGCAGGAGGCCTCCTCTGAATACAAAACACAAGGATTTTAGACACGAGTGTTTGAATGCCTAGGCGCTCCTTGGTTACACTGATGTGAACACTAGACACGCGCCACACAGGACAGGTCTACACAGCAGAGTAATGCTCTTCTCCTGAAGATGCGGCTGGTTTTCTCCCTTCAGGATACCTTGGTGGTAATAAATCATTCTGGAACTCTTCTACCCATTGATTATTTTGTCAATTGTTGCAGGGGATAAAAGGGTTAAATACAGTCCACTGATCTGGGTCTTGTCCCCTCTCCAGGTGTCTGCATGCTTACTTCTCATTGACTCCTCACTCCGTCTACTGCACTTGCTCTCACCCAGGCCTCCCTCCTCCGGGCAGGAAGAAGAAGAGCAGAAATGGCCACGCAGGAGACTTTCTTGGGGACTTGGCTGACCTGCGTCAGCAAGGAGGTGAGGTGAGACCGGGAGTGAGGAGGGCAGCCAATCCTCTCTCGCTACCCATGCTTGCCCCCACAAGCTGTGTGTCCTCTGAGAGGTCACCTGGCCTCTCCGGGACTCAGTTTTCCCAATTTGAAACGAGGAGGTTGGTTTCGATGAGGGGTCACAAACGTACAGTGTTTACTTTGGGCCCCAGGCGGGCCGCAGTCCCAGGGCAGGAGCAGAAGGGATGGAGGCAGATGGAGGGGGGGCGACCTCCCTCCGACTGGGGGGCAGCCACTGCTCCGTTCCAGCCAGGGCTGTTTTTCAGAAATGGAGATCCTCAGCCACCAGATTCTCCATTTCTCAAGAGAAACTAACACCCTGGGTTTTTGTGAACCACCAAATTCTTAAATCTTGGCAACGGAATCAGATGTTTAAGACGGTGTGCATGCAGGTTAAAAAAAAAAAAAAATCAATTTGTTGATCCCTAAAGTAACCCCTGGTTTCAAACTCTATGATCCATACTTATTTATGACAGAAGAGTGGGGTGTGTGTAAAACCCAGAACTGCCCGGCAGCCCCAGACAGGAGCCGGGGGCCCGGATGCAGCGTGGACGCACGGCCCCGAGCACCGCCGGCCTTCCATCCCTTCAGCTCCGAACCGGGAGGCGATGCCAACACCCTGTGAGGATTCAGTGGGGTCCCTTTTGCAAAGGGGTAGACTGAGGGAGGGTAGAGTGCCATGCCCTGGTTATTCTCATCATGTAAAAATTCTTCTCACCACTGGAGACCCTGAGGCCCAAACCTGGAACTAAGCTGTCTCACATCTCTGAGGCTGCTTTCCCGAAGCAAATGCCTCAGATGATATGGAAACCAGATGCGGAGCAAACACCGCCTTACCTTTTTTTTTTACCCCCCTCAGTGCTTTTGTAACTTTTCAAAGTCATCCCACGTTCATGAGCTCTGATATCACCAAACTCCCAGCTGCCCGGCCAGGCAGTTAGACCAGGGATTATTACGTTCCAGATGGGGAAACTGAGGCTCAGAACGAAGAATGACTGGGCCAAGGTCCCAGAGAATGTGAGTGGCATGAGATGGAGGCCCTGTGCGCTGATGCGTGCTGGCAGTCCTTTCTGGGTGGCCAGCTGCTGGCGAAGCACAGAGCTTTCTAAAACCAGGCTTAATGCAGAGCGCCTGCCCTCGGTGAGCGACAAGACAGCCGGAGCATCTCCGTCAGTCCCATTTTCAGTGGCAGTTCTAACAACGGTAAAAGCGGCAGCTGCCTCTAGCCACGATCGCTCCTGCCCAGGGCAGGGCGGCAGTTGCCCACGGGGCTCCCTCTGCTGCCTGAAGTCCAGGGTTATCTTCGCAGGAATACTTGCCTCTTCTCTCCCGCTTCACGGCCTGGGCGCTACTTTCCCCCCTCAGCACCAGCATCACTGCCTCCAGGGCGCCCTCCCGGAAGCCCCCTTTCCAGCTCACATTCCTTTGCTCTCCGGGAATCATGGTTCTTTACTTCAAAGCCTTTATCTCAGTTTGTGATTATACTTCCTATACGTTCAGGACTGTGATGATCTCATTATTTCCATCCCCTCCACTGAAGTCTGCAGGTGGAGGGCAGAGATCTCATCTCTTTGCAATCAACGTTATAACTCCAACACCAGGGATGGTAAACAGGAAGTATTTGTTGAATCAGGGCATAAATAGATACGTGAATTACGTGATACCCACCATTTCATGTAATTCTCTCTAAACTCCATGAAGTAGATACAAGGAGTCCTTTGTGGTAGGTGGGGGAAAAAGAGTCTGAGAAGGTCAGTGACTCACCCAAGGTCACACAGCTAGCAAGGGATGGAGGCCAGATTCAGCCACAGGTCTGCCTCATTTCCAAATTTTCAAAAATACACTGAGAAAATAATATAGTGAACCTCCATATCAGTAAATGTTCTCCAGAGAAACAGAACCAACAAGGTGTGTGTGTGTGTGTGTGTGTGTGTGTCTGTGTGTTTGTGTGTGTGCGTGTGTGTGCATGCATGTGTATGGAATGAGAAGGGCGGGGAGAGAGATTGATTTTAAGGAATTGGCTTAATCAATTCTGGAAGTTTGGTAATTTTGCAGTCTGATGGGAAAGGCCAGCAGGCTGGAGACTCAGGGAAGAGTTGCGGTTCAAGTCCAAAGGCAGTATGCTGGCAGAATTCCTTCCTGCTCAGTGGAGGTCAGTCTTGCTTCTATAAGGCCTTCAACTGATTAGATGAGGCCCACCTACATTATGGAGGGCAAGTTGCTTTACTCAAAGTCCACAGGTTTAACTATTAATCTCATTCAAAAAACACCCTCACAGAAACATCCAGAGTAATGTTTGAAAATACCTGGACACTATGGCCCACCCAAGTTGACACACAAAATTGGGCATCACCACCTCCATATACCCATCACTCAGATTCAACAATGATCAAGAAGTTGCTACATCGGGGCACCTGGGTGTCTCAGTCGGTTAAGCGTCGCCGGAGTCCAGGGATCAAGCCCCACATCGGGCTCCCTGCTCAGCGGAGAGCCTGCTTCTCCCTCTGCCCCTCACCCCGCTTGTGCTTGCGCTCTCTCTCTCTCTCAAATAAATAAATAAATAAGTAAATAAAATCTTAAAAAAGAAGTTGCTACTCTGTTTTAACTAACTTTCTTTCTTCTTTTTTTTTTTCTGTTGGTGAAGTGTTTTGAAACATAAACCCTGGCCCCATATTTTTATATACCAACCTACTTTTGAACTCAAGCCTACCCAACCACAACACATGCCCTTAATTCCCTGTACCTCTAAGAGCAGGCTCCTGTCCCCAACTTGGAGAAACATGGTCTCTCAAAATGTGGAGAGGAGGCTTCCAGTGCTCAGGGCCCAGCCTTCCACTCCCTGAAAGGGAAGTCTGATTTGTGGGACAACTTTCACGGTCTCAGTGAGACATTTCCTCTGCGCTCCAGCAAGTCAGCATATAAGGTGACCTTCGCCAGGGGTGGGGGTGGGGCAGGTGGGAGGCTTGCACCTTCCACTTCAGAAAATCACTCTCCGTTTTTCCACAGCCATACTTTTGTTTTCATTTTCATGTTGCGCCTGCCTGCTCCCCATCTGTTTATTGCTTTCTTCTCCCTCTTCCTCCCTGGCCTCCTCCCCCTCATTCTCCTCCTCTGCCTTTGAGGGGTCTGGACTTTTGCATACTAGAGAAAGGGACCCATTTAATCTACCATATTTACAAGCTTCGTAAACAAGGTACAGTGAGTAAATCATGGAAAAAAATGCATTTTATGTGAAAAAGTTCATTATATGACTTTGTTCTGTTAAAATTGCCTGGTATAACTAACTCCACCCAGTGAATTTGAAAAAAAAAAAATAGAGAGGGAGAAAGAAACGAAAGGGCCCCTAAAAATGCCCCAGTTGGCATTTATGCCCCATAATTTCATATCAATATTCGTATCATTTCTGTGTTTAAAAAGACTTGGAGTTTTTCTCTAGGCAGAAGGTACAGGGACTCATTTAATGAGGCTTTCCAATAATTTTCCCTTAAAAAATTATTTTTTAATTGTCCAAATGGATTTAGGAACTGGGATTTAAAAACTGACCAACCAAATAAATTCTCTTCTTGACTGGTTGAATAATTTGTAACCATTCTTCTACTTTAGTGTCATTTTGTTTGGCTTTTGTAACTTAATAATTTTGTGTTGTTATGATTGTGGGGCTTCCAGATTTTTCTATTTTTCTTATGATGATAATAATAGCCAGTATGTTAAAATGCACCAAGCTCTCTGCTGAACATCCTAGATTAATAATTTTGTTTAATTCTCACAAGAGCCCCACGAGGATGTGGAGGCTTCGCAGGGTTAAGGGTTCCAGGTCACCGCGAGGAAATGACAGCCCTGTGACTGAAACCTCACAGCCAAAGCTCTGCATCATTTAAAGTCTAATTTTCTAACTTAAAAAGGACAGGAGACCAAGACATACTAATAGTAATAGAATTGTCTTTAACAGGTAGGGACATGCGTGACTTTTAATTTCTTCTTCAAACTTCATCAAAATTTTCAGATTTTCTATAATGAATCATGGACTAGCGCTTATATAACTGTTTTGTGCGGGAAGTAATGTAATCCTGCCTAGCCTTATCTAAGGAAGACTGAATGTCTTTTATAAAGTGTTTAAATAAACGTGAGAGTGAGTGTCTGAATACAAAATTTGCCTGATACTTTGTATATTGGGATAGAATGCAGAGTTCCAGGATGCAGAGGACCTGGGCTGTGCGGGCTGTCCAACTCCTCATCTGTGATTACGTGGGCAAGCTTCTCCCCTTCCCCGGCCTTATTTGTCTCATCTGTAAAATGGGACTAATAGATTGAAATGCTTTTAAGGGCCCTTCTGGCTGCAAACTCCTATGACCCCTTTAATTGCTTATGAAATAATCTAGATGGCCTCCTTGTCACCAAATATTCAAAGACACTGCTTGATGGGAGCTCATAATATCCTTAACACGGTAGAAAGGGCTCTCAGGCATTTTCTGTCCTTTTATAATGGCTTTCAATACACAGGTGCAGAGAAGGTCCAAAGGGATTGGTAGCCAGGCTGTAGATGGCTTCTTAGGGACTGTGACAGGAGACACAGGCCTGTTTTCAGAACATACCAGATGGATGACACCCTCTCTAGGATATGGAGTGTCTCAGGCTGCTACGATCAGCCCTTTTTTCTTCTGCTCCTGAAGGCACAGACTTGGAATTGATTTCAAGGACAAAACAAAGCCACCTGCAAATTGCATGGCTGTGATTTTTTTCTCTGCGGCTTCCCAGGGCCTGGGTTTCCACGCATGTGTCCCACACTCCAAGCCACCCTTGTTTTAAACCAACAGTTAGGGCTGAGACCAGGGGCCTGGCCAGCCTCGTCTCTGAGCACCTGGGTTCTCGAGGCAGGCAAACATCTCTCTGCCCAGGCCTCTGGAGAGGCCACAGCTGCTCTGTTTTAAGCCTGCCTCTCACACCCCTCCCTGGGAAGGAAGCAAGGGAGCCCTGGGCTACGTGGAGGTGAAGCCCAAAGCCGGCCCAGAGCCCTGGCTCCCAGACAGAACCTCCACCAGTGATTCTGAGGATCCCATTCCCACCACCACATCCAGCCACCGCAGGGAAGTCGGCACCAGGCGCCTTGGAAAAGAAATCAAAATGCAGGCACAAATAATAGGAATAATCTTAATAATCTGAGACCTGCCGCCCTTGCTAGCAGGACCATAAAGGGCATTTGTTTCTAATTAAACACCAAAACCCTAAACCTTTCAACTCTGCATCCACAACTACTGTAAATGTTTATGAAAAACGGGAAATTCTCGTTTAATTCAAACCATGCCAGAAATGCGTTTTCGTTGTCTCAACTGGTGGAGAAATCCTATCGGCCCCAGCTTGAGCACATCTGAGCTTTAAATTAAGAAAGGCAACAGTCCTGGGAGCACAGCGAAGTCCTGGGGAGGACCTGCGTGAGGCAGCCGCGCGCCTCATCATGGCCAGCTTTTCAGAGGAGCCTGGAGCAAAAGCCGAAGTGTCTTCCAGAAAGAGAAATGGGTACCAGAGGTGCAGGGGAGGGTCACAGACACCTCAAAAATGGATCAACCTGCCCAGAAAAATGGTTACAAGCAAAAGCGCTGAAATCAGACAACCTGGGTCTTCTTACCACCTGGGTGTCCCCGAGCAAAGTTGTTCAACTTTCTGAGACTCGGGCTCTTCACAGATCACCGTGATAATTAAATGAGATGAAGCGCTAGGTGTGGCAGCTAGCGAACGTGGCATGGTCCCTACCCTCGGAGAAGCGGCATTCGTCGGGTACTCACGCCCAGCTCCGGGGTATCTCTGGGCAGCGCTTCTGTACCCTCATCAGTAAACCCGTGGAGTCGCTGTAAAACCCTCACTGAGCTAGTGTGTCGGAGAGGAAAGGTTTCAGCAAGACAGCAGCCCTTGCAACAATACCAACATAACTGTGCCCCAGGACTCGTGGAACCTCTCGAGTGCCTCTCCCCCAGATCCCACGCCGGAGATCACGTACTCACACGGATAACCCCTCGGGGCTGCAGAAATTCCCAAAACGGGAGGAATCTCTGCCTTCTTAATCAGAGCATGAACGTCCTCCCTTGGAGACAAGCATTTCATTTTGGCTGAGAGAGCAGGAACAAAGCCTCGGGGACTCGCTTAACTGTATTTCCTAACGTTTCATCCAGCCTTAAAAATTGGGGGATTTCCTTTGCAGGTCTTTGGGGAGAAGGGTTAGGACCTACAATCTGGGGCTGAGTCATCCTTTCTCTCACTGTGGATATTCCCACTCTAACAACGTCAGCAGTGGCCTTGCAAAAGCAGGGGGTCCACCCTCCCACGTTACTGCCCTTTAGGCAGAACAGAGGAGGCAGGGGCGTTGCCCCATAGCATCCAGCTCCCCTACCTCCAGGAAGGTAGCCCAAATTCCCATGCCCTCCATTTCTGTCCACAGGGTCCACCCCAGGCCCAGCCAGAGAGCATGTGACTCAGCTTGGCCAATCACACTTTCACATCCCCTGGCCGCAGGGTCTCCGTCGGATCCAATGAGGTATATCAAGAGTTTTGCTGGACTATTGGATGAAAGGCACCTTCTCTTTGCCAATGGACCTGAACCTGGAAGGATGACAGATGGTAGCCCTTGTGTTACCAAGTGGAGCCTGAGGATATAACCAACCCGCAGAGAGGTACAGGGGCAGGGTGGAGAGAAATCAGGTCCTTACCACATATATCATTTGAGCCCCTGGGTCCCACCATGCCTGAAGGTGGGATCTCCATCTTCTGATTCCACAAGCCAATACAGTCTCTCGTTTGTTTATGTGATTTTTGAGCTGGTGTGTCAAAAGACAGCAGCATCCAGCAAGTACTTCCTGAAAGCCTACCACGTGCCTGGCTCTGGGCTGGGTACGCTACAGGATACCGGGACTCAAACACACACAGAGATCTGGAGTTGAGAGGCTCTTAGGAGAGAATGGGACATGAGCTTGAGTGATGGTAATAGTAAAAAATACCGTGACAAATGCTGCAAAAGGAGGACACAAGATCCTGGTGACATACGAGGAGTGAGAGCCTTCTTTAGGCCAAGGGCCAGGAGAAGGTTTGTGGAGATAGCATTTTGGCACCATTTTGAAGAGAGTCACACTGACAAGCAGAATTTGGGGTGGAAAGTGGCAGACAGGACTCCTGGTAGAAGGGACGGTGTGAGCCACGTTGTGGGACATGGGTTTTAGAGTGAGGGACAAGGACCGGGGGAAACACTGGGCAGACCACTGGGATTCTGTGGGGGCGTGGCCAGGACCCTCCTTTCCCCCAGAGGCCCTCTGATGTCTTTGCACCACTCTGAATGACAGTCTACCATCCCTGGCTGCTGGCAGCCAATTCATGTGACAGATCTCAGCCTGCAAAGGAATCTAGCTGTTGCTTATTCGGATTATTCAGGCCACCTCTGGAGGGAATCCTTTACTTACTGAGAAGTTGCCATGCAAGCTCTGCTATCTCTGAAAGTTAGCCAGTTCACTTTGCACTCTCCGAAAGGCAGCTTCCAGCATCAAGCCATGCAACGTGGGCAGGAAATCCACTTGGGAGAAGCCTGGGAGGAGCACTCCCGTCAATGCCTTTGCAGGGTCTGGCCCTTGCCAACCTCTTCTCACGCCACCTGCCCTTTTGCTTTCTGCATTCCCCATGGCCTCCAGCCACAGAGCCTTTGCATGTGCTGTTCCCTCCACCTGGAATACCATCTCTCTACCTAATCAGCTCCAACTTATCCTTTAGATCATGACTCAATTGCCATTTCAGCTAAACAACCCTCCCGGACTCCCAGGGATCCACTCTTAGTGTATGGGTTAAGGGCCAGCATTCCAGAGTCAAAATGTCTGGATTCTAATTTGGCTCCAGTGCCTCCTAAGTGTGTGATGTTTTCATGCCTCTGTTTTCTCATTTGTAATGTCGACATCATAATGGAGAGGCTCAATAACAGCAGTAATGTTAGCACATAAAAACACGAAACAAGCACGAGCCATTGTCCTATGACTTCAAAGCACCACGTCCTTCTGCCTCCTGCCTCTTCACTGATGTTCTTTAATGTATTCATGTGATCCTTTGATTGGCATCAGTCTTTGCCAATTGACTGAAAGCCCCACGAGGCAGGGTTAATGTCTGGGTTTGCCCATTGTTATATCTTTAGCACTTAGTACACTCCCTGGTACATAGTAGGTACTTAATAAATATTTCAGGAACGCAGGCATGAATAAAAGAATATAGGCAGAAAAAAGTAAGATCCCAAATATTCTCATCATTTGCAGAAGCTCTGATCTAAAGATGTCCCTCCAAGTAACTCAGGAGCAAGAACTTGAAGTTGCAAACATCTGTGGTTTCAAAGATGAAGAAAACAGATTCCAGAAGATGCTCCAGCCACTGAATTCCCCTTTAGCAATTCATTTCCTCCTTAAAGAAGGATACAAGGCTCAGAGTAAGCATGGCCAGCCAACCAGATGCAACACTCTGAAGTCAGCAGAAGTCTGTCTGATGTGCATCAAATGACTATAATTCCTCTTCTAGCATCCCTAACGGTTCCAGGGAAGTTTCTGCATTTGTGACCTTTGCCCCAGATTTTAAATAATATTATGCTTTCCTCTGCAATGCTATTGTCTGAGAGTTTACATATTTGGGGTATGTTTTTAATATGTGTCTCATACCATATAATGGGCCAAATTCTCCTCCGAGATCCATGCTAGGTCTCCAAAGTATGGAATACGTTATAGATTGAGGGGTAAGCGGCAGTTTTCATGCCAAACTTTTGATCCCTCATTTTTCTGTGGTCCTCCAGAAAGGACGGCTCGGTTGCGAATGACCAAAAGTGGGCTTGGGGTTAGCAGTAGGGACATTTAGCATTTCCCTCTGCAAAACTCCTCAAATCAGTCCTGCAGAAAGGTTGAAAGAGGCAGATGTGAAGGCTGAGCACTAATGGGAATGGAGGCGGGACAGCCAGACACTAGAGCCTCACCTCTGCACTGAGCAAGTAATGCAGCTCTGTCTGGGTGCTGGTTTCCCTGGAGCAGGGCTCCTGAGGCTTCCGTCCCTTCATCCCACTCGCCTGAGCCAGCCTGGCAGCATTCACTTGACGTGTATCTCAACTGGTCTGAACCAGAGATGCTTTCCTGCCCGGATTGTTCAGACTTCTGAAAGTTTTTCTGCATATTTCTTCCTTCCCCAAAAGAAATGATTCTCCAACTCTGAGGTTCTGATTCCACGAAGCATTTGGAGTGTAGTTCTGAGCCACAACCCTCCCCTCACAATGGCTTCCATAAAGGAGAAAGTGCTAGAAGAACAAAAAATGCATGCATATACACCCAAAACTCACACCCCTCACGCCACCGGGACTGAAGCCACACCCTTAAAATCCGCCCCTCCCCCATATCTTACCAACCTGAACTCCCACCCTTCTGGGGTCTTACCTCAGTACCTCATTTTAGGTCTAAATATCTACTTGTCTAGCAACTAAGTTGCTGGAAATCAATGCTAGAAATCAAATTCGTCTCCTCAGATAAATGTGTGTCCCTGAGTGACCCAGCCAGTGAAATGAGGCTGGGTGGAACTCTCTGACGGCTGGGGTCTGAGCACTGTGGTGGGCTGGGTTTTCAGGGTACAACCTAGATCCCTGCAAAACTCCACGCGCAGAGGCCTCAGAGGACAACAGCCTCAGTCTATCCATCAATGTCCTCCTTGCCCTTGGCCTCTCTCCATTGGAGATGGTGAACAAAGAGAGAACAAGAAAGATTAATTTCTTTTTAATCCTTCCCTTCGAGCAGGGGCCTGACCCTGGGCTTTGGCCTGTTTCAGCTCCATCCTGGGCAAGGCCATATTTCACACCAAATCATTAGTTTCTAGCGGAACAAGGCACCACCCATGGGGTATGGATGGTTTCCTATCTCGCAGGAGCCCACAGGGGCTGCTCAGACATGATCTCATCCATCCCCACCCTCCAGAGCAAGGTGGGGGCAAGGAACATTCTCTTGGCTCTGCTGCCGAAGGCACTCTAGCCCGGAGGTGAGGTGCCTCTCTCCGGCTGTGCATGACCAGGGGCGATGCCCACGCCAGCCCTCCTTAGCTCCAGGCAAACCCTCAGCAGCCCAGATCTTCCTGGGCAGAAGGACAGCACGGTGGTGACAAACTCTTTGTACCACAAAGCAAGTATAGGTAAATGAATGGCCATGGCTGTGTTCCAATAAAACTTTATTTCCCAAAACAAGCCGTGTTTGGTCTGTGGGACATAGTTTGCCAAACCCTGTCTTAGTATAAGGCCTGGCAGAGGTTCCTGCCAAGAAATGATCTTAGAACGTCAATTGGAGCAGGATGCCTCAACCTCAGCACTATTGACATTTTGGGCCCCATAAATGTTGGTGCGGGGGCTGTCCTGTACACTGGCCAGCAGCATCCCTGGCCTCCAGCCAGTAGTTGCCAGTTACACCTCCCCTAAGTCATGACAGTCAAAAATGTCCCCAGACAATGTCAAATATCCTCTGAGGAGGAAAACTGCACAGAAGTTGGGAAGTACTGGGTTGGAGGGAATGTAGAGAGCTCGTGACATTTGTGTCCCCTCAACTGTTGTCCTTGCCCAGGGTTACCCAGCCTCAGTTTGCACACCTGCAGACAGAGGGCTACGGGATGCTCTCACCTTCCTGGGTTCAGATGACGTAAAGGGGCGCCCCATCTCCGGCTTCCTGAGCACTCCTACGAGCCCTGCTCGCAGCTGCCTGCTTTGCATGCACCATCACAATAACGGCGTGAAGTGGACGCTGCTTTACCCCCACAGGAGAGCAAAGCTAGGTGGGCCCTAGATCACACAGCCAACAAGTTCAGAGGCCAGGACTCAAAACGCACAGCCCATCTGCCCATGCCCTCAGCCCCTGAATCATTCCGGTAAGCTAGGTGGGCCCTAGATCACACAGCCAACAAGTTCAGAGGCCTGGACTCAAATGCACAGCCCATCTGCCCATGCCCTCAGCTCCTGAAT